>NC_045443.1:15087861-15348523 GCF_002776525.5 Piliocolobus tephrosceles
GAGAGATCTGCTGTCAGTCTGATGGGCTTCCCTTTGTGGGTAACCCGACCTTTCTCTCTGGCTGCCCTTAAGATTTTTTCCTTCATTTCAACTTTGGTGAATCTGGCAATTATGTGTCTTGGAGTTGCTCTTCTGGAGGAGTATCTTTGTGGCGTTCTCTGTATTTCCTGAATTTGAATGTTGGCCTGGCCTGCTAGGTTGGGGAAGTTCTCCTGGATGATATCCTGTAGAGTGTTTTCCAATTTGGTTCCATTTTCCCCCTCACTTTCAGGCACCCCAATCAGACGTAGATTTGGTCTTTTGACATAATCCCATACTTCTTGCAGGCTTTGTTCATTTCTTTTTCTTCTTTTTTCTTTTGGCTTCTCTTCTCGCTTCATTTCATTCATTTGATCCTCCATCGCTGATACTCTTTCTTCCAGTTGATCGAGTCAGTTACTGAAGCTTGTGCATTTGTCACGTATTTCTCGTGTCATGGTTTTCATCTCTGTCATTTCGTTTATGACCTTCTCTGCATTAATTAGTCTAGCTGTCAATTCTTCCACTCTTTTTTCAAGATTTTTAGTTTCTTTGCGCTGGGTACGTAATTCCTCCTTTAGCTCTGAGAGGTTTGATGGACTGAAGCCTTCTTCTCTCATCTCATCAAAATCATTCTCTGACCAGCTTTGATCCGTTGCTGGCGATGGGCTGTGCTCCTTTGCAGGAGGAGATGCGCTCTTATTTTTTGAATTTCCAGCTTTTCTGCCCTGCTTTTTCCCCATCTTTGTGGTTTTATCTGTCACTGGTCTTTGATGATGGTGACGTACTGATGGGGTTTTGATATAGGTGTCCTTCCTGTTTGATAGGTTTCCTTCTGACTGTCAGGACCCTCAGCTATAGGTCTGTTGGAGATTGCTTGAGGTCCACTCCAGACCCTGTTTGCCTGGGTATCAGCAGCAGAGGTTGCAGAAGATAGAATATTGCTGAACAGCGAGTGCACCTGTCTGATTCTTGCTTTGGAAGCTTCCTCTCAGGGGTGTACTCCACCCTGTGAGGTGTGGGGTGTCAGACTGCCCCTAGTGGGGGATGTCTCCCAGTTAGGCTACTCAGGGGTCAGTGACCCACTTGAGCAGGCAGACTGCCCCTTCTCAGATCTCAACCTCCGTGTTGGGAGATCCACTGCTCTCTTCAAAGCTGTCAGACAGAGTCGTTCGCGTTTCACAGGCTTCTACTCCTTTAGGTGAGCCCTGTCCCCAGAGGCGCAGTCTACAGAGACAGGCAGGTTTCCTTGAGCTGCTGTGAGCTCCACCCAGTTCCAGCTTCCCAGCGGCTTTATTTACCTACTTAAGCCTCAGCGATGGCGGGCGCCCCTCCCCCAGCCTCGCTGCTGCCTTGCGGTTAGATTGCCGCAGACTGCTGTGTTAGCAAGGAGAGAGGCTCCGTGGGCGTGGGACCCTCCCGGCCAGGTGTGGGATACAATCTCCGGTGTGCCGGTGTTACAGCGCAGTATTGGGGTGGGAGTTACCCGATTTTCCAGGTGTTGTGTGTCTCAGTTCCCCTGGCTAGGAAAAGGGACTCCCTTCCCCCTCGCGCTTCCCAGGTGAGGCGATGCCTCGCCCTGCTTCAGCTCTCGCTGGTCGGGCTGCAGCAGCTGACCAGCACCGATTGTCCGGCACTCCCGAGTGAGATGACCCCAGTACCTCAGTTGAAAATGCAGAAATCGCCGGTCTTCTGTGTCGCTCGCGCTGGGAGATGGAGACTGAAGCTGTTCCTATTCGGCCATCTTGCTCCGCCCCTTCGGATCAATGTTCTCTTACATTCAAACTCCCTCTTTTTAAAAAATGCAAAACAGAAACCCCAATCGTTCATGAATTTTCAGAGCATCCCTTTCTGCGATGGGAGAAAAACTTTCTATGGATCTATAATCCTATCCCCACACAGGTACAATGCTTCTTTGTTTTTGCATGTGGAATATTTTGAGCAGGTTTCGGGAGGTTCGAATCTCAGCAGACCACTTGCTTTTTCCTGTGGCGTCTGCTCTCTGCAAGAGGGGATGCTGACCCTTAGAGTTTGAGAACCACACTTTGAGAAGTTGTTCTTTCCTGCGGGACAGAATTAGGGCAGCTTTCAGGCAGCTGATTGTTCATTAAGAACACCTGGGGTGGGACCAGAAGGACAGAAAGTGCCATCTGCGATTGCAGAAATTCTTTGTAATTTCACGATTATGGCCATAGCAGGCTTTCTGTGGCAGAGCTGTTGACCTAAGGTTCAGAAACCAATCTGACTTTGCTAATGGCAGCATTTTCTCATGATCTGCAAAAGGTGAAGAAATGATGCAGTGGGAAGATTGAGGCCATCAGTATAGTGAGTTGCTTGACCTACAGAGAAGTCATAAATTCATTTATCTTCCTCTCAGCAATGACTTTAACTCCTATCTTTTGAGAGCCTCTGAGGTGCAAGGCAGGATCCTGGGCACTAGATTCTTCACACACTTGTAGAGTAGGTATTATCATAAGAGCACTGATCATCAGTCTCGAGCTCATAAGTAAATGCCCCAGAACTGGAATGTGGTGGAGCTAGTCCTTAGTCAAATCTAGGGGTAAAGTCTGTTTATTTTGACATTTTTCCCCCCTCCTTTCACCATAAAGCACAACATGGTCTCACATGGAAACCTGGAGGGCAATTCCCTTGCTTTACATGAATGAGGGCCAAATACGATTTGTGTCTTTTACTAAGTCTAATCTCCCATGGTTCTCACAGCTTCTTTTAAATTTACATGACTTTTTCCATTTTCATAAAAAGATAGGATGCCATTTCTTATCTTTTTGGATCAATGTTATCGTATTGGTATTGATTCTTAAAGATGCCCCTTAGAGATTCAGCTCTGAAGCTATTGATCATTCAAAAATTCCTTCTTTATTTAATTTTCATGTCACTTCAGTCTTTGAAACTTTAGGCTTCACATTTCCTCTGTATGTAGCTTTCCAGAGGAAGACAGGGCTTCCTTTACTGTACTTCTAAAATTATGTAATTTGGGAGTGCTTTATTTGGCAAACATTGATGGAATATTTATATGTTTGTGAACAATGTGCAATTCTTATCACAATGTTACCTAAAATAGCTAACATAAAGAGTCTAATTTATAAATAAGAGAAATTGAAGCTTAGGGAGTTAACTGTTCAACGTAATTAAGTAGACTAACGTGCCTCCAATCAAAGTCTAATCAAGGCCCAAAGCCTGTCCCCTAAACACTAACATCCATCTTCCCTTCATGTCCACTGTTTTCTCACCATCAGCCAAAACTTGTCTCAGAATGATGGTTTGCAGAGCACATGCCTGGTGCCCTGCTGTCCCCTGTTTGTTCACTCCAGGGCCGGTGGTACCATCTTGATGCCTTCACATACCTGTTCTAACTCTATTGTAACTGCTTATTTCTGTCACTCCAACTAGACGGGGTCTTTTCACTGTTTCATTCCAGCACTTGGCATAGTGAGTAGCACGTTGGTGTTTAACAAATATTTGTTAAGGAAATGGATGCATGATTATGGGCTTGGCAAATATATGCTCAACTTTGCCTTCTGTGCCTACATCTACCTGGAGGAATTTCCATCTGCTTCAACCACCATCAAATCTCTCTAAACAAGCAAATGGTGGTTGTCAAGTTGGTAATGGATATTTGTTGTTGATTAAGGTGATAAACTGAGGTAGAGAAATAACTTCTCTGATGATGTATAGGAGCAATGAGAAATGCTCTTGAGTGGATACTTTCATAATTTTACATTTTACTGGGATTTTATTGGCTGTCTTATCTTGTTGCTAATGGCATAAACCCAACTCACACTAGCTTAGCAAAATGTATAGTTGTAACTTTGGAAAATGGAGTGTTGAGCCGGCTTCATATCCTAATGGATTCCAGAGCCAAACAATCTTATTCTGGTCTCTCTTGGTATGTCCCTTCTTCTCTCTTTATTTGCATGTGTCTGCTACTGGGTTCATTTTGCAGAAAGGCTGTCATCATTTGACCAAAAGGGAGGACCAGGACGGAGGGACCATAAGCCAATGGTTTTCTTTAGTGTGCTGCCAGCAGAATCGGAATCACCTGGAAATTGGGTGAGAATGCAAATTCTTGAGCCCTATCCAAGACCTACTGAATCATAAACTCCGACACCAAGAACTAGGACTCTGTGTTTTCACAAGCCCTCCACGTGGCTGTTGGATACACTACAATTTGAGATTGCTTGACTAAGGGTAGGAATTGAGTTCTCAAATAAATTGGCTTTATCCAGTGACTTTCATGTACAGAAGTAGAAGAACATGGGAGATATTAATAACTCGAAATGAGGGACTATATGTGTGTGGAATTCCTCTGACGTGCAAGGCACTCACTTGAGTGCCTAATTAATCTATCTTAATTCTACTCTTATCTCTATTTTAAGAGATCTTCAAAAAGAAAAGAATTTGGAGGAGGTTTAGTAATAGATGATATTTATTAAATTTTACCTTTAAGACTGTCGGAGAGAAACTGGAGGATGCTGGGGTCTCTGTTCCATCAGAGAAAAGCATTTGGGTTCAAAATCTCACATTTCTAGTACAACTTTGGGAACACTATAACTTCCCAATTTTATTCTTTAGCACCAATCTTTTCCTCTATAGTGATTAGTAGTAAAATTGTTGAATGAAAAATTGTTAGTTAGTTTGGGGAGATAGCACAAAGAGGAAAAGGCTGGGGAGAACTGCAAACCACTTTGAAGCCAGCCTTGAGAATAGGAATCTCCACAGATGAAAATGGAAGTCAAGGCTCCGAGGAGGGGGCACACTGCCTGTGTTCCTTGTGCCTCCAGGAATAGAGGGGTCCCAGGGACTACAAAGAATCCCCAGGGACCTCAGTTTCCTCAGAAGTAGTAGCAAGTCACTTCAGAATGTTACGCATTATCTGTCTTTTCAGATTTTAATCATCTTTATGTTTGCTTCGTCCTTAGTTAAAAAAATAATATTTCTCACGTAGGGCTAATGGAATTGTCTTTCTGGGGTCATAGAAACAAGGTTGTCAGAATATCTCTTCAAGACAATCGTGTCAATGACCACAGCTTGGCAATTCCTGAGCTAGATATAAAGGTAGCAGGAACAGCACTACTCACAGTAACAAAGACATGGAATCAACCTAAATGTTCATCAGTGATAGACTGGATAAAGAAAATGGTGTGGATATACACTGTAGAATACTATGCAGCCATAAGACGGAATGAAATCATGTCTTTTGCAGGGACATGGATGGAGTTGGAAGCCATTATCCTCAGCAAACTAATGCAGGAACAGAAAACCAAACACTGCATGTTCTCACTTATAAGTGGGAGCTGAATGATGAGAACGCATGGATGCATCGGGGGAACAATACACACCGGGGGCCTGTTGGAGGATGGGAGGAGGGAGAGCGTCAGGAAGAACAGCTAATCAATTCTTAAAACCTAGGTGATGGGTTGATCTGTGCAGCAAACCACCAGGGCACACATTTACCTATGTAACAAACCTGTACAGCCTGCACATGTACCCCTGAACTTAAAATAAAAGTTGAAGTTGAAAAAAAAAGAAAAAGTTTGTCAACCCTTTATCCCTTGACCAAAAGGAAAAAGAATTAAAGAAGGTAGCAAGAATTAGGAGAGAGCTAACTCATAATTCTAAATGATGTAAGAATTCAAAACAAAATAATCCTAATAATTATTCTAAATAAAATAATTCTAAGTAATAAGTATAGTAACATAATAATAGCAAATATTTATTGATCTCTTATGGTGTCCTAGGTCCTGTTTTAGTCATTTTAATTGTATTAACTCACTTAGTCTTTATAACTTCCATTCATTATATAAATAAAAAAAAACTGGCACAAATTGTCCAAATGAAATGGTTTTTTGTTTTTTTTAATATAAACCCAAGAAGTTCTGTCCTCAGAGCTCATGCAGTTTATCATTACATAAGACTACCTGCCTCTTGAGAAAAAGTGAATCTCTTCAGTTAAACTATGCAGATGTTTGCTAATATTTGCTACTGTGTTTGTTCATTTTAGGCGATTCCACATAATTTTGTCATAACTCCTTTGTATGAAGATAGAATCCAGCTACCATCCTATCCTCATCATGACACTGTCATTACAACTAAGATGTCAGAGTGGACATTCACCTCTTTTCAAGAAACATTTTCATCTACTGACTCTATGTGGAAGTCAAAGAGCTACCTATGATTTATGTTCATTGTTTCATTTCCTGAAACTTTGCTGTGCAGGTTAAAGACTATTTCTATCTGAACTGTTATATGGGGAAAGCTAACTTGAACCTAATTACATGAACCTCTGGAGGCTGGGTAACCTGACTTCTCCACAAAGCAACTGATATTCATATGTTGGATTTTATTTTCAATTTGTCATGGTTCTTGAAGACTGCTCTGAATGTTCAATTATATTTTTAATTTCACTGCTGGCTTATTAGCTGATGAACTGAGCTGTTCTCCTCTGAGCAGTATTAGGGTTTAGTAAGATCTTACATCATTCTACAGGCATCAATTTATAAACTTTGTTTACTTCAAGATTCTAGCTGACACATAAATTTAGGAGCAACAGAATTACAGATAGTGTTACAAAAAAGCTATTAGCTATTCTCTTAGAGATAATATTTATAAATGGAATGTAATTACAGCCTGGAAGCACACAGTTTCCAGAGCTAAAGGCAATAAAGCTAAAGCAATAAAGAATTTACTATTAGCTCTCCTGGGACAAAGAGGTCTCCAGCGGAATGGGAAAGAGGTTGGGGTAAGGTATAGAGCTGGGAAGGCAAAAAAAGAAGGAAGAGAATGGGATCACAGGAGAGGCTTGGCTCTTCTAAACAGTAGTTATATTCCAGGCTGTTCTAAGAAGGCAGAGACTGGCGCCTGGAGAGACCAAGTCTCTGCTTCTACTATGGAAGATTTTTAAAAGTTTTTTCCAACCCGATAGAAACTTTCTCATGGGAATGATTTGCTTACTGATGTTTTCCCAAAAGATCCTTTCTCTTATTTTCCCAGATCACTGGATTTAAAAAAAAAAAAAAAACATAATGACCATTATCCCAAACAACTAGATAATATATAGCCTTTGTCCTTTAAGTGCAAATTTGGCTCCATAAATATTTATTGGGCAGCTACTGTATACAAGATACTTTACTAGGTACTTTGAGAGATACCAAGATAAATAAGATGTGATCCCTGCCCTCAAGAGGCATAAGATTTAGAAGGCGAGAGAAGACATGTAATACTGCAAGTACCAATACTAGCTGCTCTACACCAGGCATTGCTGTCAATGCATTGGCTATACTAACTCATCTAACCCTCATAGCAACTCTGCAAGATGATGTCATCATTGTTTTCATTTAATAGATGAGGAAATTGAGGTGAAGCAATATTATATAACTTGGCAAGTGTTACATGCTATAAAGAAGTTGAAAATTGAGATAGTGGGAGATGAACTATTTGACTTAAAGCCATAGAGTAAATCCAAGTCAGGGCCTGGGCTATAATTCAGTTGAAGTCTCCTGACTCCCAGCACAAGTCTCCGTTTATTAAATTGTGAAGTGTTTTTTTGTTTTTTCCTTAATAATGAATGGGACTAGGAGTGATTTCAACACTCCATCTAAGACTCCTACTTGCTTATTCTGAGAAAGTAATCAACTTCAAGTCAAGCTTTGTTTTTTTTTAAAGAGCCTTGAAAGTATTCACTAAGAGCTTTAATGAAACTTTAAGCAAAGAACTGTTTGTACAATACCATTTTAAAATAATTTTCTGACTGGAGCTAATATAAATGTATATTTACTGTTGACTTTAGGAAGGCTTTCATATGAATATCAGTTTTTGAAGTTTGTTTTTAAAAATTCACTATTTATCTAAAGTGTATGTTTTGCATTAATATATCAGAATCAAAGTTCATTAAATAATGTTTTTATTAGGAAAAGTTTTTTTATGTAAACTATCTAACATGTAATTTAAGAGAAATACTTAAGCTAATTTTTAAAACCTTCTCCAAGTATGTTAATTTTCCAAATGATTTTCAGGAAATCAGCAGGGCTGATTACCTGAGCCCTTAGACAAAAGTGGATGGTCTCTTCAATACTTTTGACCTTTTCTCTTCACCTTGTCTGTTTTTCCCTCAGTCCCTGGATTACTATGTTTGTCCTCTAACTGCTTGGAATGCCTTCTCCTATGCCTTTAGCAGCCACTGAAAGTTCACTATTTTCTGTCTTAGTTTCTTAAATTCTATGTCTCTTAGAGTGTTTGAGGAGATAACTACATAAATGCATCAGGAATAATGGGTGTGTTAGTTTCCTAGAAATGCCATAACAAAGTACCCAAAACTGGGTGGTTTCAACAATACAAATGTATTTATTCTCTCACAGTCCAGGAAGCTGGAAGTCCAAAGTCAAGGTGTCAGCAGGGCTGTGCTCCTCTGAGGGTTCTAGGGGAAGAATACTTCCTCGTCTCTTTCAGCTTCTAGTGGCTCTTGGCAATTGTTTGCATTTCTTAGCTTGTAACTGCATCACTCCAATCTTTGTCTTTGCCATCACAGGGCCTTGTCCCCTGTAATTCCTTTATGTCTCCGTGTCTGCATCTCCCTCTCCGTTCTCTTATAAAAACACCAGTCATTGGATTTAGGACCCATTTTAATCCAGTAAAACCTCATCTTAACTAATTACCTCTGCAAAGACACAACTTCCAAACAAGATCACATTCAGAGGTTCTGGTGAACAGGAATTTGGGGAGACACTCTTCCGCCTAGTACAATGGGCTAATATGAGAAGGCAGGAGGGAAAACTTGATCATTTGAACAAATGTTGGTTTATTTCAAGAGAAGTTGTAAGGTTCCATCTGGCTAGAATTGCTACATCTTCTATTTTGTCATAGTTTTAGCCTTACTTTATAGCTGATTGGAAAAGTCCAGTGACTTCCTTAGGTCTGACTCTATCTCCAAAAAGCCATGCTGACAGATGCCCATTTTACTTGATACAAGATGGAGTATTACTATTGGTCAAGTGAATTCATCAGCTTCACTAATTATCTTCCTGAAGAGCAAACAGAATTAAGCATGTCTTGAAAGAAAATTGCCAAAAAGAAGAACAGCAAGCAAGTTGAGCATAGTGAAAAGACTTGGGGCTATAGCGTCAGACAAAATTAAGTTCAATTTTCGTGCTGCCATGTACTAGTTTACTAATCACAGGATTATTAATCACGCTCTCTCAGCAGCAGTTTCAGGGTAATGAAATCTACATCAAAGGTTATTTTTAGGATTAAAGAAAGACACAGTAGATATTCAAAAAATATGTTTTCTACATTAATGATGATAATACAGCTGCAAAAAAGGAGTAAGATGGCTGCAAAAAGAGATGGCATCTAAAATACCTTTCTATCTTTACGTATTTTTGAGGAAATTTGATCTCATACTCTGCATTCAAGGGGGGGGGGGCGGAGATGGTGGACTACCTTTGGCTCCTAAAACAAGATGTCAGTACTGACTGAGGTGGCCAAACCCCCAGACTCCTCATCCCCTGTAAGCTGTGATTCAGTGGACCTTCACCCTAGCTGTGGCAAAGCGTGGTGTTGGGCCTGCAAGTTCCTGGACCAGGCCTAGTTTTGCCCTCACACAGCACAAATCCCACACTCTAGCCCTCTCTTTTCCCACAACAATTTTGATTTGTAGGCAGGATAATCATAAAGGTTCAAAGGAGATGAGAAATTGCCACTTAGAAGAATAAGCTGATGTATGGAAGGCAGAGAATTTCTAAGTAGCCATCCAACCCAGCTGGGCAGGATTCGACCGTCAGGTTGGTCGGTTGGATATTTACCACCAGATGTTAGGTCAGCTTCTTGCTCAGTGCCTCTCAGTCACTTACCTTAGTCCCTGGCTTCCAAACTAGAGGACCTGGGTCATCATTGGAATTTGCCGTAGCTTAGGCCTGGGCCTGACTAAGTCCACAAAAATCTAGTGCTGCATCAGAGAAACTTCTGCTAAATAGTTATTCCACACCCAGTTTTGGTTTTTGTAGTTCAGGTCTCTGGTGTTCTGTCATAGGCTCCTTGGTAGATCTCTTGTCTCTCCTGTTTCTGGCCACACATGACCATCACCACCACCACCACTAGCCTGGCCCACAGGCTCTGGCCCTGACATTGGCTTGCGCTTCAAAGTGCTCAGGCCATGCTGTCTTTTTAACAAATGCTCACTAGGGAGCAGTACTCTGAAAGGTTTAAAGCCACTGTGCACATTTCTACTAGGTAGACTCATTTAATCTCTAAATAGTAATTTATTACAAAGGCAACATGCATACTTTCACAGGAAGTTCTTATTTGATTATGTTAATTAGACTTTCAGGACAAAACAGGTCATGATACTTACTTCACACTAGGCCTTGAATATTTTACTGGGATCTGTGGGAAGGTAAAATAGATGCGGCATCTGCTTTGTGGAGGTCAAAATGGTACTTTATTTTTCTGGTTTTGAATACCCCTTATCCTTCCATTTTGAAAACAACCAAGAAAAATGTTCTGTCACACAGTTCTCTCTGCTCCCTTTATCTTTCTTTGAAATATCGACTATTCTTCTGCTAACAGCAAAATATTTTCCAGGCATAACAATAAATTTTTCCTTGCTAAAGGAAAACAAGGCTAACCATTGGAAAAGACCTCAAGACTAAGTTGCAACTAATATAGCCCCAAACCCCTCTTTATTTAGCATGATCTTTACGTTTTGAACTTTGAAATGAAAGACCAAGGGGAAATTGTTTTATGTTTTATATACTACACTAGCCAGTGGTCCAGATAGCATGTTATCTAAGAAAAAGAACTTCTATCACCTTTAAATATTTGAAAATAATTTCCAGCTGTCTCTTTTCCTCTGATAGTCATAAACACAGACACACAGATACACACACACACACACACACACAGAGAGATAGATAGAGAGAGAGAGGCAGAGAGACACAGAGAGACAGAAAGAAAGAGAGAGCTTTATCACAATTGATTATGGAAAGAATCACGATTATGGAAAGAAGAAATGCTAGGAGAGCTCAGGCCCATTTATCTCAGTAGATGAACAAGATTGTAATTGCGATTATGCCCTCAGAACTTCATACAGTTCTAGTCCTACAGTACAAAAGAAAGGAAAAGAAGTTATGTAAGTACACGTAATGTTCTTGTTAACATGAAAAAACAGTAAGACAGAAAAGATAAAAATATAGGGCCTTGGCAGCTGGAAGGTGCCCAAGCAGAGAGTGTAGAACAGTGTCCAGTGAAAAACAAGGGACCAGAAAGTAAATAATGAAGAGGGGTACTTGGATTCAGCTAAGTGGGACAGAAAGGATTTCTTTAGGTTGAGAGAATTGGAGTTGGAAATTAAGAAGTCTAAGGAAAATGTTCTTTCAAAAGCATGTTAGAACTAACTGATTATAACTCACTCAAAATATTACAAATATATGTCATGAACATGGAAGTGGTTGGGAGGACAAAGGGTCAAAGGACTTCTTTGTTCTTTGAGTGAGTCCCACATGATTGAAGAGGAGGAACCAAGAACAGAATTGATGATGTTCCAGATGGAAGGAAGGAAGGAAGTTTGTCGCTGAGAGCAAATTGTTCTTTGTCCTTGAGATAAAATGAAAATTTGCACTGCTGGTTAAAAATTTACATGACACAGATCCCAAAATGAATGTAAAAATGTTTTTGACAGAAGGAATGGAATTAGAAGGTCCATGACTCCGATAGAACTAGATAGAGCAGATCAGGCATCTCACATTTGCACTCACAACTCTGACATGTGTTACCCACCATGGGATACCATATCAAAAATATTTAGTGTATTTTATTCTTAAGTCTGTTTTCCATCACATAATAATCTTATGTTATTGCTTGGGACACATTTGTCCCGAGCTCACCTCTCAAAGCAGGAGTCCCATTGTGGGGCATACTCACACCAAACCTTTAGTGATTCTGAGAAGAACTTTATGCTCATGCTCTCTTTTCTGCCTTCTTCTCACAGCAAGTCTTAGTTATATTGCCACAAAGCAGTTTACGTGACTTTACTGTATCAAGAATGATCAGTTAACACACTCAAAATAGGCTACTGTCTCTGTGACCTAATGGACACACCCTACTCTTTTGTACATGCCCGTTTGAAACCTATGATCTTCTTCAACCACCATGATGACAGAAAGTCTTGGCGTTGGTTACTCCTTTGGGGAAATGCTTGTAATAAACATTGTAGGATGGATTACTGCTCTAAGCCAAGGTTTCTCAACCTTGACATTGGAGGCACTATTGACATTTGGCACGAAGTATTTCTACTTACTATTTGGGGGGCTGTCCTGTGCATTGCAGGAGGGCAGCCAGCATCTCTAGCTTCCACCCAATAGGTGCCAGTAGCATAAAATGTCTCTGGGGAGAAAACTGCCGAATGTACCCTGGGGAGAAAAACTGCCCTGATTGAGAACCACGGCAGCAAACTATTATCTCCCATCAGCTCCTTATAAATTGAAATTGCAGCAATCTAGCAAGGCATGGAGAGAACGAGAGGTGTCTGAAGCTCAGGAAAATCTGCAGCCCAGGGAGCATCAGAAAATGGCTAGAAAGGGTAGGTCTGAACTGGCTGTCACAGGGCAGGGACTTTCAGAGAGTCACAAGGAGACTAGGTGAGGAAAAGACAGGCAGGGATGAGGGGCATAAAGACAGGCAACTGAAAGGAAGAAGAAATATTGAAAGCAGCCGGGTGCGGTGGCTCAAGCTTGTAATCCCAGCGCTTTGGGAGGCCGAGACGGGCAGATCACGAGGTCAGGAGATCGAGACCATCCTGGCTAACACGGTAAAACCCCGTCTCTACTAAAAAATACGAAAAACTAGCCGGGTGAAGTGGCGGGCGCCTGTAGTCCCAGCTACTCGGGAGGCTGAGGCAGGAGAATGACGTGAACTTGGGAGGCAGAGCTTGCAGTGAGCTGAGATCCGGCCACTGCACTCCAGTCTGGGCAGCAGAGCGAGACTCCGTCTCAAAAAAAAAAAAAAAGGAAATATTGAGAGCAATATGGCTTTCACGATAGGGCTTTCCTAGAAAACCAGAGGGGGAATCCACAACGGGCAGTCAGAAAACCAAGGTTCTGGTTTCAACTTCACTCTCCTATTAGTTTTTAGATCATTTATCCTTGGCTTCCTTATCTATAAAATGTGGCTGTGTTTCCAGACCCGATTACCTCAGATTGCTGTATTAAGGCAGTACATGGGAACATACTTTGTAAATGTGTTTATAAAAGTGTCAAGAACTGCTATTTTTGTGCAGTTGTGCCTGACATATAAGTCAGATGGCTGAGAGGAAGTAACTCAAAATTATTGAGGTCCTGAGGATAGAGAGTCTGCTCTCGGTCAGAGTGGCCTCATGCAGTTTGCTGAAAATCCGGGTCATGCTTCCTCCCCTAACCCTGGATGCCTGGGCATCAGGAGCAGTAGTGAGGGGTATCCAGGAGTGTAAAGTAATATCTGAGTAGATGGGAGTGTGAAATTCAACTGTTAGTATCTTTCATACCGAGTAATTTTCATTAATCTCAATTTACACTTGCAGGTTTTCCGAAAGTGGAGATCTCAGTAAATCTTAGCAATAGGCCACGGTACAGTCTGTACTGTTTGAGTTCTATGGTGGAAAGGAGAATACTTGCCTACCAAAAACTTAGAAAAATATTTTAGGTAACCCGGACACAGAATAATCATGGATTTTTTTTTTCTCATATTCCACATGGAGAGCTGATAAAATCGTCCTCAAAGCATTTTTCTTTTAAATTTAAGACTACCTAATAAACAAGATGGGAACAAGTGAAAACACCAGTTTGGAAACTAAAGCAATAAGATCCTTCGGAAATTCCTGAAAGAAAATTGTTCGGAGGATCAGTTCAAGTTTGAAAGAAAGATTTAGTGCTTATTTTTTTCAACCCTTATAAAAATGAATAAACACATTTGCCCTCTGAAGTAGACTCCAGACTTTTGCACCTGGCGGAAAGGAAGAAACACATCAGCTCAGATCAACCCAGTTTTTACTGGAATACTTGCGGCAGAACTGAGAAGTGCGGGTACAAGCACAATGACTGGATTATTCCCATCTTCTGCTTATTTTAGAAGTTAGGCATTACGTTTTCTCATTTTCAGACTTTCTGTTTACTAAACTACAAATAAAACTGTGCAGACATATGCTTCAGGTTTTCTACTTCTGAAATGTTGTTGGAGATTGCAGTTGCACTGAGTTGGAAATTGAGAACTTAATTATTTTAAAATCTAGTCACGTGAGAGGGAACTATCAACTGCAGATACCAGACTTCTTTGATGTTGTTTCTGGCCTTTGGGGATGAATTCTAACACTCCCCTTTTACAGTTCTCCCTCTCTTAATCCCCTAAAACCAGAGAGCTGAACCTCTTTGCAAAACATTGTTACTTCAGGCATCTCATGGGGGATGATTAATAAGTGACCACGGTTAAATGATACAAGGAATAAAATAGCTAGTTGCCAGAAAGACAAAGGTGACCTGGAGAACATCAGAAGGTTTTGAGGAAAATAAGAGCTCTAAACAGATGGCATACATGTGCTTTGTTTCTGTCAAATGCTAGGATCTCAATGCATCCCCAGAACAGTTCAGAGAGTAGAGCAGTGTTAGCATCTAATGGTGAGGCTTATTGCAAAATGGGGTGTCCACCCTCAAAGTTAGTGGGCTCCTTATCACAAAATAATTTCTAATAAGAAGAATGATTTCTGCTATGTTAAGGAAACTTGCAAAATAGATGGGTAAGCCCTCACAACTCCTACTTACCTGGAAATTATATGATTTATATGTGTTGTTGGATTATTAGAACTTCTTGAGAAAAACACTGAAACCATGTTTTAAAAACAGGCAGGCTCATTTTGCAGACTACAACGTGGGTGAATCTTGAGGACATCATGCTAAGTGAAACAAGCCAGTTACAAAAAGACAAATAGTGTATAAATCCATTTATATGAGGTATCTAAAGCGCTCATAGAAACATAAAGTAGAATGGTGGTTGCCAGGGTCTGGTGAAGGGTGAAATGAGTTGCTGCTCAATGGGTATAGAGTTTGAGTTTTGCAAGATGGAAAAGCTCTGGATATCTATTGTACAATAATAGGAATAAACTTAAAACCAACCAGCAGTGCACGTACAAATGGTTAAGATGGTAAATTTTATGTTTGTGATTCTCAATACAATTAAAATTTTTTAAAGTGCATACTATTTGCTAAATAAAAGAACTTTGTTTGAAAACCCTGGCAAGATGAACTGAGTAGAATCATGGAACATAGAGGGTAGAGCTGTGTGAATGTGATTGTAATTAGTGGACTGTTAGTCTTCCAGGCAACCTCACAGATCAGAGAATGAGAATCACTAAGAATCACACTGAAGAGAAAGAACAGCACTTCCTCAGTTCATTGTCTGTGATGTGACCTAGAAAAAGATTTATCATGCAATAATCCAATAGATATTTATGGAACACTTAGGAAGGGGCCATCATCGTGCTAGGTGGGGATTCAGCAATGAATCCATTTCACACCTCAATCTATTGTAAATTCACCTGCTGAGGTCTTCAGCAACCTTCTAGTTACTAAATTCACTAGAGACATGTTTTACAGAGCCACAATGATTATTTGTGGCTTAATGATTATTTGTGATTATTCGTCCACTTAAAACTTTCTTCTTTATTGGCTTACATATCACTCTCCCTGATGCATTTTTCCTACTTGAGCTGCTTCCTCTGCCTTCTCCATAAATATTGGTTGGTATTCTTCAGGGTTTCTTCTTAGGTCCCCTTTTTCTCAACACATAGTAAATCCTATCAATGAGTTAATGGCCCCAAATCTTATCTTTAGCTCAACCTTCTTTTTCTGGGTTCCAGAATGCTATATCTTATAAATTACTAGGTAGCTTTGTTTGAATGTTCCAAACTCAACATGTTTAAGACTCAACAAATTCTCTTTTCCTGGTGTTCTTCTATTTTAAACACTCTATATCAGAAAATGACATTGTCATTAAATTAATTGCCCAAGTCAGAAACTGAAAGTTGTTCTGTATTTCTTCCTCTACCCTATCCTCATCTAGAATGAGTCAACATTGCTTGTTCATTTTATTTCCTTAACACTTCTTAAAAATGACCCCTCCTCTCCTTCATCCTTTCTGTCACTTCTTGAGTTCGCATTTGATGGCTTCATCTAAGTTATTTATTTATTTATTTATTGGGATCGAGTCTTGCTCTGTCGCCCAGGCTGGAGTGCAGTGGTGTGATCTCGGCTGACTGCAAGCTCCGCCTTCCAGGTTCACGCCATTCTCCTGCCTCAACCTCTTGAGTAGCTGGGACTACAGGTGCCTGCCACCATGCCTGGCTAATTTTTCGTATTTTTAGTAGAGATGGGGTTTCACTGTGTTAGCCAGGATGGTCTGGATCTCCTGACATAGTGATCTGCCCGCCTCAGCCTCCTAAAGTGCTGGGATTACAGGCGTGAGCCACCGCGCCCGGCTTCTTTGTGCAAAATTCTTTAGTGGCTCCTGATTACCTGTAAGATAAACTCTTTACCAAATTTTCAATGTCTTTTGGATTTTCCCTTGGCCCTCTTTTCAAGCACCATCTCCTACTTATATTACCTTTGCATCCTATTCTTAAGCAAAATTCAGCTCTTTAGTGTGAGAACACATAGGCTTGCTTTTGTTTCTGTACTGTTTCCTTGGATTGGAGTATTTTCCTGCAAACTGTCCCATGAGCCCTTTTATAAAAGAGAATGTACTTTTCAGAGCATAGTCTTTTTTTTTGTAGGTGGTTCACGACTATTGTTTTATTATTTTGTTGATTTTAAAAGTACACATGGTCCAGACAGATGTCTCACCAAAGATGTACAGATGGGAAATAAGCATATAAAAGATGCTCAACGTCATAGTCATAGCTCATTAGGCAATTGCAAATTAAAATAACAATGAGATGCCACTACACATCACATTAGAATGGCTAAAATCCTAAACATGAAATGCTGGATGAGGATGTGAAGTAATAGTCACGCTCATTCATTGTTGGTGGGTCTGAAAAATAGCACAGCCACTTTGGTAGACAGTTTGGGAGTTTCTCACAAAGGTTACCTTACTCCTACCATGTGTAAGAGTAATCTATCAATCACACTCACAGCTATTTACCCAATTGGGTTGTAAACTTATGTCCACACAAAAAACCTGCATATGAATGTTTATAGCAGCTTTATTCACTGCTATAGTTGGATGCTTGTCCCCATCCAAATCTCATGTGGAATTGTAATGCTAATGGTGCTGGCCGGTGGTGGGAGGTGTTTGGGTCATGGGGGCAGATTCCCTATGGCTTGGTGGTATCTTTATAATAGTGAGTGAGTTTCCACAAGATCTGATCTGATTGAAAGTTCCCTGAGGCTTCACTAGAAGCTAAACAGATGCTGGCACCATGCTTGCTGTAAAGCCTGAAGAACTGTGTGCCAATAAATCCTCTTTTCTTTATAAATTACCCAGTCTCAGGTATTTCTTTATAGCATAAATTAACCAGTCTCAGGTATTTCTTTATAGCAATGCAAGAATGGCCTAATACATTCATAATTGGCAAAACTTGGAAGCAACTGAGATGTCTTTATATAGGTGAGTAGATAAACTATGGTACATTCACATAGTGGAATATTATTCAGTGATAAACAGAAACAAGATATCAAGCTATGAAAAGACATGGAGAAAGTTAAATGCATATTATGTGGAAAAAGCTAATCAGAAAAAAGCTACATACTGTATGAATCCACTTATATGATATTCTGAACAAGGCCAAACTTTGGAGACAGTAAAATGATCAGTGGTTGCCAGGGGTTTTGGGAGAGAGAGGGAGGAGAAGAGAGACGAATAGGTAGAACACAGGAGAACTTTAGGCAGTGAAACTATTTTGTATGATGCTTTAATGCTGGATACATGTAATTTTACATTTGTCAAATTCCACAGAATGTACAAAACAGAGTGAATCCTAATATAAACTGGAAGCTTTAGTTAATAGTAAGTTATGAATAGTGGCTCATCAACTGTAACAAATATACTATACTAATGCAAGATGTTGATAATAGGGGAAATGAAGGGGTGGGAGGGCTGATAGGCCATGTGAATGCTCTATACTTTAGGGTCAATTTTTCTATAAGCCTTAAAACTATTAAAAAGTAAATTTTATTAATGGTGTATTTTAAGAGTACACTTCAAATCCTGAAAACTGGCACGAAATTACTGTACTTAACCATATATGGCCGCTTTATTAAGAATCTTCTCTTATGTACTAAACACAGATTCTAATAAAATAAAAATGATGTTAGTGAAACAGACACAGACATTTTTTCTTGGTATTGATTGCTAGTGTCAAGCATTACAGGAAAATAATCGGTGATTCAGAGGACATTTATGGAAATTTTGAGTTTCTATGGAGTGGGATAGATTCTTAAATGAACCAGCACTGCCATACCACTAGTAGCAAAGAAATACTCTGCTGTTTAAAGAAAGGAAAAATATTAGTTAATATCTGTACATCTTCTAAGAAGAAAACACTAATGACTATAGCATTACTTTTGAAAGAACAATATTAATTATAATATTCCAGCAACTTGGGAGGCTGAGGCTGGAGGATAGTTTCAGCCTGAGAGGTTGAGGCTGCAGTGAGCCATGATGGCACCGATGGCACCACTGCACTCCAGCCTAAGCAACAGAGCGAGACTTTATCTCAAAAAAAAAAAAAAAAAAAAAAAAACCCAAAAAGCAAAAAACCTTAAAAAAAGAGTAGAATGTAAAAGCCTCTGGGAGTATCCTTACTACTGCCTCTTAGCAAATGTTGAAACAGAGAATTTGGAAGAGTGGGAAGATGCTTTATAGTTCCAGTTTCTTCCTTGACACACTAAACATCTGTCATTTCTTTACACCTAAAGCTTTTCCTTATTTCAAGGAATTTATGCCGTTTCAGCCAAAAAGAGGGAGCTTTGCTATAGTTATTTAAATGCCAGATCTTTTGCTTCATCATTTCTACATGAAACCACAGCAAGGGGAAAGCTACATGAAAAATAAATATCTGATACGCATTCTTGGCCTTGTGTAACATTTTCTCCTTGAATTTAAAGAGAAGGACAATAATATATATCTCTCAGTGAATGTAAGAAGGAGGAAATATCTAAATCTCAGATCGCTTTGTTAGAGATTCACACAAAGCCATCAAATAAACCTGGGACTGCTTTTTACAGAACGGAAGCTTCTTTGCTGGCTTAGACTAAACCCAAGATGATGCTGGGGCAGGGTTTGTGAAAAGGGAATTCAGTATCTTGGTGTTCCTAACACGATAGAAGATAACCAGCCTTACCTACTTACAAAAGCCAGTCGGCGCTGCTAGATTGCAGAGCAAACCTTGAAGGGAAGGTTAAATGGATGACTCAGAGCCTCTTTCCTTTGTGCAGCCAGTCACACCAGGGCAGTGGGGTTTCAGTGAATTTTCCCTGTGAATAAAGGTAAAAAAAAAATGACAACATTTCACCATGTTTTATTCTTCCTCAAACACTTTTGTATTTTATCCTCATAACAAATCTGCAATGATGGTAAGGCAGATTATGTTATTCACATTTAACCAAAAAAAAACAGACCCAACAAGGTTGTTTGGGCTAAATTCAGGGAGTTAATAAGGGGGATGGGCGTGGGGAATTAGAACCAGAACGCTGAATGCTTAGACTGGTACTTTACCCATTACCTGTTAGGTTGAAGCAAATGGAAAAACAGAATGGGACCTCACAGCTCATAATCTCAAGGTCTAATAAGGATACATGCAGTGTGGAAACAAGCAGAAGGAGAAGAGACTATTCCAAACCTCCCAGACTTAACCCGTAGATTCATAGAAGAAATGCCCTGTTTTGGGTTCCTCAGAAATAGACCCTCATACAAGAATTTCAGTGCAAGAAGTTTGACTGGGAGGTGACCATTTCAGGAAAAAACAGTTGCAAAGTGGGAAACTGAGAAAAGAAAGGAGGTCAGTTAATAAAGGGTGCATAACTAACCAGAACTCAATTCTACTAGGGAACTCTGAGAGTCAGTGTTGAAAATATGCTTTTGGCCAGGCGTGGTGGCTCAAGCCTGTAATCCCAGCACTTTGGGAGGCCAAGACGGGCGGATCACGAGGTCAGGATATCGAGACCATCCTGGCTAACATGGTGAAACCCCGTCTCTACTAAAAAATACAAAAAAACTAGCCGGGCGAGGTGGCGGGTGCCTGTAGTCCCAGCTACTGGGGAGGCTGAGGCAGGAGAATGGCGTAAACCCAGGAGGCGGAGCTTGTAGTGAGCTGAGATCCGGCCACTGCACTCCAGCCTGGGCCACAGAGCGAGACTCCGTCTCAAAAAAAAACAAAACAAAACAAAACAAAAAAAAAACGCTTTATAGGTAGCTCGTCCAAGAGGTGAAGGTTAAGGATGCTGGAGACAGAAAGTTGGAAATATTTATTTTCAGGTAATGGCACTTCTCCCTGTACTAATTCCCATCCCATATGCAAAGACTCTTGGCTTCCAGACCATCATATGTATATGCATATATGTGTATATATGCATGTGTGTATAAATATATATAAAATCTCTATCTCTGTGTATAAACACACATTCATATGCATATACACACTTCATATACACACACAGATCTATGATATATGTATATATAACATAATACATGTATTATCTATATATGTACTATATATGTATACATAAAATTTTCAGTAACATGATGTACAGAGAAGTACTAATTTCTGTGTTTTTGTGTTTATGTAAATGACATGGCAACATACATGCCATTTGATTTTTTACTTTTATTTTAATTAACTTTTTAATTTAGAGATTATTATAGATTCACATGCAATAATAAAGAGAGGTCCTATATACACTTTACTCAAATTTCCCCAATGCTAATATCTTCTAAAACTATAGTACAATATCGACACCAATATAGCAATATATAGTACATTTGATTCACCACAGAGACCTCTCGTGTTGCCTGTTTACAGCCACGCCTCCTTTCCTCATACTGTCCCCTTCCTTTACCCTCTTTAACAGTTGAAAACCATTTAGCCGGGCGCGGTGGCTCAAGCCTGTAATCCCAGCACTTTGGGAGGCCGAGACGGGCGGATCACGAGGTCAGGAGATCGAGACCCTCCTGGCTAACACGGTGAAACCCCGTCTCTACTAAAAATACAAAAAATTAGCCGGGCGAGGTGGTGGGCGCCTGTGGTCCCAGCCACTCGGGAGGCTGAGGCAGGAGAATGGCGTGAACCCAGGAGGCAGAGGTTGCGGTGAGCTGAGATCTGGCCACTGCACTCTAGCCTGGGCGACAGAGCAAGACTCCGTCTCAAAAAAAAAAAAAAAAAAAAAAAAAAGAAAACCATTTATCTGTTCTCTATTTCTGTTATTTTGTCACTTTAAGAATGTTGCATAGTATGAGCTTACTAAGATTGAATTTTTAAAATCAGTATAATTCTCTGGAAATTCATTCAAGTTGTCGCGTGTACCAGTAGTTCATTTATTGTCATGGTTAAGAAACATTCTGTGGTATAATAGAGTTTGTTACATCAAAAGACATCTGGGATTTTTCTCCTTTCTTGCTATTACAAATAAAGCTAATATGACCATTTGTGTGCAGGTTTCTATGTGAACCTAAGTTTTCATCTCTCTGTGATATATATCAAGGAGTACAAATGCTGGGCTATATGATAGTATCATATTTAGTTTTTTATTTAACTGCGAACTGTTTTTCAGAGTGGCATTTTCATTTTACACTTACCACAATATATAGGTGATCCTGCTTCTTCACGTCCTCACCAATATTTGGTGTTGTCATTATTTTTAATTTTAATCATTCTGATAGGTATGCAGTGATACCTCATTGTGATTTTAATTTGTATTTTACTAATTGCTAATGATTTTGAGTATCTTTTCATGTGCTTTTAAATACAAGGCCTTTGCCAGATATGTGACTTGCAAATATTTTCTCCGAGTCTGTAACTTGTCTCCTCTGTCATTTTACAGGATATTCGGAGGATCAAAGATCTTAATTTTGATGAGGGCTAATTTATCAGTTTTTCCTCTTAAAAATTATACTTTTGGTGTTGAGTCTAAGAAGAACATTGACTAGTCCTAGGTTCCACTAACTTTCTCTTATGTTCTGTCTATAAATGTTAAAATTTTAGCCAGCTGCAGTGGCTCATGCCTGTATCCCACAGCTTTGGGAGACTAAGGTGGGAGAATCACTTGAGGCCAGGAGTTCAAGACCAGCCTGCGCAAGACAGCAAGAACTCATCTTTACAAAACATTTTAGCTGGGAGTGGTGGCACATACCTGTAGTCCTAGCTACTCGAGAGGCTGAGGCAGGAGGATGACTTGAGCCCAGGAGTTTGAGGTTACAGTGAGCTATGATCAAGCCACTGTACTCCAACCTAGGTGACAGAGCAAGACCCTGTCTCTAAAAATAAACAAACAAATGTTAAAATTTCACATTTTACATTCAAGTTTATGCTTCCCTTTTGTATAAGTTAACTTTGTATAAGGTGTGAGATATAGGTCTACTTTCTTTATTGTCAATGGATGCCCAGTTTCTTCAGCACCATTTATTGAAAAGGCATTTTTTCCTCCATTGAACATTTTCTCCTTTGTCAAAAATTAATTTGGATATATTTGTGTGGGCCAACTTCTGGATTCTCTATTCTAGTCCATTAATCTTTGTGTCTATTTTGTGCCAAATTATTTTGAAAAATAAAGGTCTAGGGCCCTTCCTTTTTCATCTTTTCATATAAATTTTAGAATAGGCTTGTCATATTCCAAATTGTCAACATGAAACTTGCTGATATTTTGATGGAAATTATGATAAACATGTAGATACATCTAAGGAAAATTAATATCTTAATTATGTGGAGTTTTCCAATCCATGAAAATGGTATGTTCTCACCAAGTATTTAAGTTTCCTTTGATTTTTTTCTCAATATTTTATAATTTTCACATACAGATCCCTTACATGTTTTGTTACCTTTATACCAAAATATTTCACTTTCTTTTAAGAAATTGTTAATAGTATTACATATTTTATTTTAGTTTCCACTTGTTCATTGTCAGTATATAGAAATACACTGAGTTTTGTGCACTAATCATAGATTATAGATTCTGTGACCCTATTAAACTACTCTGGTGGGGTTTTTTTTTTTTTTGAGATTTCTTGGAACTTTGTATATAGACATGATATCATTTGCAAATAGATATGATATCATTTGCGGCCGGTCGCGGTGGCTCAAGCCTGTAATCCCAGCACTTTGGGAGGCCGGGACGGGCGGATCACAAGGTCAGGAGATTGAGACCATCCTGGCTAACTCGGTGAAACCCCGTCTCTACTAAAAAATACAAAAAACTAGCCGGGCGAGGTGGCGGGCGCCTGTAGTCCCAGCTACTTGGGAGGCTGAGGCAGGAGAATGGTGTAAACCCAGGAGGCGGAGCTTGCAGTGAGCTGAGATCTGGCCACTGCACTCTAGCCTGAGGGACAGAGCGAGACTCCATCTCAAAAAAAAAAAAAAAAAAAAAAAGATATGATATCATTTGCAAATAGACATAGATTTATTTATTTTCCAATTTGTATTACTGTTTCTTTTTCATGCTTTGTTACTGCAAAGGCAAAAATTTATAGTACTATGTTAAATAATAGTGATAGAAATAGATATCCTTGCCTTGTTTCTGGTCTTAGAGGGAAAGGATTCAATCTCTTACCATTAAGTGTGATTTTTGCTGTAGATTATTTGTAGATACTCTTTATAAGGTTGGAATAGTTCCCCTCTATTTCCAGTATACTGAGAGTTTTTGTTTGTTTGTTTGTTTGTTTGTTTTTGAGACGGAGTCTCGCTCTGTCGCCTGGGCTGGAGTGCAGTCTCAGATAACTTTAAAAATTGTGCTATTGGCAGGGCGCGGTGGCTCAAGCCTGTAATCCCAGCACTTTGTGAGGCCGAGATGGGCGGATCATGAGGTCAGGAGATCGAGACCATCCTGGCTAACACGGTGAAACCCCGTCTCTACTAAAAATACAAAAAACTAGCCGGGGAGGTGGCGGGCACCTGTAGTCCCAGCTACTCCGGAGGCTGAGGCAGGAGAATGGTGTAAACGCGGGAGGCGGAGCTTGCAGTGAGCTGAGATCCGGCCACTGCACTCCAGCCAGGGCGACAGAGCAAGACTCCGTCTCAAAAAAAAAAAAAAAAAAAAAGAGCACCTGTTGAATTTTATGGCTGATTACAAAACCATCTGTTAAAGAGGACCAAAATTATACAACAATTATCTGTGGATGACAAAAACATTTTAGGGTAGCTGCAGTTAAAGACACAATTGACAAAGAAATTTGTTACCTCTATAGCACACAATCATTTAACATAATAATTATTATTTTTGATAACATATACTAAGTCATATTAGAAATATGAGTTTTAAATAATTTTGCAACATATGCCATATAGCCCAAAGAAAGCCAAATACCATTTCATATTTGACAATGCTTCCTGTATAACTTCTATGCCAAATAAGCCAAATATCATTTTTGGACTTTAGGGGACCTAATATCTAAAATATTAAGTTAGAAAAATACATAATTTATAATTTGGTTTTGGAAAGTTTGTCAAATATCAAAGGTTTAAAACAGTGGGTATCACCAAATAAAATCCCAGGTCACCATAATTAATTGATTTGGCCAAAATGATAACTCTAAAATTTTAAAAAAAAGAAAACCTTTACTCTGCTAAAGCACTTAGCTTTCCAAACAAGACCCAATAAAGAGAGTATGAGGCTAAGTGAATTTGCCTCTTCTCTCTCTTCCCCCCTTTTTTTCCTGCCATTTACCCAAAGAAGCAAACAAAAATTTTTCTATTATTTTTTAATATTACATAAAAATATCTGCAAAAGATAAAACCAAATTTCATGTTTGCATTAGTGCATGTTTCATGCTAAGGCTAGTTTTAAAAAATTATAAATTTACCCAGTTTTAATTAGTTTGACCATAAGGTAAGAAACTTTCATAAACTTTTTAGAAACTTTTACAATCTTTCCATCAAACAGCAGATTCATTTTCTAAGAAAACCCTGTTGTTCGGACACATGGGCCCAGATTTTGGTCTCACATCAGTATGATTTTAATATTTTATCCTATGGAAAAAAGCTAAGTAATTTCTTTCAAATCTTAGACACTTATTTATACCCACAGAATCTTTACAAGGTCAACCCTTTACAAACCCTTCTCACTTTGCTCAAACCTTCAATTTTGTCCTGTTACTCTTTTAGTTTAAGACAACTTTTAAAACCCTCTGAACTAGACAAAATTAGGTTTCCTTTAACAAAAGCCATATTCCCACGGCTTCTGATAATCTTTTACCAAAAACATATTCCCTACACACATTGTATGTAAAGCTGTTTCTCCAGTGGTCTTAATTACATGTTACAATGTTAGTTCTTAGCAACTTTTATTTTTGGTGAAAAACCTGAAAAGTAAGCAATTTTAATTATATACTGGGGGTGGAGCCTAGGACATTAGACAGAAGTGAAGATAAGGTCTGACTTTTTTCAGGAGGTAAATTGAGCAATATTCAAAAGTCAAGGAAACAGTTTGACCTTAAAGCATTTGGCAAATCTGATATCTGACCTTAATTTAGACCAAATATCTACATTTTCAAGATATTATTTTACCAATAATCTTAAAAACAATCTTTATTTCTAAAAGATTGCTGAAGTCATGTGAACTAAAGGCATTAAAGTTTCTATTTTTTCTGGCAAAATAGTTGATTTAAGCACTTATTTTTCTAAGCCAATAATCAGAGTTTTTTTATATAAATATATAACACATAACATATATAAATACACACACAGACAGAAAATTCAGCACCTGTAAGATTTTTTGTTTGCCAGGTTTTTAATTGGATTACTGGCTTCAGGGAGGAGCCCTTGGAGGAACAGAGGCAGGAAAGCATGCATTCTTTTTGGGAGGCCAATAAGCATGCAGAGCTGAAGGCAAAGACAGATATCCAAAATTAAGGGTGCCATTTTATGCTGGATCCTGGATCCCCAAAAGGAGGGAAATACTATGGGAGGAGACAGTGTTGCGCTTCTGTTCCCAGAACCAAGCCTGGTCCGGCTGCGTTTTCTTGAGACCCGATAATGAGAAGCAGACAAACTAAGAAAGAAGGGAACGTATTGCTGTCACCAGATACAGGGAGAAGGTCGGAGATAACTCCACCAGACCAACTCAAAGTGTTACAATTTTCTTAGTGCTTATATAGATTGGTTTTACGTGTCTACATGCAATATAGCATTTGCCTAAGTCTATCGGTAACTAACTCTGTTTCAACTAGAAGATCAGAGGCAAAAAATGCTTGCTAAGTCTGATTAAAAGGGCCCCAGTACCTTCAAGGCCTGTCTACTGTGGTAGTGGAGTGATTATTTCTACCTCATCTCCTTTACAGCTTGGTCCGGAGAGCTGCCTTAGACTCTCCAGCGAATCTACTCAAACAGCTGCCTCTGTTTCCTTGACTTATTTCAGATTCCGTCGACCTGAAATGAATCCTGGCGCTAGGAACGTAAGACTGTCTCTACTATTTTGTTTGCTCCAGGTAGGGAGAAGCCTGTGCAAGGCTCCTGTTGACCGTATGTTTCATTTCTAGCTCTGATGTCCGGGCACTGATTTCCCTAGGTTTAACTATTTGCTCAAATGTTAAGGCAGTGCTGTGAAAATCTGTCTGTGTAACTGGAGTGCTGTGCAGGCCTGTCTGTGTGACTGTCATGCAGGCCCGTCTGTGTGATTGTCAGGGAGACTTGGCCTGCCACGCTTCTAACCCACATTTTATTGCAAGGCAACCTAAAGCCAATCAGCCCATTCTGTAATCAGCCCATCGCCCATGAGAGTCTCATCTCTCAGTGGGGGACAGGGATGTTTCTGTATTTTCCAGGTGGCCAAGAGTGTGTTTCTCTGATCCAAGTGTGCAAAGAGTCAAGTATCCCTCCAAAAATACTATTAGCCATCGCTTAAGGTGTATTTCCTACCTAGTTATTGTCATGCGCGTCCATGTGAAGAGACCACCAACAGGCTTTGTGGGAGCAACATGGCTGTTTATTTCACCTGAGTGCAGGCGGGCTGAGTCTGAAAAGAGAGTCAGGGAAGGGAGATAAGGGTGGGGCCGTTTTATAGGATTTGGGTAGGTAAAGGAAAATTACAGTCAAAGGGGGGTTGTTCTCTGGCAGGCAGGAGTGGGGGTCACAAGGTGCTCAGTCAGGGAGCTTTTTGAGCCAGGATGATCCAGGAAAAGGAATTTCACAAGATAATATCATCGCTTAAGGCAAGGACTGACCATTTTCACTTCTTTTGTGCTGGAATGTCATCAGTGAAGGCGAGGCAGGGCATTTGCACTTCTTTTGTGATTCTTCAGTTACTTCAGGCCATCTGGGCGTATATGTGCAAGTCACAGGGGATGTGATGGCTTGGCTTCGGCTCAGAGGCCTGACAGTTATTACACACCAAAGCACTCTCATAATGCCAAGTAATTTCTGATACCTCCAAAACTCAAACCATCATGATTTGTTTTTCTAAGACCACCAGAGCAAGCACAAAAGAACCAGTGAGTAGGCAAGGGTAGAAGCAAAACTGCAAATTTATTTTGGTCACCTAAGGTGTGGGGAAGAGGTCTGTTGGCCTCCGGCAAAGAAGGCCAACAGAGTCCCCCGGTGAAGCTCTCGGACGGAGTTCCTACAGTCCCGACAGGAGTGAGGGACTCAGGAAGGCCGCGTGGCGCGCTGGCTGAGAGCGGCTTTTCTAGGAGTGGGAGGGCAATAGGCGGGGACATGGCGGGGCGTTCCGCAGGTGCGACCAGGTAAATCTTGGTCTCTTCGGATTGACGTCACCTGGCGCATGCCCGGTTGGTCTGCACCCTCCCTGGGCGCTGGCTGCATTTTCGCGCGCGTGGGAAAAGTTGGTGAAGAAGAACCTGGAAGTGCACCATCTTGCCTCCGTTCGTCCAAACACATCAGATAACACAATGCAAAACAGAACAGAGCCTTTGATTTTGCAAAGGATCTATCCACTTTTTATTCCTGGGGTTTCATCAAGAAAACAGAAGTTTTTTTTTTTTTTTCTTTTTTTCCCCAAACTGGGTCTGTGGCACCTCCTCTGTTTTTCCCAAGAAGTCCCAGGCTACCAGAAGTTATCTTAGGGACTCTCATAAGTGCATTAAGAGTGGCAACATGAAAAATGGAGAAAAATAATATAGTTGACTGAGAAGAAAAAACCTTTTTCAGAAAAACAAGATCCAAAAAGAGAAAAGCACAAAAGTCTTTTAAATGTATCCATAGCTTGTTTATTCACTTTTAATTAAGCTGACTTTTAACCATAATGCTCTTAAAAACATCTTTTAAATTTCTTATTAGCCAAGTTTAGCCACGCTGCAAATATTTCTGGTTTTTGAACTGTAGCAAAGGCAACGTCCCAGGTGCTACAAAAGCATGGTAAACAGTTTCTTTTTACAGGATTTAGAATTTCCCCAAGGTAGTTCAGAGAAAGGACAATTCAACGGAGGAAATCAGAAGCTATCCATTGCGGAGGGTGGGGAACCTCAGTGAATGGCAAAGTTATGCAGATAACAAACCAGAAAGGAATTATTCTGGAAGCCAAGAATAGAACCCAGGCCGTTATTGTCAAAAGGCAAAGCCTTAGCTACTGAGTTATAGCATTGAGCAGCTTCTATTGCTCTTCCCAGAAGACGCCTACAGAAGCCAATTTCTAGCTTGCAAAAAGTTTTTAACTGCTTAGGATAATTTTGAGGGCTATGACATGAACCTGAAAATTCCTGTCCTCTGGATAGTGGAAACCAAGAGAAAGTATCCCCACATGGTCACAAGCTTACGCTCTTAAGGACACAAAACAAGACAGAGAGATTTCATACAGTACTGGTTTCAGAGACCCCGAGCAAAGTTTGTCACTGACCAGACTGCTAAGCTGGCTTGAAAAGCAGGCTTATAGGGGTCCTAAACCGATGTTCTATCCTGTGACACCCTTCTCTCCGTTACAGAACACAGAAAGACAAATTCCTAGCACAAAATACACCAGATTTGCTATAGCCTAAGACCAGTATCACAAATCCTTTTTTCTATTAATCAAACCCTCGCAGAGAGATGAATAGTGATGTTTACTGTTTACACAGACAGAGAAAGAGAGAGACCAGAAACCCAGCTGGTAAGAATTTCTTACCCTTTTTGCTGGCAGACTAGGTTTCCAGTTCTCTTTCTCTGCAGCTTCCAGAAGAACGGAGTGGCTTCTGATGACCTGGCTCACTTGTGCCGTAGCTGTGGGGTTCAAGCCACTTTACAAGAAATCACCCTTTTCTGGTTTATGGAACCATAGGCAAGATTCTTACTTTGCAAGATGCTGCCCAATGGGCTGCATGGGGAACCGAATTAATATTTTCCATCCCAGCAAAATACACATAGCAAAACAGACACTACTCATCTCATTCAGCACCCAGTATCAGCCTGGCAAAGCTCAAACTTTTTCCCGTTGGTCCTCATTGTCTTTGATCCACTCCAGGTGGGGAGAGACAAATTTGGAACGGTAATTCACAATGGGGTCTCTGGGCAAGGCGAAGAGCAGACAGTCATCCCGAGACAGGCCTTTGACCTTTCTTCAGGGCTCACTGAATGTAACCAGACAAACAAGGAGGGTTCTCTGAGTTAGGCCTGCTGGACTTCAGCAATTCCTTCTGAGATCCCCTCCACATATGCAAACACACACAAAGATGAGACAGAAGGCCTTCCAAATCAAATGATCCCTAACCAAAAACTCCAAGAGTATCCCTTCCAAACTGTCCTCCTATTCTCCTTCTGAGAAGCCTCCTCAAAATCTTCCTGATTGAGACGTCTGTGGAACCAAGACTCTTCCCACTAGTTAGAAAGAGCCAACTGAGGCCCCCCTCCAGGAGACAAACAGGAAACCCACAATGGGACTACAGACACAGATACCGGATGGTGGAGCTACAAACAGACACCCCACCACAGGGCTATAGAACTGGTCAGGAGAAGGAAAGAGGCGTCTGTGTCCTCCCTCTATCCACTCTCAATTCCTTCCTTCCAAAGATCTGTTTGGAGGGTGCCAATCTCCTTGGTCTGGTCTCTTGGTGGGAGAAGCTCTTCCCAGATGCATCTAGTCAGCCATCTTAGCTCCCCACTCCTTCTCTTTCTTAACCGACACCACATCAAAGCTTCGTTACCAAAACAATCACAAAACTGTTAAAAATTACAAAAAATACTTTTTAAAGTTTTAACATAGATGTGGTAATATATAATAAAATGTATAGATCTGAGTTGTTTTGACAGAAGTGAGATAGTTGGTGAAGAGACTCAAGCCCAACTCATTTTTTCTTGCCAAGAGTTTAAAAACCAGTCTTCTAATCCATGTTCCCCTGGAAAATATGTAGGACGATTGCTTGAGGGGAGAGGAAATCTTCAAGTAAGCCAATTTCTTTTTTGTTAGTATCACATAGCTTTGTAAAGTCTGGAGATGAAAGGCTAATCAAAGTTATTGCAAACATTACCCTCTCTTATTACCTTTGAACCAAAGTAAAATGAAATGATGTGCAAGACTGAAGAAGGAGAATGTCTATGTGGATATGACTTAGATATCACCGTGATCAAAGATAAACTCTAAATCTTAAGTTTTGGCTGCAAACAGGATGTGTACTCTGTGGGCCTGAAGACTCTCCCTTTTCCTAGCATTGTTGTCCATCTGTCCCAATGCGAATCCAGTGAACTTTTCATGCTACCACTGTCTTTTGAAGAATATATTTTCAAGCGTTGGAGTTAAAGTTTTAATACCTGTCTCTACATAAATATATGTGATACATAAGACCAAAAAATTGGCCGGGCGCGGTGGCTCAAGCCTGTAATCCCAGCATTTTGGGAGGCCGAGACGGGTGGATCACGAGATCAGGAGATTGAGACCATCCTGGCTAACACAGTGAAACCCCGTCTCTACTAAAAAATACAAAAAACTAGCCGGGCGAGGTGGCGGGCGCCTGTAGTCCCAGCTACTGGGAGGCTGAGGCAGGAGAATGGCGTGAACCCGGGAGGCGGAGCTTGCAGTGAGCCGAGATCTGGCCACTGCACTCCAGCCTGGGCGACAGAGCGAGAGTCCGCCTCAACAAAAAAAGACCAAAAAATTGAACTGACCATATTAAAAATAGAAGTTGTGTTAAGGTGCTGGGGTTATGGGGTTTTGTTTTTCCATGAATTTAGTATTCAAATTTAGAGTTTAGTAAACTGTATACTCTATAGCCTTGATAGAAAAAAATGTGACTGGAGTTTCAGTTAGCCTAATTTGCCCTTCCCCAGAGAGAACACAACAATGAAAGACCAGTTAGGGCACAGTAGAAAGAATCCTATATTGAGGCAGGATGTTTATTTTCTATCTGTGGTCTTGGAATTATTAACAATGTAATTTTGAACAAATCACTTCATATCTCTAGCCACAATTTTCTGCAGAACAGAGCTAATGTTTTCCTCAGAAGGGCACATTTTTAAGTGTTTCCAAGATACATCTGCATCTGTCATGTTACAGGAGAGCAGTTTCCTGTATGTAACTAAACAGTTATTTACACTTGATAGAATTTACACATGATAGATATTGCATGTGAATCACCCAAGGATCTTATTAAAATGAAGACTAATTCAGTAGACCTAGGGTGGGGATGGAGACCCCACATTTCTAAGGAGCTTCCAGGGGATGAGGATGCTGTGGGTCCAAGTACCGCTCTTTAGATGGTAAGCGTTTAGACCTCCTGTGCGTCTTCCTCTTGGAGAGATCAAGTCACAGACACCGTCAAGAATGTTCTTTCTAGGAAAAGGGAAAGAAAAATTCAGCTTGGAAACTAAGTTTGTATTTCAAATGGCAAAAGAAACACATAAATTATTTTGGTCAGGATTAAAATATAAAGGGTTCAATTTGTAATTAAAATGTCAACTCTAAGAAGGCACTAAAAGAGTGAAGGCAGTTGATCAAATACCATTCCTTATTTTTAATGAGATATGCTGGGAGGTAAACACAGAGGTCGTGGTTTGTTTTGTGCGTCTATGCAAAGGGCAACTGGATTATTATCTTGTAATAATTGAGAATCACTTCAGACAATGGTTAGGTTAATAAAATTATGTTTTTATTGGAAAGTTTCCTCAGGAATGAAAACTTCCATTTTTAATCATTCAAATTTGTACTTCTCATAAATATGGAAATTGGACTAGGAAATTTTTTTTTTTTTTTTTTTTTTTTTTGAGATGGAGTTTCACTCTTGTTGCCCAGGCTGGAGTGCAATGGCACGATCTTGGCTCACCGCAACATCTGCCTTCCGGGTTCAAGCAATTCTCCTGCCTCAGCTTCCCAAGTAACTGGTACTACAGGCATGTGCCACCATGCCTGGCTAAATGTTTGCAATTTTAGTAGAGACGAGGTTTCTCCATGTTGGTCAGGCTGGTCTCGAACTCCCAACCTCAGGAGATCTGCCTACCTCGGCCTCCCAAAGTGCTGGGATTATAGGTGTGAGCCACCACCACACCCGGCCGGAAATATTTCTTTGTGTAGGGGGAGAGGGCATAAAGAGAAACTGATTAATGGGTACAAATATATGGTTTGATAGAGAAAATAAGACCTCATGTTATATAGATCAGTAGGGGAACTATAGTTTATAGTAATCTATTTACAATAATAATCTTTCACAATAGCTAGAATGAAAGAATCAGAATAGTTATAGTATAAAGAAAAGACAAATATTGGGCTGGCTGCGGTGGCTCATGCTTGTAATCCCAGCACTTTGGGAGGCCAAAGTGGGCAGATCATGAGGTCAGGAGTTTGAGACCAGTCTGGCCAACATAGTGAAACCTCATCTCTACTGAAAAAATTAGCCGGGTGTGGTGGTGTGCACCTGTAATCCCAGCTACTTGGGAGGCTGGGGCAGAAGAATCGTGTGAACCCAGGAGGTAGAGGTGGCAGTGAGCTGAGATCTCCCCATTGCACTCCAGGCCAGGTGACAGTGTGAGACTCGGTCTCAAAAAAGAAAAAAAAGAAAAAACAAAACAAAACAAAACAAAAAAAATCCCAAATATTTAAGGTCATGAATATCCCAAGTATACAAATGGTAGGAATGTATTATTATGCATCAATAAAAAATTAAAAGAAACTTCTAATTTTTAAAAATCAGTTTACATAAAAAGCAAGCTCATTTTAATAAATTTTTAGGATCCAGGATCTCATTCTTAACTTTGTATGTTTAAGATGTTGTATTATAAAAGGTTAACTGTAATATCAATGTTGTTAATTTACACTAAAAAAAAAAAAACTGTCCATTATAACAGTTGTTTTTTACTTCTAATCAATACATATTTTCATGCAGGCAAACCAGTAATGATGTTATGAGGGAGACATGGTCTCAGAACAGAGGAATTCATTATATGATCTAAATGCTCAATATCATCAAATTCTGACAATTTTATGTTTCAGTCTCCACAATGGAGATGCCTCTGCAATGGGGAAAGTGCATGCCCCAATCTGTATGAACAGATACCAACATTGTTCAGGATTCTGCCTATATACCAAAATGGTACGTAACTGCTGAATACCAGCCCAATCTGCAAAGGAAATGGGACACTTGAGTCAATCCATCAGGATACGCTCATCCTTACACAGCAAATTATGGAGTCATTGTTTTTATTCTATGCTTTTTTCTTGACCACCACAACCTCTGTTTCTAAACACACACTGAATGCTACTTTTTTCTTCCCTTTGGGACAATAGAATAGAATTAATCATCCTCTTCAAATTGTGGCTAACTGAGGTCATTCTAAGACTTCATGTTTATTTGGTGATATTTTATTATTATTTTGTCACCAGCGCCTGTGCCCAGTTCCATTTCCCCATCTCTTTATTAGGCACACACTCTAGTATTTGTAATGTATGTTCTTCCAGTCCACTTTCCATATGTGTACGGAGCTTTGAAAAATGTAAGGTGTGATTTTGACAGTTTTATATACATATACATTTTATGCCAAAAATAAAAGTTATAATTGCATTATCTTTCTTACAATTTGGGTGCAAGATTATGTTCTTGAAGACTATTAATGTTAGGAAGTCTAGTGCAAAACTTCTGACTTTTACAACAGTAGTTCCTCTCTGTGTATATATTACACATGACATAGCCATTCCACTAGCAATGATCATATGAGTTATTTCTACCTTGCTACCACAAGCTATACTATGTGAGCATATGGCACACTCAATCTTTTGATAGAACTTTCTGGCGTCTATATTCAAGAGTGAAATTGCTAGATTAAAAAGTATAAATATGCACCTAACATTTTCTATTAGGTTTCCAGTATTTTATTGCTCATTTTAGAAGTTCTTTGTGTATTCTCAATATTAACCTTGTCAGTTATAAAAATTGCAAATAGTTTTCTCAGCCTGTCTTCTATTTATTTGTTTTGTCTAGAGGGTCTTTTATTGAAAAACAACTCAATTTTGATGTAGTCAAATGTGTGTATTTATTTTCATGGCTTGTGCTTTTAGGGTGAGTATGGTTTACAATAATCTATTGTATATTTCAAATTAGCTAGAAAAGAAGAATTTGAGTAATACTATTATAAAGAAAAACAAAACTTTAAGGTGTTGGATATACCAATTCAATATTTACAAATTATATGAATGTATTACATTATCACATGTATCCCCAAACCATATGCATCTATTATGCATCAATTTTTTAAAAAGGATTTTTTTTCCTGATTACAGTCACAGAGATATCTTGTGTCTTTTTCTTCACTATTTTACATTCACATTTTTACTTATAGTTTATTTTAACACATGGTAAGAGGTAGACATCTGGCCTTATGTTTTCTCCACATAATGACCAATTATCCTGACAGCATTTATATAATTACTTCATTCTCTTCCAAATTGAAGTTACCAAAATATCATATACTAAGTCACATGGCTAGAGAAGTCCACTTGTGAATTCTCTTTTTGCTCTACTGGTCTGTTTATCTGATCTGGCTCTAATACCATACTATTTTAATTATATGACTTTGTAATATAGCTTGAGTACAAACCAGAGATGTAATGTCATAAAGATATTAAACTCTTTCTAGTTTAAATACTTAATGTTCTAATAACCATACTGAAACTTTTTTTTTGAGCCACACAAATTGGTTCTAAAGTTTGTATGGAAAAGTAAATTAAGAGTAACCAGAAAAATATTATAGTAGAAAAGAACGAGGGGAATTAGTTCCATAGTATGTTAAAACATAATATAAATTCACTGTAATCAAAAGATATACTATAATGAATTGTATAATGAATTATATTGCATATAATTATATTATATATAATTGTATATATTGTATATAATTATATTGTATATAATTAATTGTATAATGAATTATAATGCAAACTAATGGAATAAAGAAATTAAAAATCAATCATAAATATAGTAATTCTGCATATAATAAATTTTAAAACTCATAATCATAAATGAAAAGACAGACTTTCTAATAAGAGGTTGTGATGGCTAATTTTAGGTATCAACTTGACTGGGTTAAGAGATACCTAGGAATCTGGCCAAACATTCTTCCTGGGTGTTTCTAGAAGAGATGATCATTTGAATCAGCAGACTGAGTAAAGAAAATCTACCCTCACTAATACAAACTTGCATTATCCAGTTCACTGAGGGTCCAAACAGAACAAAAAAGTAAAAGAAGAGAGAATGTTAAAAACTGAAAACCTACTGTAACCAGTGAATATTACTCTACAGTAAGCTGCTAGAAAAACCTTACAGAGAAAAGATTTCCTCTACCTGACCTTAGAACAATAGTGACTGTAAATCCCTAGCCATGTGGAAGGAACTAAAGGACTAAAAACTGAGAAAGAACCTTAAATTTCATTTAGTCATTTTATTGTTAGTAAAATTTAAAATAAACTATTACTAGTTTAAAATTACATTTTTACCATGGAATAAAGCACAGAATTATGTTAATATTGTTAGATATTTAGAATAAGAGAAAAAAGATACAATTATAAAATCAAAGAGGTTAAGAAATACTAAATCTGAATGGGAAATATCAGTGGAATTCATATTTTATTCTTTAAAAATATGTATTTCTTAATTCTGGTTGTTTAAAAGGCCTAAAAGCAATGATAACCCAAGCGCAGGGAGCAGGCATAATGCCCAGATTGCGGTTTCTAAGAAATATTTCCCACTAAAAGAGCTTTGGGTTCTTTACAGAAATGGCACATTCCAGCTCTGGGGCAAAAAAGTATACAAAATAAACCTGTCTATCTTATGCCAGAAGACAAGAAAGCTATCAAATTCTTATGGCTTTGCATAAAAAGGATATAGAAACCAACTTGAAGAAGTTCTCACTTGCCAATATAGAAAAGCATTTTAGCAACCCCTGCCAACTTCCCCCCATGAAAAGACTGCACCTAATGAAAACATATTGAATATGGAAATATAATTCATTTGTAAGTGAAATAAACCATGAAGACAAAGATGCCAATGAAAATGAAGGCAAAAGAAAAAAAAAAGCTCTCAGTCACAATTGCAGGATGGCAAGCTAACTCTTAATATTGAAAACCAATAATTAAAGGGAAAAAAATAAGTATTTATCTTTCCCAGTTCGAGATGTGTTCCAGGCAATCAAACAGACCAAATGAATGAGGGATAATTTTCAACCAAAGTATTCCACGTAGTAGATGCAGAAGAAATTGTAAAGTTGAAAAAACACAGTTTTGTAATTCTGCAATTAAAAGACAAAAACGGACTCAGGCAATGGTTATTATCTTAGTCCATTCAGGCTGTTATAACAAAATATCATATACTGCATAGCGTATAAACACAAAAAAATATTTCTTACAGTTCTGGAGCCTGGGAAATCCAAGATCAAGGCACTGGCAGATTCAGTGTTTAGTGAGGGCCCACTTCCTGGTTCATAGAGGGTGACTTCTTGCTGCATCTTCCCAGGATGGAAAAAGACAAGGCAGCTCTCTGTAACTTCCTTTATAAGGGCCCCGGTCCCATTCATGAGAGCTCCACTGTCATGAACTACTCACTTCCCAAGAGCCCTATCTCTTAATACCATCACTATGGTGATTAGATTTCAACATAGGAATTTTGGAGGGACATAAACATTCAGACTATAGCATTTATTAATGGTTGGAGATACCATTAGGTAAAAGACTGATAAGAAACTTTGCTGATAAGGAAGTTTAGCACCTGCACTTACTGACCAGTCTTAGGATTATTAAAAGAAAAAATAAATTGTGTGCCTCCTGATGTAATGCTATATGAATTACATAGCACCACTTAGGAAGTTTTCTTGGCCAATTCTGCCCTGTCACGCCCCCACACCACCCCTGCCAAAAAAAAAAAAAAAAAGAAAAAGTAAAAATAAAAAAGTTGAACATGAATTGAGTATTTACTTCTAACTTCTACTCTAGTGGAAATATGGGGGAAAAGGACATGTTAAAATATCATGAAGAAGCCATCAGCCAAATCTGGAATGTGGGGTATTTTATAAGACAAATGACTGTTTTTCTTAAAATGTCAATGGTATTTTAAAAATAAGGAGTTGGGATTGCTATAAATTAAGAGACTGAAAGGTGACTTAAGAGATAATCAAATCCGTTGAGTAGGCCTCAATTGCATCTCATAAAAACAAACAAATTTTATTTCTAATTTTGGGACAATTGGACACATTTGAAAATAGCTGGCCGGGCGTGGTGGTTCACATCTGTAAATCTCGGCACTTTGGGAGGCCGAGGTGGGTGGATCACGAGCGGGAGTTCGAGACCATCCTGGCCAACATCGTGAAACCCTGTCTCTACTAAAATCACAAAAATTAGTTGGGCATGGTAGCGGGCACCTGTAGTCCCAGCTACTCAGGAGGCTGAGGCAGGAGAATCGCTTGAACCCGGGAGGCGGAGGTTACAGTGAGCTGAGATCACACCACTGCACTCCAGCCTGGGTGACAGAGCAAGACTCTGTCTCAAAAAGAAAAAAAAAAAAAAAAAAGAAAGAAAATAGACAGTGAATTATGATAATAGGGTATTATATAATACACGTTAAGAAATTATTGGTATTTTTGTCAGGTATGGTAATAGTGTGTTTTAAGAAAATGTCATTTATGTTACTAATACTCTTATTAATTTTGACATTCTTTCTAAAGTAGATATAGATCAAATTTCATGGGATCTAGGATTTACTTAAAAAAAAACTTGTAATAAAAGGGGTTAATGTGAGGGAGGGGAAACAAATATGGCAAAGTGGTGATAAATGTCAACCTGGCGTGCTTGGACTCTTTCATTTTCTTTAAAATAGTTATCACACAGTGTGACCCGGCCAGAACATGGGAAGGAGTAAAGGAGGCAGAGAAGCTGGAGAGCAGAAGGAGAGTCCTGACCTCAGGTCTAGGATGCTGCCTGTGCAGGTGACCGCTGACCATGCAGGCTACCTATCACAAAAGCAGCCCAGCAACCAGCAGCAGGTTGAAGGGGACCAGCTGCACGACAGGCAGTGCAGCTCAGGCTGCCAATGTTCCAGGCAAAAATAATCCATGGAAATCAAGCCAAAGCTGGCCTCAACAGACCAGATAATTAGATACAGGAAGAAAATGTTGCCAAGTCCAATACGAAGTTTGGTTCTTGTTTGACCATTTCGGAATAAAAATAAAATCAACATGTAGTTATGTACTCAATTCATAAGTGAAGCAAATTACAATTGATTCTGGCACTTATTCAATGAGGCAGAAAAGTTTATGATTGCTCTTCCCTTGTAATAATTTCTTATATATTGAAATACATGATAAACGTACTTCTTGACTTTCTACTGAGATTAAAAAGTTAGAATCAGTTTAGCCTTTCTTATTTTTTCCCAATCCTTTTATTATTTTTCTTCTCATTTGGAAATCTCAAAATCTACATTGTAATTGCAGAGTACATCAACATACTATATAAATATCAGTAAAGTTTAAAGGAAAGATGTAGGAACTCAACGAAGAGCAAGAATTGTGCACATTAAACAGTAATCATAGGAGTGGCATGGACTGATGGGGCAGATAATTGGCCTGCAAATAGACAGTGGCTCAAATTACACTGGCATTTTCCACAAAGCAAATTCCCTTTAAAGTAGATATAATATAATATCCTCCATCCAGAGATGGAAATCCTTCCTTCCTTCCTTCCTTCCTTCCTTCCTTCCTTCCTTCCTTCCTTCCTTCCTTCCTTCCTCCCTTCCCTTCCCTTCCCTTCCCCTCCCTTCTTCTTTCCTTCCTCCCTTTCCCTCTTTCCTTTTCTTTTCTTCCTTTCTTTATTCTATAACACAGTCAGATGACTAAAGAAGCATTTGTGTGTGTGTGTAAAGTCCTCATAAGGATCATCAGGTTGCCAGTTAGATTTGCATATGAGACCTACTCCTACTAAATATAGGCCTTCTGCCTCTCTCTCACCAAGACATCACTTTTTATCATTTTATTGTCTCAAATCCAAAAACATTGTCTTCCAGTCTTCCATGGGGTATTCAGTTACCCATCTTGATTTCTTTTCCTTATTCCTTTTTAACTTCAACATACTATGACGCCCAATCGAGTAAAGATTCCATGAAGTGTTTAGGTTGAGAGACAATTTTCCAGGTGACTTATTTTTTGCTTAATGGAAATTGAAAGTTGTATATACATTTCTTCTGCTTAAGGATGAGAAATTACATATCAAAGAGAATAAAAATTGCAAAGCGGAACCAAATAATTCCACTGTTCTTATTTTGTTTAGAATTAAAATATATGCTATATTAAATATATGTAGGTGTGTTGTTTAGTCATTAAACCCTCAGTGCCCCATTTATCATGTGTTTATGCAACTGATGTGATGTGGTTTGGAAAAACAAAATATTAGAAAAATGGATGCCCTTAGATTGGTTTGTGTAATGTTATACACTAATTTTTAAGTTTTATTTCAGTACCTGTATATGGTTTAGAAATTTAGATAGCACTAAAGTCTCATTTTAAACACCCCTCCCCAACTCCCAGCCCCTACACGCAGCAGTTACATGCCCCACCTTCCCACCTCTGAGTCCCCCTGCTTAAGGAATATTATTTTTCAACATTTTCAGCTACTATTCTAGCATTTACTTCCATATATCCAAACAGTATGCTTATTGGCCATTAAATTTTTTTTTTTCAAATTAGGATATCTAATGTCTTTCTACTCTGAAGATTTAACCCTTTTACATTATACTCCACTCCAATGAACCTCCCCTTTATTCCAGTACATATATTTAATAAATTTTGCTTAAATCACTATTAGGTACTTGGTATACTATGATTACATTTTTTTTCTTGCATACCTTTTTCATTTCTCCTGGACTTCACAATCTTTTTTATTTGCATAGTTTTCTATGTATCTAGAAAATTCAGAAGGTGAAGAGGAGCACTGAACATCACTATGCCTCTCAGGAATTGGCTGAGAGTAGTTCTCTAGCTGACATGCGTCTGCAGTCGATGCGGAAACTGCTCCTAGGAGACAGGAGGCCTAGGAGCAGTGTGTGCCGTCGTGCTAAAAGACCTTGGGATCTTACTAGGGTACAGACATACATAGCACTGCAGAGAAAGGAAGGCAATATATGTTGCTTGGAGAAGTTTCATGCTAAAAATGAAAGGAACTCTACTTACAAGAAGCCTCCCTGTGACATGAGAAATATTTTTTCCTAAATGTGTGCCTAGGGTGCCAAATATGTAGAGCTTAAAGGGTACGTTGAAATTAAGACCTTGTAAATATGTGGAATCCAGGAGCAAAAAAATAAAAGAAAATAACATAAAATAAAAACGGCTCAGGGAGACTGCAATGCCTTAAATGCTCTAAGAGATAAGGAGATTGCATATAGATGGGTGTTTTTCCCCAAGGATAGGGGACACGTGTGATGAGGACAATTTATCTCTCAGTGTGACCACTGTTGGAAAGGAATTTCAGCTCCCAGATTGTGAGCTTCAGACTACTGCTCAGACTTAATGGCCTCCTGCTGCCCTGACGCCAAGACATTTTCCCCCCTTATCTCTCGTATTTTATGTCTACTCTTCTTTCCAAGCTAATACTGAGCTTTGACCTTGGTATACTTTTGTAGGTATGGGTTGTCTTGAGGTCTGGATCATAAATTTTACCTAGGAATTTTGCTATAGATACCAAGGATTTGTTTTATGCCTATGAGGCCAGTGATGTGATAACCTCATATCCTATTTCGTCTGACTGGAAAAGAGATACATACATTTTAAAAGTCGAAACAACAACTTTGGAGGTGTCAGTGGAAGACAGCACAAGATGAAACAGCTGCTCAAGAAACCCAGATTAAGGTAATATCCTGTAACTGAGTTGGGCTAAAGAGAAAATTGATTTTCAACTTACATTTTTTAATGCACGAGAAGGCTCTTTTATCAAGGAATTTAATTCTTTCTGGTAACTTCAGCTTTGGGGACGTATATATTATTAATTTTCTGGGTATTGTACCATTTGATATACTATGTTTTTGTTTGGACATCTCTTATAATCTCAGATGAATTATGGTGAATGAAGTTACTGGGCATAAGTCAAAGTATGAAATAAAGTTGACTTTTTATGTAGACAGCATCACTGACTTAATGAATGTTCTGATCCACACCAAAGCATTTGAAGGTCAATCATTAAAGGGGCCATTTCACAAATTTCAGGAGGATGTATCAGGGCCCCTGGTGGTAGTGTGGCCGGGCATCCTGAAGGACAATTCATTCTTCCATTCATACTTCCAGTTGACCAAAGGCTTAGCTGTAAAGTCTATTGGCTATGACAGAACAAAAATTTGTGGAATATTGATGAGACTGCATGACCCTATATTACTGTTTTGGCCCAGAGACCAGGGTATTTTTATTTTCCATCCTACTTGCGAAATAATCTCATATGTCACATCCTTACTCACTCCTTCCTTCAGAGGAGCATGAGTAGAGTCTGAACATTCTTTGAGTCATGGTTTTTTACTAGTGAATGGGGTTACTTTGATTTAAAACTAGAAAAATGGCACCGTCTAGTCAGAAATTTAGTTGCCTTACCTTGTTCTTTAAGACTCCATGAAGAAAGAGAAAAATAAGGGCTTTTCCCGGCAGGCCCAGCTAAGTCTGCTCTCTCAATTACAGCTTCTTAGTATGCAATTGGGTGAGTAAATCAGATCAGCCTTGCCCAATTTTGAAAACTTCTTCAATTTGTGGTGTGGGAAAAAATGGCCCATCATGTTGTTAAAGTCAGTGTTGTCAAAGAACGCTGCCCTTTAAGACAAAAATCAGCACTTAATTGGCACTTGATGAATAAACCTGACACTTGAGTCGCATTAGCTATCAACTCCTTGTGCCTATTCTCTATTACTTCCGGAAGGGTGATTCTTCCATTCCTTCCTTTTGCAAAGCTTCCCAGTGTGTCCGGTGACTATGAAGTAACTTGAACTATCACGCTTATATCAGCCAACCATATGACCACATTGGTAGATACTTCGGTAGGTCAAGCTGATGAGCATCTGGCAAAATGGGGCTCAATCCTGGATTGGAATCATCTGGGGCACTTAAAAAATTATACCATCTGGCTCTGCTCCCAAGGGATTTGATTTAACTGGTCTGAGTTGCACTCCCAGGGTTGATGTTTTTATAATGGTCCTAGGAGTTTCTAATATGCAGTCGGAGTCGGAGTTGAGACCTAAATATGATTAGAAGCTGAACAGCAAGTACACTTACTTCTGAAACAAGCAAGACATTAGGCTTCTAGGTAACACGACACTACTTCAATTAAGCCTTCTTTATTTTCTCCCATTCCTCCAACCCTAGTTTCCTCAGGGAAGAAGAATAATTAATGATAATTATTATCATTAATAATTTACAGACTTTGTCCAAAGGCTGTAAAGGGTAACATCTCTGGTGTTAATCCTCATCACAGCAGTTATATTTTCATCTTATGGAAAAATCAAAGGCTAATGGTATAATAACCTTCCCAAGGTCACACTGGTAAGTGGAAAAATAGGATTAGAATACTGGGCTGTTTGAATTAATCCATTATCTTATTTCAAACTTATTTGGTAAATAGTTTCACAAGTTTACATTTTAACACTGATGTATCTTTATTTATTGAGATTCATTGTATTTGCAACTGTTTTAAGAGAAAGGAGATGCAATTTGCCTTTACTCCACTATCTTTAGTTATAAATCAAAGGTACAACTCAAAATTTATTATTATCAGTAACTTCCAAAATGTCAGAGGTGGCATAGCTTGCTTAGTAGTTAAGAGTATTGGACTTGGAGCCAGACCACATCAGTTCAAATCTCACCTCTATAGTCTGTCCAACCTTGAGTTTACCTAACACCTCTGTGCCTCAATGGTTTCCACATTATGTTTAAGTGTTAATGTCATTAATTAATTCTGAATTATCAACTTAAAGTATTGCATACTAAGGTTTTCTCTCTAATCTTCCTATGCTCCTATCTTTTGTTTTACCCCCATTATTTATTTTTATCATCTAGCCAACAGCTCTTCTAGCCTATTAGCCTAAAGTTTCCAAGACTTAAGGTATTGCAGGCTACCCAAATATTTTTACTTTATGGCAGAACACAAACCAAACCTAATTTGACTGTAGGTGTTAAAACTCATGGAACTTGGCAGAATTAACACATTTTAGCTGTTTGTGGAACAACTTGAATGTCGTGACTCTGCACCTTGGGTCGGATGGTGGTTTCGTATGCTGGAAACCTGTAAAGACGACCGCATGCCAATCCTTTGAGTTAGAGACTTTGAAAGTCTCTGCAGAAGCTCTGTTGGCCAGTTTTATTCTCCAACAGCTGCTTGAGAATAAGTAAATAAGTGGCTAACATGCTGTGCTAGTTACAAGTACTGTAGCTTGCTTGTTCTGCTGGTTTACAAAGTAAATGTGTGAGTTTAAAACTTGTCACAAAGAATGTTGTAAATTACCTTTGAACCTGGACCATGGTGAGAGAGAACTTTGGCAAGAGTACCAATGTATATCTGCAATTTGTAAAATTCTTCTTACCTACTTTGATGCAACAATGTCATTACCTGGGTTCCTAAGCATTAGTTTAGAATCAATCTTCATATCTTGTGTCAACCTTTTAAAGATTTCACAGTAATTATAGAAATAGAAAGTCATTCAGTATGCTAAGTATCTCTTATTTATACGTTTATGATATCCATGTTTAAGAAGACAGACAAAAATATCTGGTCAATATGAGTTTACTGTTTAGATTGCAAGATAATGCATAAAATATAGGTAACATATAGGTAGTAAAGGTAATCAATGCTGTAAATTACAAACACAAGACATGTGGTCAGATAAGACTTCAAGGAAAAGTAATGGCTTAAAGGAAAAGCCTTGAAGAATAGGGTTAGTGAGATTACTGTCACGTGGGAATGACATGAACAGAGGTGTTGCTACAAGAATAAGTTAGGTATGATCACAAACAGGAAGGAAATGTTTGTGTTCAATATCAGATCCCTTTTAGAAACTGTACATTTAGAATTTTGCTTGGCCTTCTGATTAATCTTTTTCACTATACAAAAGCTATTTTTGAAGTAGCTTCTATAGTGTACTTCTAGAACATATGCCTTATTCTGACTTTTGTCATAGAATGTTGAGGGAACTAGGTAGTACTGATCTCTAGGATCACCCTTTTCTGGCAATGGCAGAAGGTTGAGGATTACCTGTTCACTGGTTCACTGCTTGTTCACCACCAACCTACTGTTGTAGGTGCCATCATGATGCCAGAGAGCTCATTCTCTACACAGCACTGCTTACGCCCTTGCTGATAAGCTAAGTTCTCTTGTAGGAAGTCAAATATGGCATCTTGACTTTTAGCTCCTTCTACATCTAATAATGGGGTGAAGATGGATGGATAGAAAGACTTAAGATAATCCTTAGATTTCTACACATGGGCTTTGTTTTCTACTCCCTCCAAGTAATAGTAGCAGAGGCTTGATCAGTACAGACCTTCTTCCAAACCAAAGCTTCAAATGACATTATGGTTAAGGGTATAAATTCTGGGGCCAAATTGCCTCTGTTTGATTCCTGGCTCCCCAGTTTCTAGCACTGTTGACTTGGCCAACATACTTAGTTTCTTAGTGCATTGGTAATTTTATCTGTAAAATGGAATTGATAATAAATGTCTACTTTCTTGGATTGTTCTGAGATATTTAAATACTTAATACATGCCTTTAAAAAGTTCCAGGCACAAAGTAAGAACTCAAAGCATTGTATAATTGTAGTTGTAATTACATATTTTTGTTTACTAATATCTTTTCTGTCACTGAATATTTCCTACTACACAGGATAAATATAATGGCCAAAACTTCAAATGAACCATGAGAGGCTTTTACATATTTTCTCATTTTAAAAAATCACCCTATTATATTCACCCCTGTATGTACTTGTGGAAGTTTTACATTTCTCTGGATAAACTGTGCCCTTATCGTCAGCTATCATGTAAATGTATACTCTACTATCACAAAGACTTTTCAGCAAGAAATGTTCTATCTTGCTTCCCCAGTTGCTAAGAAGGGAGAAGGAAAACAATTTTCTCTCCTCCCTTTAGCTCCCTTTCACTCCCCTTTACCCCCCCTCAACACAGGCATATTGGCACTAATTCTTCTTCAGGAGACTAGAATAAGAAAACAGGAACAAGAATTTTTAGTCTTCCACATTAGAACCTTTTGGACACAAGTTTAAACAAATTTGTCATATGTTAGCCACATGTTTAAAAGTCAGCCAAGTCATTAGATGTCTAATATCCAAACATAAGCTGCAGAGTTTAGAACTACAGTACAAAATTCCCTTTTTGTTCAGCGTTGGGCTACACAGTGGAGTTTTAATGTTGTATGATTTAAAGGGAACCTGACAGCCTTCTTTTTCTGTCCAAAGAATATCCTTCTTTACCCTGTGTCCCTTTTACTAAAGTATTTTTGGGGAAAATGATGAAGTCTTGTAGGCTAATGCAAGTTAGATTACTTTCTGTCCAGGGAGGATTAGGAAGTATGAAACTAGCCAGTATATTGAAATACTTAGTTGAGTAAGAGAAAACATGGGGAAAAAACAGGGCCCCTAATTAAACTGTACCCACATGATTGTCTTGCTGAGAGAGTTTCTGTTTTACTTATTTCTAAAATTCTTTGAAGGCAGATTGGTTCTGTCTAGGCCTCCACATGTTATCAGGTAAGTAATGGTTACCTCTTATAAAATAGAACCGTAAAACCAAAGTCTATTTTAATTTAAGTAAGGACAGACATATTTGCCTTTGAGAGATGGTCGAATACTCGATGGTTGTGATGTGACATGTAAACAATACTCACTTAGTGGAAAGCAAGAGTAGAGTAACTACTCACTGTTCAGTCTTAAATGTATTTCTTCAAAAGTGATTCTCTTAGTTTATATCCTTTGTTGTTGCCAAGAAGTACGAGTACAGAAGGAAATTAACAAAGTATCTGCAAACCCTGTGAGGCCCCATCTCAAATCTAGCTATGAGACACTGACTCAACCAAATATCATTATCCAGAAAATTTTATTTCCACTTATTCCACTTATTCTCATTGCCAATAATAAGAACGGTAACAGACTAAAACTTTTCTTGTTTCAATTTTACCTTTGGAAACCATCTCTATTTTTGTATAACTGTTAGTTTCCAATGTATTCAGTGGTCTTACCTTTACTACTAACTACTTTTTTTGGACCTTAGGTTTTTTTTTTTTTTTTTTTTAAAGCTTTAAACTAAAGCTGGCTTGATTAGGAAGATAGAGTAATATACTTTTTGAGTCATTATACTCACATGTGGATCACAGCTTTTTAGCCACTTGTTTCCGATCCTTCAGTCACATTGGGAAATGCTACCTTATATGGATGACTGAATCCATTAGGGCTGGTTAGGCCAAGGTGTCATAGTTTGGCTTTGCTTTTGGGGCTATGAATTATTTGTGGAATAGAGCAAGTGTAGACCATAAACACTGTAGGTTAAAGATTTAATTCAGTTGTGGATGTGATAAAACATGAAAATAGCAAATCATGGGTCTTGAAGTTTGACCTCAATTCAGATCTTGCCTCATTACTTGTTATATAACTTTGAGCAAGTTATTTAAACTTGGAATGCTAGTTTCTTTTCTTTAAATGAAGATTTGAAAATATTCCTAGCAGGCTAGTGTAAGAAGGTAACAAAATAAAACACATTTGTAGATCATCAACAAATAGTAGTTGCTAATATTAACATTAGAGCTTTCTAAATTTTCTTTAATCCACTTAATATCAATGTCATCCAAAAGACTGCCAGGAAGGCTAAATAGTAGAAAGGAGAGCTTTATTGGTAATACCAGTTTGCAAACTGGGAGGAGACGGTCTCCTGCATGTACCGAAGGTGCTCTCTCTTTGAAGAACGAAAGGATAGGTTGATTTTTATGCCTCACAGGGTCTACATTATACAATAGAATCATACATATTCAGCAAGTTTAGGGTGGAAAGCCGTACATATTTATGAGGGGAGCTGAGAGCATGTGGAATGGATAAACATATAGGTAACATGCATTTTATGTTCACTTTGGGGTGGGGTTTTATTGTTGGTGCAAAAGTAATTAGGGTTTTTGCCAGTAAATATAATGGCAAAAACCACAATTACTTTTGCACCAACCTAATAGCATTCCAATGAGGTGGAATTTTGCTCTTTCTGTCAAAGATAAGCTGTAAGATACAAAGACAGTTAGTGCAGTTTCTATAAGCTGGCTGAAACTGAATTGAGGTCTAGAAACATCATCAGGAAATAATGTCTGTAGGGCCAGTTCTTTGTCCAATCACAGTTGTAGTCATCTGGGTTAGTAATCAGAGATAGGAAGCGTCTGACAATTTGCCTGATAACTCCTACTGTTAGAGAGTTTAGCAAGAGTGTGCTTTGTCTGATAGCCACAGGAGTTTAAAAAGATGCCATGCCAGATGAGCCCAAACTCTTGATCTGCAGGTAACTTTTGTTTCCTTAACCTTAGGGTCCCTTTTAGTTGATAAAGGGGCACGCATCTGTTTTGGTCTCTCAGATCACAGCACCATCATGATGAGTCTCTACATTGTCTACTTATTTTTATCCATGTACTTGATGGATCAGATCTTTTGGTAGCCTAATAATAGTTGATACCACACAACGTGAGTGGGTCTTAATTAGCCCATAAAGCAAAGCAATATTCCTTAAGACTGTCTGTGAGTATAATGAACCTCTTATGGTGTGAAGACGTTTTCAGTCCTGTTTTGTTTGGGAGAAAAACCTATCCTCATTTTTTGATTACCTGATCACGTACCGCAGATTCAAACTAATTTTGTAAGCTTTTTCTGTACGTTATGCTATATTGCCAACACAAAGATATTTAATCTCCAAACAGAATTCTCCAAAACACCTTGCCCTGTAAGACATTCACTGAAGGCATTGTCCCATCTATTTTTGGCATTTTTTGATCCTTTATCTTGTGCTTAATTTAACAAGTTGGTTAATATTTTTGTTGGAATCTTAGGTGGCTTTAGTTTTCTAAATTCACAGGATGTCCCATGACTGGTGTCAGGCCTCGGAGCCCAAGCCAAGCCATCGCATCCCCTGTGACTTGCACCTATACACCCAGATGGCCTGAAGTAACTGAAGAATCACAAAAGAAGTGCAAATGCCCTGCCTCGCCTTCACTGATGACATTCCACCACAAAAGAAGTGAAAATGGCCGGTCCTTGCCTTAAGCGATGATATTATCTTGTAAAATTCCTTTTCCTGGCTCATCCTGTCTCAAAAAGCTCCCTGACTGAGCACCTTGTGACCCCCACTCCTGCCTGTCAGAGAACCCCCCTTTGACTATAATTTTCCTTTACCTACCCAAATCCTATAAAACGGCCCCACCCTTATCTCCCTTCACTGACTCTCTTTTCGGACTCAGCCCGCCTGCACCCAGGTGGTTAAAAAGCTTTATTGCTCACACAAAGCCTGTTTGGTGGTCTCTTCACACAGACGCGCATGACAACTGGCACTGCCATTATTTTGGAAATAAGACATGAGCATCAGTTAGCTGTAATCATGGGGTTAATCCCTTGCATTTACTTTAGAAATATTTACTGTAAGAAAGCAAGTGAAGGCCAGGGAAGGGAGCAGTGCTTCAATATATCCACTCTTTCCAGTCTGAAATGGATTCTGTCTCTACCACTGCCTCATGTCCTATCAAAATTATTCAATGTATTTGTCAGAATTTGAATTCAAAAGGAAAATTCTTCATTAAAATAAAATTGGCTAAATTAATTTGAGTGATAAAACTATTTGACAAATTTAATTTAGGTTCCAATGAGCCAAGTTTGGGGGAATTTATTACAACATCTTTAGAATGGCATGTGGCTTGTCACCAGCATTTAAGTATATAAGTCAATATTCCAATTAAGTTTCAGAGCTAATTGGAAGTAGCTACCATACTACCATAATGAACTATCTTCTATAAGCTATAGATTTGAACCACAGATTTTTAACTTTCAAACAATTTTAAAAACAAAACGATTATTTCTATTTAGAAATTGTTATACTTTGTTGTATAATACATAAGGTATAAATTTAAAATGAGCAGGTTCGATGAGGACTGATCTCATCCAGTTAGAATAGGACAGATCTTTTCTAATTCTGGTTTTATCTCCAGTTTTTATTTGGAATGTTTCCTTCTAGTTCATTCTGGGTCGGCTATTCTACTGCAGGGATTTAAATTCTTGATCTTTAGGCTTTCAACATTAAAGGCTTTCAGGTTTGCTATTTCCCTTGGCAACCAGTTTAATTGAACAAATAAGAGTCCTTTCTGTGATCATAAACTAAAAGGCTGTTTGTAATTTGCCTTTTAAATTTCTCCTCTCATCTAAGATCTCTCATATTCTTTCATGCAATAAAAGCAGGAGTAGACACTGTCATATAAGATGTCTCTCTATTTTGAAGCCCTAAGTCTAAAATGTTCGGGTTTTTTTTCCTTGTGAGTTTGTTTCTGTTACTTGACTCAGTAACAAATCATAACATTTGTATTCTGCCTTATAATTTATAAACCACTTTAATATTCTCATATTAACTTTGTAATAAGCCTATGAAGTAACAGAGTCATTTACTGAACCTTTGGCATATAGCAGGTTGTTAAAGATTAACTGAATGGGCCAGGCACAGTGGCTCATGCCTGTTATCCCAGCACTTTGGGAGGCTGAGGCGGGTGGATCACCTGAGGTCAGGAGTTCAAGACCAGCCTGGCCAACATGGCGAAACTCCATCTCTACTAAAAATACAAAAACTACCTGGGTGTGGTGGCGCATGCCTGTAATCTCAGCTACTTAGGGAGGCTGAGGTAGGAGAATCGCTTGAACCTGGGAGGTGGAGGTTGCAGTGAGCTGAGATTGTGCCATTGCACCTGGGCAACAAGAGAGAAACTCCGTCTCAACAACAACAACAACAACAGAAAAAAAGATTAACTGAATGAAATGTAGATATTAGTATCTTATTCTAAAAGCAGGTATTTGAAGCTATGAGAAGTTGAAATCACTTTCTAAGATCATTGGGTAGAGTCTGGGCTCATTTTTAGCTGTTCTAGATCACAGGGCTAGGTTTTTTTCCTTTATGCTATATCACACTGACCATATTTGAGGTTTCAGTTTTTGTGGTTGTTTTTAAGGTAAAATTTACATAGATTGAAATGTTCGGATATTAATGTACAATTTGAGTTTTGAGAAGTACATGTATCTGTACAATGAAGACGCCAACCAAGATATCAAATATTTCCATCTTCCCAGCGCCCCTAGGGATGTTTCCCACACCCTTTAGCCCATGGCAATCACTGTTCTGACTTTTTTTCCTGCCATATGTTAGTTTTGCCAGGTCTAAAATTTCTTATAAATGAAATCATATAGAAGATATTCTTTTATGTCCGAGTTATTTCATGTGGCATAATGGCTGAGATCCATCCACATTGTTGTGTGTATAAGTCGTTTATTCCTTTTTATTGCTGAATAATATTTATTATACGAATATATCACAATTCGCTCATCTGTTCTGTTGATAAGCATTTTGGTTATTTATTTTTTTAGCTATCACAAATCCAACTGCTATAAACATTTGTGTACAAGTTTCTTTGTGAATATAAATGTTTATTTTTATTGGAGACTTACTAGATTACAAGGTAGTTGATGGAGAACATAATGAAACTACCAAGTCTTTTTCTAAAGTGGTTGTACTATTTTATACTCCTACCAATAACATATAAGTATTCTATTTGTTCCACATCCTAGTTAATATTTACTGTTGTTAGTCTTTTACATTTTGGCTATTGTAGTGAATAGACAGTAGATTTCATTATGGTTTAATTTGTGTTTCTTGGTTAATGTGCTGACCTTTTTTTCCTGTTCTTATATGCCATTCATGTATTATTGTTAGTGAAGGGTCCAGCATTTTCCCCACATTTATTTAAGATTCTCTTTTGGTGAGTCATGGCCATTCTTCATATATCCTGGATATACATTTTTGTCAGATATGTTTATTGTGAATATGCTCTCTGAGTTGGCAACTTTTCAATTTGTTTTCTTAATGATGTCTTGATGAATAGAAATCTCCCTTGATAAGATTTAGTAGAAGGTTTTTAATTTTATTGATCTTTCCAAAGAAACAATTTTGGCTTTAATTTTTATATTATCTTTCTTTTTTATTTTATTGATTTAAGCTCTTTATTCCCTTCCTTCTACTTCCTGGATGAGCAAATTAAACCCAAAGGACTTTGAGAGATCTTGTTTTTTATTCTAATTTAATTCTGTTGTGTTCAGAGAATGCACTCCATGAGAATTCCTTTTAAAATTTACTTAAATTTATTCTATGATACATGTGGTCCATATTGGTAAATACTTTAATGCACTTAAAAATATAATATGATTATACATAATTATAGTATAATTCAGTTGTTTCATACAGTGAACAATAAATGTGAACTAGGTCAGGATGGTTATGGTGTTTAAATTTTCTCTCTCCCTACTACTTGATTGTGTACACTTTTTTTTTTTTTTTTTTTGAGACGGAGTCTTGCTCTGTCGCCCAGGCTGGAGTGCAGTGGCCGGATCTCAGCTCACTGCAAGCTCCGCCTCCTGGGTTTACGCCATTCTCCTGCCTCAGCCTCCCCAGTAGCTGGGACTACAGGCGCCCGCCACCTCGGCCGGCTACTTTTTTGTAGTTTTTTTTAGTAGAGACGGAGTTTCACCGTGTTAGCCAGGATGGTCTTGATCTCCTGACCTCGTGATCCGCCCATCTCGGCCTCCCAAAGTGCTGGGATTACAGGCGTGAGTCATCGTGCCCGGCCACAATTGTTTTATTAATTGCTGAGGAAGAAATATTGACATCAGCCTATTTTTGTCTGCCCCTCCCGTCCCAAGGCATTGGAGGGGAATGTTCCAACCGGTAGTTAGAAGAGAAAGATGGCATTGGGGGAAATTTTAGAGAGTCTTCAAACTCTTTTTATTCTCATGTTCCATATTTCTTTTTTTTTTTTTTTTTTTTTGAGACGGAGTCTCGCTCTGTCGCCCAGGCTGGAGTGCAGTGGCCGGATCTCAGCTCACTGCAAGCTCCGCCTCCCGGGTTTACGCCATTCTCCGGCCTCAGCCTCCTGAGTAGCTGGGACTACAGGCGCCCGCCACCTCGCCCGGCTAGTTTTTTGTATTTTTAGTAGAGATGGGGTTTCACCGTGTTAGCCAGGATGGTCTCGAACTCCTGACGTCGTGATCCACCCGTCTCGGCCTCCCAAAGTGCTGGGATTACAGGCTTGAGCCACCGCGCCCGGCCTCATGTTCCATATTTCTAATTAACCTAAATACTGTGCTTTTACACTGGATTGTAAAAGTCATGTGATTTTAGAGATTTTATTTTGGGATGTACTGTCTTATGCTGTATTAAAGGGAAACAATGATTAATGTGCATCACCCTATCTTGTTTTTGGTGCCAGGGTAGTTGTATGATTTTGTTACTAGCAGTGCTATGCCTGAATGTGACTTGGTTACCTTGGAAATGCAGAAACTTATATGAAAGTACTGTAAAATAAAATGAAGATTGGTTCCCAGGAAAAAAAATTGTATATTTTATTTTTGTAGATTTTCTTTAATTCTGTCCGTTTATTGCTTCATGTATTTAGAAGATCTGCTGTTAGGCACACACATATTTATAATTGTTATGATTTCAGTTGAATTGACCATTTTATAATTGTGAAATAACTTTGTTTTGGGTAATATTCTTCCTTAGTTTACTTCAACTGCTATTAATGTAGGTACTCTAGACTTCTGCTGACACTTCATGGTGCATGCTTTCCATCTACTTAAATTCAATTTTTCAGGGTCTTTGTATTTAATGTGTGTTTCCTATACACAGCATGTAGTTAAACCTTCCTTAAAAATTTTTATTGATACATAATATTTGTACATATTTATGGCTACATGTGTTATTTTGTTACATGCGTAGGATGTGTAATGACCAAGTCAGGGTATTTGGAGTACCCATTCCCTTAAGGATTTATCATTTGTATGTGTTGAGAACATTTTAAGTCCTCATTTCTAGCTATTTAGAAATACACAATACATTGTTAACATACTCACCCTGTTTTGCTATAGAATATTAGAACTTATTCTTCCTGTATAACTGCATGTTTGTGCCCATTAACCCACCTCTCTTCATAAACCCCACAAACACATGCTTCCTAGCCTCTGGTCTCTATTATTCTATTCTCCACCTCCATGACATTTTAGCTCCCACTTGACAATCTGCATTATTTATGTTTCTGTGCTTGGTTTATTTTACTTAACATAATGACCTCCAATTCCAACAACGTTGCTCCAAGTGACATGATTTTATTATTCTTTTATAGCCAAGTGTTATTTTATTTTATATATATATTCCATATTTTCTTTATCAACTGAATCGTTGATGGACGCTTAGGTTGATCTCATATCTTTAGTATTGTGAATAGTGCTATAATTAAAAAAAGGTACAGGTATCCCTTTGATATACTGACTTCTTTTCCAATGGATAAATACTCAGTGGGATGGCTGGACCATGTGGTGGTTCTATTTTTTTTGTTTTTGGCGAAATTGCCATACTATTTTCCATGGTGGCTATACTAATTTACAGTCCTACCAACAGTGTATTAAAAGTTCCCTTTTCTCTGCATCCTAACCAGAATTGTTTTTTGACTTTTTAATGATAGCCATTCTAACTGGAGTAAGATGATATCTCATTGTGGTTTTGATTTGCATTTTCCTAGTGATTAGTGATGGTTAGCATATTTTTATATACCTGTTGGTCATTTGTATGTTGTTGTTGTTGTTGTTTTTCTGAGATGGGGTCTCGCTCTGTAGCCAGGCTGGAGTGCAGTGGAGCAATCTCAGCTTACTGCAACCTCTGACTCCCTCCTGGTTCAAGCGATTCTCCTGCCTCAGCCTCCTGAGTAGGTGGGATTACAGGCATGTGCCACCACACCTAACTAATGTTTGTATTTTTAGCAGAGATGGGGTTTCACCATGTTGTCCAGGATGGTCTCGATCTCCTGACCTCACAATCCACCCGCCTCGGCCTCCCAAAGTGCTGGGATTACAGACGTGAGCCACCGCACCCAGACTGTATGTTGTCTTTTGAAAAATATCTATTCATGTTTTTTGCCCATTTTTAATGGGACTCTTTGTTGTTGTTGTTGTTTTCTGTTGAGTTCCTTGCATATTCTTGACATTAGTTCCTTGTTGGATGAACTTTATAAATATTATCTCCCATTCAACAGGTTGTCTCTTCACTCTGTTCGTTGTTTCCTTTGCTGTGCAAAAGCTTTTTAGTTTAGTATAGTCCCGTTTGTCTGTTTTTGCTTTTGTTGCCTGTGCTTTTGAGGACTTAGCTATAAAATCTTTGCCTAACCAATGTCCTGAAGTGCTGAACTATGTTTTCTTCTAGGATTTTTATAGTGTCAGTCTTACCTTTAAGTCTTTAACCCATCTTGAATTGATCTTTGCATATATAGAGAGATAGGAATCCAGTTTCATTCTTCTGCATGTGGATGTCCAGTTATCCAAGCAGCGTTCTTTTAAGAGGATGTTCTTTCTGCTGATGAATATTCTTGGCACTTTTGTTGAAAATCATTTACATACATGGATTTATTTCTGTGTTCTTTATTCTCTTTCATTAGTTTGTGATTCTGATTTTATACCAACACTCATGTTCTGGTTAGTATAGCCCTGTGATATGTTTTGAATTTAGGTAGTGTGATGCCTTTGGCTATTTGGGAACTTTTCGGTTCCACACAAATATTAGAATTGTTGTTTTTTTATTTCTGTGAAAAATGACCTTGTATTTTGATAAGGATTCCATTGAATCTGTACATTGCTTTGGGCAATACAATCATTTTAATAACATTAATTCTTCTAATCAATGAGAATTGGATGTATTCCCATTTGGTTTTGTCCTCTTCAATTTCTTTCATCAGTGTTTTGTAATTTTCCTTGTAGAGGTCATTTATCTCTTTGATCAAATTTATTTTTAGATTTTTTTTTTTTTGGCAGCAATTGTAAATGGGATTGCCTTCGTGATTTCTCAGCTAGTTCATTATTTGTGTATAGAAATGCTACAGATTTTTGTACGCTGATTTTATGTCCTGTAACATTACTGAAATTATATATAAGTTCTAAGAGAATTTTAGTGGTGTCTTTAGGTTTTTCTAGATATAGATCATGTCACTTGCTAGGAGAGACACTTTAATTTTCTCTTTTCATATGTAGCTGCCTTTTATTTATTTCTGTTGTCTGATTACTCTAGCTAGGACTTCCAGTACTATGTTGAATAGGAGTAGTGAAAGTGGGAATCCTGGTCTAGTTTCAATCTCAGAGGAAAGACTTTCAGCTTTCCCCCATTCAGTACGATATTAACTGTGGGTTTGTCATACGTGGCCTTTATTATGTTGGGGTATGTTCCGTTTATGTCTAATTTGTTGAGTTTGTATCATAAAGGGATGTTGACTATTATCAAGTGCTTTTCCCGCATTTATTGAGATGATCATACGATTGTCGTTCATTCTGTTGATGTGATGTATCACGTTTATTAATTTGCATGTGTTGAACTGTCCTTACCTCCTAAGGATAAATCCCACTTGATCACTGTGTATTGTATTTTTGATATGCTGCTGGATTCAATTTGCTAGTATTTTATTAAGGATTTTTGTATCTATATTTATCAGAGATATTGGTCTGTTTTCTTTTTTTTGTTGTTGCATTTTTGGTTTTGGTATTAGGATAATGCTGGCCTTATGGAATGAGTTGGGAAAAATTCCATTCTCTTCAATTTTTGGGACAGCTTGAGGAGAATCGGTGTTAGTGTTTTGTAAGTTTGATAGAATTCAGCAGCGAAGTCATCTGATTTGGAATATTTCTTTGTTGGAAGATGTTTTATTACTGAATCCATCTAATTACTGATTATTAGTCTCTTCAGGTGTTCTATTTCTTCCTGATTTAATGTTGGTAAGTTGTGTGTGTCCAGGAATTTATCTATTTCCTGTAAGTTTCCCAGTTTGTTAGTGTACAGTTGTTCATAATAGCCTCTGATGATTATTTGTAGAATATTTCTTTGGTATCAGTGAGTATGTCTCCTTTTTTGTTTCTGATTTTATTTGGGTCTTTTTTTCCATTTTCCTTGGTTAGCCTTGCTAGTTGTTTACCAATGGTATTTATCTTTCCAAAAAACCAACTTTTCATTTTGTTGATCCTTTTTATTGTTTTTTAAGTCCCTATTTCGTTTAGTTTTGTTCTGATCCTTTTTTTCTTCTACTAATTTTGAGTTTGTTCTTTTCTTTCTAATTTCTTAAGGTAAATTGTTAGCCTGTTCATTTGAACTCTTGCTATATTTTGGATGTAGGTGTTTATTGCTATAAACGTCCCTTTTAGCATGTTTTTTTGTTGTATCCTATAGGCTTTGGTAGGTTGTGTTTCTATTTTCATTAGTTTCTAGACATTTTTTGATTGCCTTTATAATTTCTACCCTAACTTGATGATCATTTAGGATCATGTTGTTTAATTTTCATGTATTTTTACAGTTTCTAAAGTTCCTTTTCTTATTGACTTCTAGTTTTACATTGTGGTTAGAGAAAATATTTGAAATGATTTCAATTTTTAAAAATTTTTTGAGACTTGTTTTGTTTCCTAACATACAGTCAATTTTGGAAAATGTTTCATGTGCTGTTGAGAAAAACGTGTATTCTGTGGCTGCTGAATGAAATATTCTGTAAATGTCTGTTAGGTCCTTTTGATTTAAAGTACAGTTTAAACTCAATGTTTGTTCATTAATTTTCTGTCTAGATTATCTGCCTAATGCTGAGGGTGGATTGTTGAAGTCCCCAGCTATTATTATATTGGAGTCTATTTCTCTCTTTAGGTCTAATATTTGCTTTATATATATCAGAGTTCTGCAATGTTAGTTGCATACATCTTTATAATTATTATATCCCCTTGCTGAATTGATCCCCTTATTATTATAGAATTAACATTGTCTCTTTTTTTTTTTTTTTTTTTTGAGACGGAGTCACGCTCTGTCGCCCAGGCTGGAGTGCAGTGGCCGGATCTCAGCTCACTGCAGGCTCCGCCTCCCGGGTTTACGCCATTCTCCTGCCTCAGCCTCCCGAGTAGCTGGGACTACAGGCGCCCGCCACCTCGCCCGGCTAGTTTTTTGTATTTTTTAGTAGAGACGGGGTTTCACCGTGTTAGCCAGGATGGTCTGGATCTCCTGACCTCGTGATCCGCCCGTCTCGGCCTCCCAAAGTGCTGGGATTACAGGTTTGAGCCACCGCGCCCGGCCAACATTGTCTCTTTTTGACTGTCTTTGTCTTAAAGTTTATTTTAATTAAGTATAGTTACTTTTGCTCACATTTGGTTTCTGTTTGCATGGAATATCTTTTTCCATCCATTTACTTTCAATTTACATGTGTCTTTACAGATGAGGTGCATTTCTTGTAGGCAGCACATAGTTGGGCCATATTTCTTTTATTCAGTCAGTTTATATCTTTTAAGTAGAAAGTTAAATCATTTTGTAGGCTGGGCATGGTGGCTCAAGCCTGTAATCCCAGCCCTTTGGGAGGCGGAGACGGGCGGATCATGAGGTCAGGAGATCAAGACCATCCTGGCTAACACGGTGAAACCTCATCTCTACTAAAAAAAAAAATACAAAAAAAATAAAACCAAAAAACTAGCCGGGCGAGGTGGTGGGCGCCTGTGGTCCCAGCTACTCGGGAGGCTGAGGCAGAAGAATGGTGTAAACCCGGGAGGCGGAGCTTGCAGTGAGCTGAAATCCGGCCACTGCACTCCAGCCTGGGGGACAGAGCGAGACTCCTTCTCAAAAAAAAAAAAAAAAAAACCATTTTATATTCAAGGTTATTATTTTTATGTGAGGGTTTTTTTTTTTTTTTTTTTTTTTTTTTTTTTGAGATGGAGTCTCGCTCTGTTGCCCGGGCTGGAGTGCAGTGACCCGATCTCAGCTCACTGCAAGCTCCGCCTCCCAGGTTTATGCCATTCTCCTGCCTCAGCCTCCCGAGGAGCTGGGACTACAGGCGCCCGCCACCTCCCCCGGCTAGTTTTTTGTATTTTTTAGTAGAGACGGGGTTTCACCGTGTTAGCCAGGATGGTCTGGATCTCCTGACCTCGTGATCCGCCCGTCTCGGCCTCCCAAAGTGCTGGGATTACAGGCTTGAGCCACCGCGCCCGGCTATGTGAGGGTTTATTCCTGTCATTTTATTGATTGATTTCTGGTTGTTTTCTCTATCCTTTGTTTTCTTTCTCCCTTATTTATCATTGTGATATGGTGGTTTTTTTGTAGTGGTAAAATTTGAGTCCTTACTCTTTCTTATTTCTCAACCCATTTGCTCTGCCAGTGGGTTTAATACTTTCATGCAATTTTATAACAAGAGATATAGTCCTTTCACTTCCAGGTGTAGGACTCCCCTAAGCATTTCTTGTAGGAACAATCATAGTGATATGAATTTGTAATGGTGATGAGTTTTTTTAGCTTTTGCTTGTCTAGGAAAAGAGTTTATTTCTCATTCATTTATGAATGATAACTTTGGTCTGTATAGTATCCTTTGCCAGCAGTTTCTTTTTCTTTCAGCACCTTGAATATATTATGCAACTCTCTCCTGGCCTGTAAGTTTCTGCTGAGAAATCCGCTGTTAGTCTGATGGGGGTTCCCTTATAAGTGACTGGACAATTTTCTCTTGCTAATTTTCAGATGTCCTCTTTGTCTTTGACTTCGCACAGTTTCACTCTAATATGCTGTAGAGATGTTTTTGAATTTTATCTATTTGGGGAATCCCTGAACTTCCTATATCTGATGTGTCAGTCTCTTGCTAGACTTAGGAAGTATTCTGCCATTATTTTATCAAACGGTGTTTCTATCCCCTTTGTTTTTTCTTCTCCTTCTGGGACACCAAACATTTGAATATTTGGTTTCTTTATGGTGTCCCATATATCACATAGAATCTGCTCATTCTTTCTGATTCTTTTTTCTTTATTTTTGTCTATGGGTTATTTCAAAAGGCAGGTCTTTGTGTTCTGAAATTCTTTCTGCTTGATTGTGTCTCTTGTTGAAGCTTTTGAATGCATTTTGTATTTAATTAAATAAATGTTTTAGTTCCAGAATTCCTGTTCCATTCTTTTTAGTGATATCTATCTTTTTGTAATTTTAAAATTCATACCTGAATTGCTTTCTGGATTTCTTTTTATTGTTTGTTTGTGTAGTCTTGTATCTCACCGAGCTTCTTTAATATCATTATTTTGAATTCTTCTGGGATTTTATAAATTTCTTTTTTATTGGTATGTGTTGCTGGAGAATTATTGTTTTCCTTTAGAGATGTCATATTTTCTTGCTTTTTCATGTCTTATTTGCCTTTACATTGATATCTGCGTATCTGATGTAACAGTCACTTCTAATGTTTTTGAATTTGTTTTCATGGGGGAGGACATTTTCCTGAAGATGAATCTATGTTGTTGGTCGGATAGGGCACTTTGGCTTAGATTCTACACACAGGCGGTAGTGCAGTTCCTGTACAATTTCTTTGGCTTTAAACAGCATATATGGCATCTGTGATTTTCTCAGTGGTTTAGGTTGCATTCGTAGTGTAGGCTGTGATGAAGTTTTGCTGGGGATGGGGCTGTCAGGTGGGCCAATCCTTGTGCCCCACTGGTGGCAGTGTGGACCAATTATACCTGAAGTGGTGTATGCTGACACTGGATTAGCAGCTCCTTGCATGCTGATTCTTGGGCATCTGGGAAGCTTGCTCAGGTGCCAGTAGTGGCAGTGGTGGGCCAGGCAGGTGGGCAGGTCCTCTAGCCTCTGAGCATTAGGCATGGCAGGGGTGATGGCCATAGCAGTGGCAGAACATGCCTGTCTCCCAAGTGGTCTGCACTGATGTTGGTGGTTGGTGCTGCAGGCTCAGCAGGCCAGTCCCTGGCCCACAGGTGACAAGTGAAGGTAGATGCTGTCTGTCGTGGTAGTGGCAGGTTGGTTGGGCTTCACATCAGGTTCCTGGGAGGAGTACCCAGGTACAATGATGATGAATGGGGCTGGGTGATCCCCAGGCTCCTAGATGACATGCTCAGGCCCTGAGAGGACAGAGCTGGGCAGGGAAGGCTTGTCATCAGGCCCCCCATTGCTGTTTTCAGGCACTGGCTGTAGCAAGCAGGGGTTGGGGTGATCTCTAGGACTCTGACAAAATGCTTGGGTGGGGTTATCAGTAACTGCACTGTGGACCTACTACTGGGGTGGCCAAGGTTGCTTTTAGTAGGAGCAACCATAGGCAGGGGGCTGAGGAGAATGCACTTCAGCTCCAGGTGGCAGCTCTGGGTGGAGCAGCCTCCCCTCAGGGAATTTGTTAATACACAGTGCCTTCATGACTGGGGGGCAGTAGGGTCATTGTCAGTAGATTGCTCTTCAGCTTTCTTGAGGTCCCCTGTTTCTTTGCTCCAATCAGAAAAGTGCTCCCAGGCAAAAAGTCTAGGTCATTGTTGGACTAATCTCATGCATTCTCCTCCCTGAGGGATCACAGTTCTATACTCTCTGTTGTTCATCATCTGACAATAAGCCCCTCATGTATTTTGTCTTAGGTTGCAATTTTTTTTTTATTCTCGAAGGCATTAGTTGAATACCAGTTACTTCACTGTGGGCAAGAGTGGAAATCTCATGGGCAGAAACAGAAGTCTTCATTATTAATTATTTTTTAGCTACTTTGTCCCGACTAGATATCAATAGCTTAAAATAAGTGTTTATGCATACTTTCTACTCATCTTTCCCACATCAGCATAAGCTACTAAGAGAGTTTCCTTGTTTCCCTAGAACAGTAGTTCTTGAAGTATAGGTTATAGACAAGCAACACCAGCATCATCTGCAAAACTTTCAGAAATAAAAATTTACTGGCCTCACCCAGGACCCGATGAATCAAAAAGTGTGTTTGGGAACCAGCTGTGTGTTGTTGTAGCTGTTGTTGTTGAATAAGCTTCCAGTGATTCTGATGTGCAGTGAAGCTTAGCTCCTGTCCCATCAGGTCTCCTGCTGTCTCTAAAGCATCCTCGGTTGTAATTACTTGATTGGTTGTGTAACTTCCCTCTAAGGTCTTTGTAAAGAGAAAATGTTTCTCATAGTCACCTGATTCCCAAATTCATGATTGATAAAAAATTTGAATATCTGTGCTATTGCTTTGTCTTCCATTCGTAACACAATTTTTCTCCTTATACTCTAAAAGGTTCATAAATCTTCTCCTAAGGTTTTTTTTTTAGCATGGAAAGATTATATTTTTTAAATGACTTTAATTGGTTTCATTTCATGGGATTATTATACTTTTTCTTTTGGAGAAGAAAAATTCACAAGTTTACGTAGATACCTGAAAATTTTTTTGTAGAGTAAACTTGCCCAAAGAAGCATGTCTTTGTAGTTTTCAGTTTAATGAATGCTTTTAGGTTGAAGTAGACATGGGAGATAGTTCCCATTCAATGAAATTCTGCTTTCCGGAGTCCTATCAGTTGAGTATTTTAGTTAGACCAGGGCCTGGTGGAGTAAGGAATGCTTCAGGATACAGTTATTTGTCTTCCTGCCCCAGAGGTAGGATCATGATATCAGAGAATCTCAGGGATGGGAAAGATAAGAAATTTTTGATTAGTATGGTAGAAACCACATTCAAATAAAGATTGCGTGGTGAAGATTCTACATCTATTTTGTAGAAATTAGGTAAATTACTATGAAGAAATTATAGAACATTGTAACATCAGTTTTATTATCTGTAAAATAAACATGATTTTCTTCAATGCAAAGACTGTTTACTCTCAGTTTACAGCTTCACTATCTCTTCTGCATCATACATTTCTTCTTCTTGACTGGAATGTTTCTGTGAGCTTACTTATTTTGCAATATATCTGATTTTTTATCCCCCTTTTTAATCCCACATCTCCCCACCACCCCAAGAAATAGCTAGCCTTTTGCTTAATCTTTGTCCTACCAGGCATTCAGTTGAAATTTGCTTAAAAGAGAAGATGAAAGTCTTTAAATCTATGTTATAAACCCTATCATGAATTGTAAATTAGTTATCATTAGTAGCATTTAGTGTACCTCTACTAACCTCATAGCCTTAGAATTGCATGTATTGCTATGGCATTTATTAATTTTCACCTTTACTGCCAGTAAGAACACACACACGTAGTCATGTGCCACATAATGATCTTTCAGTCAATGACTGAATAATCCCATAAGATTATAATGGAACTGAAATTTTCCTATCACCTAGTGACTTGTGTTACAGTTGCCCACAGTATTCAGTACAGTAACATTCCATACAGGTTTATAGCTTAGGAGCAATAAGCTATGCCATATAATCTAGGGGCGTAGTAGGCTGTACCATCTAGATTTGCATAATTACATGCTATGCTGTTCATACAGTGACAAAATCACCCAAAGTTGCATTTCTCAAAACATATCCCTGCCATTAAGTGATGCATTTTCCCCTTGAGGTTCCATATACCTACGCTTAAATTATAAGCTACTCAGTTTCCTAAAAATGTAGTATATGCTTACAGGCAATTGAAATGTAGGAAGTCTAAGGCCTTTTCTGTGTAGCCTATCTGAATGTTCAAATTTATCTTTCATCTTCTGTCTTTTTAAATATACTCAGAAACCTTTAATTTATGCACATATTCATACAAATTTTCTTCTGATACCAGTGGATTCAGAAACATAGCTTGAGATCTTATTTAAACATTTTATAGTTTTTTAACATAATACATGCTTATCTACAGCTTTAAAAAACTAACCAGAGTATAAAACATTGTCTTGGTCAGCTCAGGCTGCTATAACAAAAATACCATAGACTGTATGGCTTAAACCTGGGGTCCCCAACCCCTGGGCCACAGACTGGTACTGGTTTGTGGCCTATCAGGAAATGGGCCGCAGAGCAGGAGATGAGTGGCAGGCAAGCGAGTGATGCTTCATCTGTATTTACAACTGTTCACCATCACTTGGATTACCACCTGAACTCTGCCTCCTGTGAGATCAGTGGCAGCATTACATTCTCATAGGAGCACAAACCCTATTGTGAACTACACAAGCAAGTGATCTAGGCTGCACATTCCTTATGAGAATCCAATGCCTGATGATCTGTCACTGTCTCCCATCACCCCCAGATGGGACTGTCTAATTGCAGGAAACAAGCTCAGGGCTCCCATTGATTCTTCATTATGGTGAGTTGTATAATTATCTCATTGTATATTATAATTTAATAATGATAGAAATAAAGTACACAATAAATGTAATGTGCTTGAATTATCCCAAAACCATCCCTCATCTCCTGGTCTGTGGAAAAATTGTTTTCCATGAAACCAGTCCCTGGTGCCACAAAGGTTGGGGACAATGACTTAAACAACAAACATTTATTTCTCACAGTTCTAGAGGCTGGAAAAGCCAGTATTACGATTCTGGGAGATCTGGTGTCTGGTGAGGAACTGCTTTCTGGCTTGGAGACAGCTGCCTTCTTGATTTCTCCTAACATGGCAGAAAAGGGGATCTCTGGTTTCCTTTTCTTCTTATAAGGACACTAATCCCAGCATGGAAGCTCCACCCTCATAATTTCATGTAAACCTAATTACTCCCAAAGGCTCACCTCTTTATAACGTCCCATTGGGGTTGAGGTTTCAACATATAAATTGTAGGGAGACAAAAACATGCTGTATATAACAAATATTTGATCAAACATTCACAATTGCCATAAACATCCCAAGTACCATTCTATTAATAGCAAATATTGCAAATGTTAACAGCAAATGCTTGTTCATGCCTCAACTTTCTCTGATATGAAATCCAGGTCATTATGAATAAAATGAGAGCTTTTACTTTTTCAGACAAGCCTGTTTTCAGTAGAGTCACAGAGAAATCAGTTACCATGACTACAAGGTTAGTTGCCAGTTCATTTGCTTATTAAATTACTGTCTAATAGTCGTTCCTACTTCCTGGTCCAGATACATGATCTGACCTTTCATTTTGAATTGCTAAGTAAAATTATGAATTCATGTATTCATTTTCCTATTTGAGAAGACAGGTTTTTGTGTTTCCTTGGTTATCAAGATTAATTTTTCTGGATTGATTCTACTAAGTCCTGTTACATGAACTCTCAGGGTGGAGTTATATAGGTTTCAATGGTATCACTGATAAAATATAATTGACTTCCTACAATGGGAACTTAAGTTTCTTTTCTACGAAAATTATAGCATGCCGATAAGTATTTGATACTGATATTACTACTGCCTATGTATGGGATTTTACGTGTATCTTGAAATGAATTCAATAAAGTCAGCTGGCAATAACCAGATACATTTTACTCATTGCCAAAAGGAAACTTCCTGAATTAAGTTTGAGATGGGATCATATTAGCTGTTTATTTTTACTCTGATGTCTTAAAAGCATTATGTTACAAGATATGCTTTAGAAATGAGAGAAGTATGTAAAAATTTTCACATTATTTTGATTTCTTTCTACTTCAACTTTCCTGTAAGGGGTCTTGGGTAGGGCATTGGAAACTGTCAAGCCTCTGGAGGAAGATATAAAATTAATTCACTAAAATGAGACATATTATAATGCATGCTAACCCTTAAAAATACTGAGGGAACAAGAGGAAGAGAGTTGACTCAGGAGAGATTGGCATCAAAAGAAGTGAATTGGTTGCCTTTATTTAGATTAAGACTTTTCCTTTCAGTGTATGTTAATCTCCTGTTTTGCAAAATGCCTATGTATATCTTTGGATCTTTCTGAATAATTGAGAAGGAAATGATGAATGAATCAATGTAGTGCTAAACTTTATGGTTAATCACCAATATGTGTGACCTACTGCTACTCTGCTATGTACATATCAGAGCACACTGGCCCAAAGATTAGGTTACAGAATGATAACCAAAACAGCATGGTACTGGTACCAAAACAGATATATAGACCAAAGGAACAAAGCAGAGGCCTCAGATGTAACACCGCACATCTACAACCATCTGATCTTTGACAAACCTGACAAAAACAAGCAATGGGGAAAGCATTCCCTATTTAATAAATGGTGCTGGGAAAACTGGCTAGCCATATGCAGAAAACTGAAACTGGACCCCTTCTTTACTCCTTATGCAAAAATTAACTCAAGATGTATTAAAGCCTTAAATGTAAGACCTAAAACCATAAAAACCCTAGAAGAAAACCTAGGCAATACCATTCAAGACATAGGCATGGGCAAAGGCTTCATGACTAAAACACCAAAAGCAATGGCAACAAAAGCCAAAATGGACAAATAGGATCTAATTAAATTAAAGAACTTATGCACAGTAAAAGAAACTACCATCAGAGTGAACAGACAACCTATAGAATGGGAGAAAATTTTTGCATTTTATCCATCTGACAAAGGGCTAATATCCAGAATCTGCAAAGAACTTAAACAAATTTACAAGAAAAAAACAAACAACCCCATCAAAAAGTGGGCAAAGGATATGAACAGACATTTCTCAAAAGAAGACATTTATGCAGCCAACAGACATATGAAAAAAAGCTCATCATCACTGGTCGTTAGAGAAATGAAAATCAAAACCACAATGAGATATCATCTCACTCCAGTTAGAATGGTGATCATTAAAAAGTCAGGAAACAACAGGTGCTGGAGAGGATGTGGAGAAATAGGAACGCTTTTACACTGTTGGTGGCAGCGTAAATTAGTTCAACCACTGTGGAAGACCGTGTGGTGATTCCTCAAGGATCTAATACCAGAAATGCCATTTGACCGAGCAATCTCATTACTGGGTAAGTATCCAAAGGATTATAAATCATTGTACTATAAAGACACATGCACACATATGTTTATTGCAGCACTATTCACAATAGCAAAGACTTGTAACCATCCCAAATGCCCATCAATGATAGACTGGATACATAAATTGTGGCACATACATGCCATAGAATACTATGCAACCATAAAAAAGGATGAGTTCAAGACTTGTAACCATCCCAAATGCCCATCAATGATAGACTGGATAAATAAATTGTGGCACATATATGCCATAGAATACTATGCAACCATAAAAAAAGGATGAGTTCATGTCCTTTGCGGGGTCATGGATGAAGCCAGAAACCATCATTCTCAGCAAACTAACACAAAAACAGAAAACGAAACACTGCATGTTCTCGCTCATAAGTAGGAGTTGAACAATGAGAACACATGGTCACAGGGAGAGGAACATTACACACTGGGAGTTGTGGGGAGGTGGGGGGCTATGGTAGGAATAGCATTAAGAGAAATACCTAATGTAGATGATGGGTTGATGGGTGCAGCAAACCACCGTGGCACATGTATACCTATGCAACAAACCTGCATTTTCTGCACATGTACCCCAGAACTTAAAGTAAAATAATAATAATAATAAAAGAATCATCCTGCATTATGTCTCAGCCACTGTGACATTTAAGAAAGTCATATTTGGCCGGGAGTGGTGGCTCACGTCTGTAATCCCAGCACTTTGGAAGGCCGAGGAGGGTGGATCACGAGGTCAGGAGATCGAGGCCATCTTGGCTAACACTGTGAAACCCCGTCTCTACTAAAAAATACAAAACAAAATTAGCTGGGCGTGGTGGCAGGTGCCTGTAGTCCCAGCTACTCAGGAGGCTGAAGCAGGAGAATGCCGTGAACCTGGGAGGCGGAGCTTGCAGTGAGCCGAGATCGGGCCACTGCAGCACTCCAGCCTGGGGGACAGAGTGAGACTCTGTCTCAAAAAAAACAAAGAAAAAAAAAAAAAGACAAAGTCATATTTTCCTTCTGGCTTCAGTTTCCTCACTGAGGAATTGATTACTGGATTCAATAATCCAAGGATGTTGAAGTAGACAATCTATGATTCTTTTTTGTATTTAATATTATATTATCGTTTTCACCAAAAAGCTATATATTTCCTTCTGGCCATGGCTCTGTGATCATTTGAATGTACACAGGTTTTTGTGAGAACTGACTTTAGAAATTCCAAGAACATTTGAGTAAATTAAATATTTTAGACAACATTTGTCAAGCCCAAAAGCAGAATTGTCATTTTTATACTAAATGCAGTTAATTATAAATGTAAAAAAAGTAAGAGCCCCGTTCTGTATGAAGCTGGTGAATATGGCAGTGAAACTTACAGAAAAAGGAAACAAGCTAAACAAGCCATCATCCTAAACCCTAACAGTGATGTCTCACTCTTCGATGAAGAACAACTATCCAGAGCAGAATTCCATTTCTCCTCCTTTAAAAAACGTGCTTGATCATCTTAAAGTATAAAATGTCTCTCACTCTCGTGCTCCTGGAGTTATTTATCTTTTCCAGCGTGTTCACTTTTTTTACTTGACTAATGACTAAGTTGAGATTGAAATAGGAATGTGTGGGGACTCGTATTTAAGTCATTATGAATAAAAATAACTTGTAGGTTATACTGTTTCTCACTATTTCAAGAAAGAAGTGATATCTTCTCTACAATGTTAAGAATAAAAGAGCTTTCTATCAAATACAAACATACATATGTAACCCAAATACAAACCGCACATAGGGTGGTTTGGGCCATGGGATGAGTCTGTGATAGTTGTGTACTCTACTGTTACTAGCCAAACACAAATGGAACTATATTACTATTCAGGAAAACTACAGAGGAAATTGATGTCTCGTAGGCTCCCAAGAGGTGCAATCCTAGTGAATGTCGAGATGATCATGCTGAGTCTTTATTTCCTTCCATTCACTTATAATCTTCAATATTTGTATCATGGTTTATAATGGTCAATAGGACCCATAGTTCTCTTACTTGATGAAGAGGTGTAATTATAATGTTGTGGAGGTCAAACCAACTCCACCTTGGATACTAATCTGCTGCATTGACTTATGATTAAGTCGTTTCAGGAAGCTTCTAAGATTTCCGTTTACCTATTGTTCCTTGTTTAAGAGGATTTGCTTACTGTAAATCCTACCCTTAAGTCAAACAACCTTTGTTATCATAATTTGGTTTTCCTACTCTCCCTTCTGAATCACACTTTCCCTATGGTATATACGCCCTGGGTCTGGGGGATAGTAGGATGGGAATCCACCATCTTGTCTTGTGTGGCAGGAGACATAGGTGTGGCTTCTGTTCATAAGTTATTATTATTCTAAGAAACTGGATATGTCAGCCTCTTTTTTGGCCTCTCAGCTTCCTTGAACTTTGGGAGTAGGTTTGCATAGACTTACCTACCACAAAACAAATGTTATTATTTATAAACAGGTGAAAGAAGTAGTTAACATTATTTAAGAACAAAAACTCCATCACAGGTTTCTGAAAGAAGGTAAATTAAAGCAAATTTCCAAAGCATCCTAGTTTTTATTAATCTTAACATACTATATTGTAATCGTATTATGTTAGACTTACGGTTTTGTTAGCCAGCATAGGTGTATGTATCTATATCATTTTGTAAATATCTATTTATATTCAACAATGACAAAATTCAACATCAAACCAGCTTTGCTTATCTGTACCTATTATTTGTTCCCAGTCTGTACAGTATGATAATCGGCCTGCTGTTCCCATTCTGTTCTTTTTTGCATGATCCTTCTTGAACCAGTTGTCCTCCTTTCATCCTGCGAACTCTCACACTGCACTAGATTTGGCTTAGCCTTGAAGATGCAGTTCCAGAGTTTATTCTCTGCCTCAAAGCTCTGAGTCCCTCCCACAGCCACCCTGCTTTCTGGATCAGGTACTTTATCTATCACCATCTCTATCAAAGCACAATATTACACTGAGGTCAATACAATGTTTTAATTCATCTGTCTTCTCCAGTAGACTCAGAACTCTTGAGGATAGAAATTTGTCATACTTACCTTTGTGTCTTATACAGCATTGTGGTCAACTTAACCTAATAAGAAGTCTGTAAACAAAATGAATAAAAATACCAGAAATAACACTTTGGCTCAGATGGAACATCAGAATGGGGACATTGTGGGAAATGTCAAAAATTTTTATACCCCTTGTTTACGTATATAGCTGTTATTACAGAGGTACCTTAAGTGTCTCCAGACAGAAACATCTGATAAACAGAGTCATCTTCAGAAGTTTGGACCAGTTTACTTTCTTTATCAGCCTGAGCATTTGTATATATAATTGGGATTGCTCTGCTTGAGAGAGACCATGTGACTATTAGTTGTACTATTGCTACTATATACTAGTAGCATGAACTATCTTCTCTTCTCATATGTGCATGCAATTTATGTCCAACTATGTTTTAAGATTGAGCTTCCTGATTGTGTTTTCCGGAGATACCTTTTCAACCTCTACTGTTTAAGGATAAGATAAAAGAAAATTATAACACTGTGGGTAAAATTTTGATTTAAAATTATTGGCCAGTCACGGTGGCTGATGCCTGTAATCCCAACACTTTGTGGGGTAGGGTGAGGCAGGTGAATCATTTACGTTCAGGATTTTGAGACCAGCTTGGCCAACACAATAAAACCCGCTCTCAATACTACCACAGCTGATGCTCTCTTGAAAGCACCACCTCCCAGCAGGAGGCCAACCAGCACAAAAATAGTGCACTAGTTGACCAAAGCTAAGGACCCTCACAGAGTCCATTTCATTTCCCTGCCACTTCCACCAGAGCAGGTGCTGGTATTCACGACTGAGAGAACCACAGACGGTTCAGATCACAGGACTCTGTGCAGACAACCCCCAGTACCACCCCACAACCTGGTAGACTTGCTGGGTGGCTAGATCCAGAAGAGAGATAACAATCTACAGCCTGGCTCTCAGAAAGCCACATTCCTTGGAAAAGGGGGATAGTACTACATCAAGGAAACACCCTGTGGGACAGAAGAATCCAAACAACAGCCTTGAGCCCTAGATCTTCCCTCTGACATAGTCTACCCAAATGAGAAGGAACCAGAAAACCAACTCTGGTGATACGACAAAACAAGGTTCTTTGACAACCCCCAAAATCACGCTAGCGCAATGAATCCAAACCAAATAGAAATCCCTGATTTACCTGAAAAAGAATTCAGAAGGTCAATTATTAAGCTAATAAGGGAGGTGCCAGAGAAAGGGGAAGCCCAATGTTAGGAAATTTTAAAAAATGATACAAGAAGTGAAGTGAGAAATATTCAACAAAACAGATAGCATAAATAAAGAACAGTCAAAACTTCAGGAAACAATGGAAGCACTTATAGAAATCAAAATGCTCTGGAAAGTCTCAGCAACAGAATTGAACAAGCAGAAGAAAGAACTTCAGAGCTTGAAGACAAGGTTTTCAAATTAACCCAATCCAACAAAGACAAAGAAAAAAGAATAAGAAAATATTAACAAAGCCTCCAAGAAGTCTGGAATTATGTTAAGTGACCAAACCGAAGAATAATCAGTGTTCCTGAGGAAGGAGAGAAATCTAAAAGTTTGGAAAATGTATCTGGGGGAATAATTGAGGAAAATTTACCCAGCCTTGCTAGAGAACTAGACTTCCAAATACAAGAAGCTCAAAGTATACCTGGGAAATTCATAGCAAAAAGATCATCGCCTAGGCACGTTGTCATCAGGTTATCTAAACTTCAGATGAAGGAAAGAATCTTAAGAGCTATGAGGCAAAAACACCTGGTAACCTATAAAAGAAAACATATCAAACTAACAGCAGATTTCTCAGCAGAAACCCCACAAGCTAGATGGGACTGGGGGCCTGTCTTTAGCCTCTTCAAACAAAACAATTATCAGCCAAGAATTTTGTACCCACTGAAACTAAGCTTCCTGAATGATGCAGTCTTTTTCAGACAAACAAATGCTGAGAGAATTTGCTACTACCAAGCCAGCACTACAAAAACTGCTAAAAGGAGCTCTAAGTCTTGACACAAATCCTAGAAGCACATCAAAACAGAACCTGTTTAAAGCATAAATCATACAGGACCTATGAAACAAAAATGCAATTAAAAAAACCAAAAACAAAAAAACAAGATATACAGGCAACAGATAGCATGATGAATGGAATGGCACCTCACATCTAAATAATAATGTTAAATGTAAATGACCTAAATGCTCCACTTCAAAGATACAGAATTGCAGAATGGATAAGAAATCACTAATCAACTATCTTCTGCCCTCGAGAGACACACTTAACACATAAGAACTCACATAAACTTAAGGTAAAGGGGCAGAAAAAGACATTTCGTGCAAATGGACACCAAAAGAGAGCAGGAGTAGCTCTTCTTACACCAGATGAATGAAACTTTAAAACCACAGCAGTTAAAGAAGACTAAGAGGGACATTATATAATGATGAAAGGCCTTATCCAACAGGAAAATATCACAATTCTGAATATATATGAACCTAACATTGGAGGTCCCAAATTTATAAAACAATTACTAATAGACCTATGAAATGAGTTAGAAAGCAAACAATAATAGTGGGGACTTTAATACTGCACTGACAGCACTAGACAGGTCATCGAGACAGAAAGTCAGCAAAGAAACAATGGATTTAAACTATACCCTGGAACAAATGGACTCAACAGATATATACAGAACATTCTACCCAACAACCACAGAATACACATTCCATTCAACAGTGGATGGAACTTTCTCCAAGATAGACCGTATGATAGGCCACAAAATGAGCCTCAATAAATTCAAGAAAATTGAAATTATATCAACCACTCTCTCAGACCACAGTGGAATAAAACTGGGAATCAACTCCAAAAGGAACCTTCAAAACCATGCAAATACATGGAAATTAAATAACCTGCTTCTGAATGAACATTGGGTCAAAAATGAAATCAAGATGGAGATTAGAAAATTCTTTGACCTGAAAGACTATAGTGTCACAACCTATCAAAACCTCTGGGACACAGCAAAGGTGGTGCTAAGAGGAAAGTTCATAGCCCCAAACGCCTACATCAAAAAGTCTGAAAGAGCACAAACAGACAATCTAAAGTCACACCTCAAGGAACTAAAGAAACAAGAACCAACCAAACCCAAACCCAGGAGAAGAAAGGAAATAGGAACAGAGCAGAACTAAATGAAAGTGAAACAAAAGAATACAAAATATAAATGAAACAAAAACCTGCTTCTTTGAAAAGATAAATAAAATTGATAGAGCATTAGTAAGATTAACCAAGAAGAGAGAAAATCCAAATAAGCTCAATTAGAAATGAAAAGGGGGATATTACAACTGCACCACAGACATACAAAAGATCATTCAAGGCTACTATGAACACCTCTACTTCCATAAAGTAGAAAACCTAGAGGAGATGGATAAATTCCTGGAAAGATACATCCTTCCTAGCTAAAATCAGGAAGAATTAGATACTTTGAATAGACCAATAACAAGCAGCGAGATTGAAATGGTAATAAAAACTTACTAACAAAGAAAAGTCTAGGACCAGACAGATTCACAGCAAAATTCTACCAGACATTCAAAGAGTTGGTACCAATCCTATTGACACTACTCCACAAGATAGAGAAAGAGGGACCCCTCCCTAAACCATTCTATGAAGCCAGTATCACCTTAATACCAAAACCAAGAAAGGACATAACCGAAAAAGGAAACTACAGACCAATATCCCTGATGAACATAGATGCTAAAATCCTTAACAAAATACTAGCTAAAAACAACATATCAAAAAGATAATCCATCATGATCAAGTGAGTTTCATGACAGGAGCGCAGGGATGACTTAACATGTGTAGGTCAATAAATGTGATACACCACATAAACAGAATCAAAAACAAAAATCTGTGATCATCTCAATAGATGCAGAAAAAACATTCAACAAAATCCAGCATCGCTTTATGATTAAAACTCTCAGCAAAATCGGCATACAAGGGGATATATCTCAGTGTCATAAAAGCCATCTATGATAAACCCACAGCCAACATAAAACTGAATGGCGAAAAGTTAAAAGCATTCCCTCTGAGAACTGGAACAAGACAAGAATACCCACACTCACCACTCCTCTTCAACATAGTCCTGGAAGTCCTAGCCAGAGCAATCAGACAAGAGAAAGAAATAAAAAGCATCCAAATCGGTAAACAGGAAGTCAAACTGTTGTTGTTTGCTGATGACATGATTGTTTACTTAAAAAACCCTTAAAACTCTTCCAGAAATCTCCTAGAACTGATAAAAGAATGCAACAGGGTTTCTGGATAAAAAATTAATGTACACAAATCAGTAGCTCCTCTATACACCAATAGCAACCAAGCTGAGAATCAAATCAAGAACTCAACCTCTTTTACAATAGCTGCAAAAAATAAAATACTTAGGAATATACCTAACCAAGGAGGTGAAAGATCTCTACAAGGAAAACCATAAAATGTGCTGATAGAAATCACAGATGACAAACAAATGGAAACATACTTCATGCACATGGATGGGTAGAATCAATATTGTGAAAATGGCCATACTTCCAAAAGCAATCTACAAATTCAGTGCGATTCCTACCAAAATACCACCATCATTCTTCACAGAATTAGAAAAAATCTTAAAATTCATATGGAACCAAAAAAGAGCCCGCATAGCCAAAGCAAGACTACGAGAAAAGAGCAAATCTGGAGGCATCACATTACCTAATTTCAAACTATACTATAAGGCCATAGTCACCAAAACGGCTTGGTACTGACACAAAAATGGGCATATAGACCAAATGGAATGGAATAGAGAACTGAGAAATAAACCCAAACACTTACAGCCAACGGATCTTCCACAAAGCAAACGAAAACATAAAGTGGGGAAAGGTCACCCTATTCAACAAATGGTGCTGGGATAAGTGGCAAGTCACATGCAGGAGAATGAAACTGAATCCTCATGTCTCACCTTATACAAAAACCAACTCAAGATGGATCAAGAACTTAAATCTAGGACCTGAAACTATAAAAATTCTAGAAGACAACATTAGAAAAACCCTCCTAGACATTGGCTTAGGCAAGGATTTCATGACCAAGAACCCAAAAGCAAATGCAATAAAAACAAAGATAAACTTCTGGGACTTAATTAAACTAAAGAGCTTTTGCACAACAAAAGGAACAGTCAGCAGAGTAAATGGACTACCCACAGAATGGGAGAAAATCTTCACAATCTGTGCATCTGACAGAGGACTAATATCCAGAATCTGCAACAAACGAACAAATCAGTAAAAACAGACAATCCCATCAAAAAGTGGGCTAAGGAATAGACAATTCTCAAAAGATGTAAAATGGCCAATAAACATATGAAAAATGCTCAACATCACTAATGATCAGAGAAATGCAAATCAAAATGGCAATGCAATACCACCTTACTCCTGAAATAATGGTCAAAATTAAAAAATACAAAAACAGTATATGTTGGCGTGGATTTGGTGATCAGGGAATACTTCTATGCTGCTGCTGGGAATGTAAACTAGTACAGCCACTATGGAAAACAGTGTAGAGATTCCCTAAAGAACTAAAAGTAGAACTACCGTTTGATCCAGCAATCCCACTACTGGATATCTAGCCAGAGGAAAAGAAGTCGTTATACAAAAAAGATACTTGCACATGCAAGTTTGTAGCAGCACAATTTGCAATTATGAAAATGTGGAACCAACCCAAATGCCCATCAATTGATGAGTGGATAAAGAAACTGTGGCATATATATATATATTTATATTATGAATATGATGGAATATTACTTAGCCACAAAAAGGAATGAATTAATGGCATTCACAGTGACCTGAATGAGACTGGAGACTATTATTCTAAGTGAAGTTACTCAGGAATGGAAAACCAAACACTGTGTGTTCTCACTCTTAAGTGGAAGCTAAGCTGTGAGGATGCAAAGGCATAAGAATCACACAGTGAAATTTGGGGACTCAGGGGGAAAGGGTGGGAAGGGGGTGAGGCATAAAAGACTACAAATTGGGTGCAGTGTATACTGCTCAGGTGATGGGTGCACCAAATCTCACAAATCACCACTAAAAAACTTACTCATTACTTACTCATGTAAACACCACATGTTCCCCAATAACCTATAGAAATAAAGTAAAAAACAAAACAAAACAAAACTGTAACAACTCATAAAAATTTCAGAATAGTTTCTTAAAAAAAATACCCATCACTACTAAAAGTACAAAAATTAGCCAGGTGTGGTGGCATGTGCCTGTAGTCCCAGCTGCAAAGGAGGCTTAGATGGGAGAATCGCTCTAACCCAGGAGGCAAAGGTTGCAGTGAGCCAAGATCATGCCATTGCACTCCAGTCTGGGTGCCACAGCAAGATTCCATTTCAAAATAAAATAAGATTACTTGGACACCCCCACCCCCACCACCATTTTTAGCTTCAAAAATTGTGCCTTGCCAAATGATTTGTCTTACAGCGAAAGAAAATTTTATGGCAATTTTAAGTGTATGACAAGATATCTAGAAAAGTTTTATTTCTTTAAAATTTAGTTGTCCAGAAGTATACATTATAAAAACGTGCTTTTAAAAAAAGAGATTTATTATAATCTTTGCAGGTTCCTGAAGTAAGGCAAATTTCCATATCAAGTGAAATCTGATTAGGAATCTTGGTTTTTGCTCCAACAAGTTTTTCTGAATGGAGTTATGTTTAGTTAAATGACATACTCCTGGCTTATAGTAAAGTTTTCCTGTTGATTTCTTGGCCCATAGTCTGTCAGACTTAGATTTCAAATTTTATTCTTCATTCATAGTTCAAAACTTGATTGAGTTCCTCTCACATGGCAGATGGTGTCCTAGTCCCTAGGTAAATTGTCACAGACAAAACAAACATGATGCTTGTTTCTGTGGAGCTGATAGCAATCCGGATGGAAACCTCATGGCCCAGACATGTTTCTTTGGCCTTGTCATTTTTCTATCTGACTTTAACAAAAACTTTTAAAACACAGCGCTTATCAGGACAAATATTACCGGAGAGATCTTTGTTTTTAAAGAGTGGGGATTGCTGGCCTGCCCAGCATACAGGGAGAGAGGAAGAACACAGAACAGGGGGAAATTTGTATGCTTAAAGCTTTTTTGAAAGTACTATACCTCTGACCCAGCAATCTCATTACTGGGTATATACTCAGAGGAACATAAATCATCCTACCATAAAGACACATGCACAGGAATGTTCATTGTAGCACTATTCACAATAGCAAAGACACGGAATCAATCGAAATGTCCATCAACAACAGACTGGATAAAGAAAATATAGTACATATACACCATGGAATACTATGCAGCCATTAAAAAAGAACGAGATCATCTTTTGCGGGAACATGGAAGGAGCTGGAAGTCATCTTTAGCCAAGTAATGCAGGAACAGAAAACCAAGTACTGCATGTTCTTCCTTGGAAGTGGAAGTTAAATGATGAGAACTCATGAACACAAAGAAGGGGAAAATAGTAGAGGCTACTTGAGGGTGGAGGTGTGGAGGAGTGAGAGGAGCAGAAAAAATAACCATTGGGTGCTTGGCTTAATACTTGGATGATGAAATGATCTGTACAACAAACTCCCATGACATGAATTTACCTATATAACGAAACTTCACATGTACTCCTGAACCTAAAATAAAAGTTAAAAAAAAAGAAGCCTTTGAAACTTGATCTCAAAAAATACCAGTCTAGGTGTGGTAGGAAAAAAAAAAAAAAAAGGAAAAAAATACTACACCTATCTTTCTCTGATTAATTGTGAGGTTTTCTTTTGGTTTTTGGCTTTCAGCAATTGATTATAGAGTGCTTATGTATGGTCTTTGCATTTGTCATGTATTAGATTTAAGTGTAGTTGATATTGTTGATCAGGTTTTTAAAATCATCTACCATTATTTCTCAAATATTTCTTCTGACTCATTCTCTCTTCTCTTCTTTTGGAACTTTAATTAAAGGTGTTAAACTTTTAGAGAATGTCCTATATGTTCTATTCTTTCCTTTTTTTCCCCCTCAGTGCTTTAGTTTTTATAATTCCTATTAAACTGTCTTTGTATTCACTAATCCTGTCTCCTGTGCTAGTCTACTGTTAAATTTATCCAATGAGTTAATTTCAGATATATTTCAAGTTGCAGTTCTAGAACATCTATTTAATTTCTTTTTAGACTCTGTCTACATTTAAATATTCTTTTTTAAAATCTGTCTACCTGCTTCTCTATTTTTTATCACGTTAATTAATGTTACATATTAACTTCTACATGTGATTCATCTCTGGCTCTCATTAATTAATCTCTTTTATCACCTTTTCCTGCTAATCACATTTTAAGATGATACATTGTTGGGCTCTACATTATGTTATCCTCCTCTAACAGGTGTTGAATTTTGTTCTGATGATCAGTTAAATTATTGACAGATCATTTGGATCATTTGGATGCTTTATTTTAGGCTTTATTACGGCAGGTTAGTTTTATTTTTCCCTTACTTGTAGGATGCGACCTTTGTGGGTTTGGAAGCCAAAGATTAGAGTGTTCACCAAGGTCTCTGCATTCTGGCTTAGCCTAGACTCTAACCTCTACCTACCCAGTACTGTGTAGTTTTCTCTGCTTTGGAATTTTTCCCCATGGGTATGTGACTTAGGGGTCAGCCAAGGACCGGAAGTAAATTTAATTTAAAAAATTTAATTATTATTGGTACTTAATAGTTACACATGTGATATTTTGATTCCAGCATACGATGTGTAATGATTAAATAAGGGTACTGTAATCCCAGAACTTTGGGAGGCCGAGGCAGGTGGATCACCTGAAGTCGGGAGTTTGAGACCAGCTTGACCAACGTGGAGAAACCCGGCCTCTACAAAAAAAAAAAAAAAATACAAAATTAGCCGGGAGTGGCAGTGCACGCCTGTAGTCCCAGCTACTCAGAGGGCTGAGGCAGGAGAATTGCTTGAACCAGGGGGCGGAGGGTTGCGGTGAGCCGAGATGATGCCACTGCACTCCAGCCTGGCAAGGAGAGCAAAATTCCGTCTCAAAAAAAAAAGGGGGGGGGATAATTAGGGGATACATCGCATCAAGTATTTAGCATTTCTTTGTGTTAGAAACATCCCAATTCCACTGTTTTAGTTATTTTAAAATATGCACTAGATTACTGTTAACTACAGTCACCTTATTGTGCTACCGAACACTAGATCCTATCCCTGAAGGGAGTTTTAAACCCAGAGGTTGGAATTCCTATTCTGTTGTTCTCATCTCCAGGACTTTCCCTCAAATCCCACCTTCTTTGGCAGCCCCACACAATGACTGTATCTTCTTGACAACAAGACCATCATTCTTTTCTTGAACTCCATTTTCCTGCACTGAGGTTTGGAAGATGTCGTCAGTGAGAGCAAGGAAGAATGTAAGGCCCGTCTTGTCTTCTTCTCTCAAGGATTATAGATATGCTCTAGGTGCTGTTCAGGGCCTGCAAAAAGCGATTTCTATGTCTTGTCTATCTCTTAAATATTTATAACAAGAGAATAAGTTCGGCATAAGTAATCCCTCTTGGCTTTAGATAATATAAATTCCTTCAAAAATTTTAAAATCAAATTAATTCTTTTCATGTGAAATCCACTGTCTTTAAGTTACTAGTCAATCAAATTACTACCTTCTCTTCCAAGAATGTTAAAATCAAGGGTAGGGAGAATAGTCTAAATTTATTGCCTTTGAGTTTTTAATCTCCAACCCATCGTCCCCTGCCAATATGATTTTTGACATCTTTGCTTTATGGAATGTTCTGTACAAGTTCAATGACTTTTAGTTTATCTGAGAGAATAGATTTATCTTGTTTTTCTACCTGCTTGACCTCTGCAGCATTTGTCATTAGTAACAATCATGCTTTTCTTAAAATCCTTCTTATATTACTCTGCTTTTATATCTCTGACTGCAATAAACTGAATACTTATGTTCCCCCAAAATTCATATGTCAAAATGCTAACCCTTAAAATGATGGTATTGGGATTTGTGGAGCCTCATAAATGAGATCAGTGTTCTTGTAAATGAGACCCCAGAGAACACGTTCATTCTGTTGGCCGTGTGAGTTTATAAGAAGAAGCCTACTGCCTGTGTGGAAGTGGGTCCTCACCAGACATCGAATCCACCAGAGCCTTAACCTTGGACTTTTTGGCCCCAAGAACCCTGAGAAATATCTTTCTGTAGTTTATAAGCCACCCAGTTTATTTTGGTTATAGCCGTCCAAACAGATTAAGATGTTGACAATATTTCATTGTCATCTTGATTCAGTGTTCTCTGTAGATATTTATAAAGTTTCTCTCCCCAAAACATATTCTTTCTGTATTCTAGTCATTCTGATTGACTCCTGTGGCTTCAACCATCACTGTTAAACATATGGTTTCCTTGACCGTAGCCCTAAACTTTCTCTCAGGGCTCAAATACCTACTATTTTTTTTTTTTTTTGAAACTATGGAATTAATGAAATAGCATTGGATTGGGTACTTCTGATATTATTTTGTAGAAAATTGAGAGCAATCTACTCCACATTTGTGGGAATCCCTGTCTTCTTCTCAAATCCTTACTATTTTATAAGCCCCATAAAGGCAAAGACAGAATCGTATTTGTCTGTGTTGATTTTGCAGTGCTTTAGAAACAGTTGATAAACATTTTACAGAGTAAATGTTTATCAGTCATTTATATTTGAAGGCTCTATTAATATTCCAAGGACAGTAGTCCTGCTAGTCGCCAACTAGATTTTGAGTGTGCCCTTTTTACGGCAGCCATAAAAGGTGAATATTTTAAACAACAAACAGGGCCTGAACATTCTGCAAAAGAAGGAGGGAGGGATGTGATGAGAGGAGTCAGGGAACGGACGACTGGATGGATTCTGAGAGGGGTAAAGACAGATTGAAATTACAAACGCATTTTGGGTACAGGAAATCCATTCCATGATTGGAATCTGTTTACCTTGCTTTAGTATAGAACCCTTTTTCAACACCCTCAATTCTCCAGTGAAAATGACTACATTCATGAATAATTTTGGCAAGTATTTTTTTTTTTCTTTTTACTTCGATCCTTAGAATTAGAAGAAGATTGTGTTTCACATCCAGACCAATGGATTGAGGACCAGAGAGATCAGATATTTAGAGACAGATGTGACCACAAGAAAATTTATAGAAATTTTGGAAACATCTATAGACTTCCATAGGCTATGAAGTTTCTATCTGGGTCTTGACATCTCAGTTAATTTTTAAATAACAGTAACATTTATAATGCACCGTTTAGAAAATATTATCAAGGCTGGGTGCAGTGGCTCATGCCTGTAATCCCAGCACTTTGGGAGGTGGAGGCGAGTGGATCACCTGAGGTCGGGAGTTTGAGACCAGCCTGGCCGACATGGTGAAACCCCGTCTCTACTAAAAGTACAAAAAAAATTAGCCAGGCATGGTAGCGGGTGCCTGTAATCCCATCTGCTTGGGAGGCTGAGGCAGGAGAATCACTTGAACCCGGGAGGTGGAGGTTGCAGTGAGCCGAGATCATGCCATGGCATTCCAGCCTGGGTAACAGAGCAAGACTCCATCTCAAAAAGAAAAAAAAGAGAAAAAAAATACCATCAAAAGTAATTTCTTATTTTTCTTGGCATACCTAAGTTCCTCAAGGACAGAATCATACCTTATTCATTTTTTGTTGTTTCTTCCTTCCCCATCCCTAAAATACAGACCAGTAAATTACAGGATGAATTATATAGTTGATCAACTTAAATTAATGAAATGAGTAAGTTAATGATTTTAAGCTAATTCCTCACTGTTTACAGCCAATAAGCAACCAGATTACCTGATTTCCAAGCATATTTTTCTTAAAGAAATTGGATGGGGAGTCTTCCAAATATGTTAGCAATTATATAGACTCAAGGAAACAACTAGGTTAGTAGTTTTTATACATTAATATACTTCAAAACAAGCTGGAAGGTTTGCTAAAACAATTTTGGGAGCTCCACACAGAGTTTTTGATTCTGTAGATCTGAGGTGGGTCTCAAGACTTTGTATTTCTAACAAGTTCCCAGGTGAAGCTGATGCTACTGATTTGGAGACCACACTTTGCAAACCACTCATGAAGGTGACATTATTAAAACACACAGAATTCTCTCCATGGAAAACATTGTAGGAAGACTGTTCTTGAAATGCTTAAAAATCTCCTTCACTGCCTGTGGCATAACAAAGTAGAAGGTACCTGTGTTGTACAGCCTCAGCTCTGTCACCCACTCAGGATGACCTTAGGAAAGCCACATCGTGCCTTCGTACTTCAGCTTCTTATAAAGAGGTTTACAGTAATTTTTGTATTCTGCAAGTTCTTTCTAGAATGTAAACTCTGACTACAGAATTGAAAGTACATTAACCTTTTATGAAGAACATTAACTCAGCTCTAGTGATTCTCCAGAAGCTTTGGTTATGAGATTCTGTCATTAGCCAGACCCCGGAAAAGTAACATACTAATATTGATTATAACTAAAACCAGAAATTGACCTTGCTCATTCTCTTATGCTTTCTCTAATACAAAGATATTGAATGTACCCGATTTGGGCTGGGGTCTAGTTTCTCTCCTTCCATATCATGTAAGGGCTGCAGAGATAGGAGAACGGAGCAGTTGCCTTCTTTGACTATGTGCCAGGGGTACTTTAGCTCTTCAGCAGGTGCACAGTAATTTCAACAGAACAACCATTCCAAATGAACAAAGTCTTAAAGGAAAAGCATTTCAAACTTAGTATACTTTTCTGTTACAAATAATATCCATATTTTAAAATCAGCCACATAGGATAAATATATTTTTATTCTCTTCCTTTTCCAAAAAAGATTTGATTCTTCATAACCAGAATGCCTTTTTGGATTTCTGTATGTACAGGGGTTGGTCTTGTGGATTTACAATAGTCACATAATTTGAAGAAATAGGCAAAACCTAACATTAGTTTTGAGCTTCTATATGTGGTGATAGGTACCCAATGTAGTTAACAGTGAAGCACTGCCAATTCATTTACTTGTCTTTGGTAAATTTTCATTGTTCATTTACTTGCCAGTTCATTACTTGTTCATGCTTATTCATTTTTTAATGGTTGACATAGGTTGACACCATCTAGACAAAACAATTGATTATATTTCTCATCCTTTTGTTTGATCTTTTGTTTGATAGAACATTGAAACAAGTTGCATTCCAAGTGGCACCCTTGATCTCTGAGCTACCACATGCTCTGTAGAAGAGACTCGTGCAGCATCGGGGAGTCACCTTCCACTGTTAAACATCTCTAATTTTGAGTGTTCTGCTCTGTATCCCTGTAAACACCATGTGTTAGACTGATGTTTTGATTCTAGCAGAAAGAAGAAAAATGATACAGGCAAAAATAAGATGCAACATTTATGAAAATCATAGTACTTTTAGAGCAATAACATACTTTTAGAAAACAATTGCCTTTTCTTAATATTATGTCAAAAGTGGTTTATGTATTACGGGGGTGACAATTGACCATAGATGCCATTTGTCCAGGGACAGTCCTGGTTTATGCCTATTTACTCAGGAAACTTACTAATAATGCTCTCTTTTGTTACCACATGCTTTAGTGTGGATGATAAACATGGTCACATTATTTATTAGCAAGTGTAAGCCACACTTAAAAAACTACTGTTTTGTATGTTTATTAAAGAGGTAAGCTGTAAACATTTTCCGATTACTAGTATATATACAGTTTCTAAAACATCGGGACACAAACAGTAATTTACTTCATCATATAATTAAGCTTTGATTCAAAAAGAATATCTGATAGACACACTGAAAGTACAATGGCTATGAAACGAAAAGTAGTAGTTCTTCTTTTCCCCATTTACCCAGTCCAGAGTAGTAGCACTTTTCACACATATAATTGTCATAAAAGCTAGGAAAATTATAATTTTTATTGAAGCATTCAGAATATAGTCCCTATAAAAAGGGATTCCTATATGTAGAATTTAGGTAAGAAGGGAAACTAGAAAGTTTTCATTTCCTCAGCAAAGGAGGCAAGTTGTCCTTGTTGAGAAATTCAAGAGAGGAAAGCTTGAGGTTGATGTTCAATGATTTTAGAAAGCCTATAACTAAATCTCTTTTTGTCTGAACTCTAAGAGAAGGGTAAAACACTAGAGGAAATAGGCAAAAAAGTTAAGTAGACTAAAGCTCACCAAGATGGCAGAAAAGTCAGATTGAATCTGGACTCTCAAACATTAAGCTAGCACATTTCCTCAACTGCAGATTTTTCTATAGCTCAGGTATATACACATTTTCAGTAGGAATATTTGCACGGAAATTAAGTAAAGTGCGTTTCCAGCTGTCTCAAATGGTAACATTACTCTCTATATTTTTCAGATGAGCATTTTGTGAGTATGTCTGAATTGTTGGACATTATTTTTCTACATCTGTTAAAATATTGTTCATTTATACAGGACCAACTCTGTATTCTTCACAAACATAATTGAACTAAATTAAACCATAAACAAAACCTGGAAAGCAAACCTCACCCAGACCAATTAAATCCATCACTGGAAAGTGGGGATGAGGTCTTATTACTGGGAGGGCATGTTTATTAGTTTTTTAGGGCTGCCATAGCAAAGTACCACAAACTGGTTGGCTCAGGCAATAGAATTTTTCTTTTTCTTGTAGTTCTGGAGACTAGAAATACAAGATCAAGGTGTCAGCAGGTTTGGTTTTTCTCAGCAGGCTCTCTCCTTGGCTTGCAGATGGCCGCCTTCTTACTATGTCTTCAAATGGTTGGCACTCTGTGTTGTCCATGTCCTGATCCCCTCTTTTCATAAATACATCAGTCAGATTGGATAAGATCTATCCGTATGACCTTATTTTATCTTAATTATTTCTTTAAAGGTCCTAGTTTCACACAAAGTCACATTCCTTGGTATTCAATGTTAGGGCTTTAACATACTAATTCTGGGTGGAGATAATCAGCCTATAACATCATGTGTGTGTTAGAAGTCCTACTTCAGAGAGTCTCTGGGCCGCTTACACTGCACACCTGGAAATGTTTAGAACACATTTCATGTAATTCATAATTTTGCTTGTAACAGGCTGAATCTTGAAGTCAAGAGCCCTGAATTCTTGGGAAGCAATAGGGGATGTTGGAAACATATAAGCTTTGTCAACTGCAAAAGTGGCTCTTTTGACTGACAACTATATGGATTTTGTGGAGTAATTTAAGCATTCCAAGCCTTACTTTTCTTATCTGAAAAATAGGGATAATGTTTATCTCATGGATTATTGTATAAGCTAATTATGATAATATTTAAAGTAATTAATATAGTGACTGACATCAGGACTCAAATATTAGTAAAAACAGGATCCTATTCCTTCTTCTATTTCTTGACTCTGTATTGGTATTAGTTTTATTTTGCTACTATAACAAATTGCTACAAACCCAGTGGCCTAAGACAACACTGATTTATTAGGTTACAGTTTTGGAGTTCAGAAGCCTGACATAGTTCTCACTGTTCTAAAATCAAGGTGTCGGTAGGGCTGTGTATGTGTGTGTGCGTTTTTATCTTTTTCTTTTCTTTTCTTTTTTTTTTTTTTTTTGGGGACGGAGTTTTGCTCTTGTTGCCCAGGCTGGAATGTAATGGCACGATCTTGGCTCACTGCAACCTGTGCCTCCTGGGTTCAAGCAATTCTCCTGCCTCAGCCTCCCAAGTAGCTGGGATTACAGGCATGCACCACCACGCCCGCCTACTTTTGTAATTTTAGTAGAGAGGGGTTTTTCCATGTTGGTCAGGCTGGTCTTGAACTCCTGACCTCAGGTAATCCACCTGCCTCGGCCTCCCAAAGTCCTGGGATTACAGGCATGAGCCTCCGTGCCCGGCTGGGTTGTTTTTTCTGGAGGATCTGGGAGATAATACGTTTCTTTGTCTTTTCCAGTTTCTAGAAGCCACCTGCCATTTCTTGGCTTATGGTCCCCTTTCTCTATCTTCAAAGCCAACAATGGTGGTTGAGTCCTCATTTTTGTGACCCTGCTTTGATCATTGTCACATCTCTTTCTCTGATTCTAGCCAGGAAAGTTTCTTTGCTTTTAAGGACCCATGTGATTAGATTGGAGCCATCTCAGCAATCCGGGATAATTTTCCCATTTCAAGGTCCTCAACTTAATTACATTTGCAAAGTCCTCTGCCAAGTAAGGTGACATAGTCACAGATTCACAATAATGGGGCTATTACTCTGCCTGCTGCAGTATCCTTGGACATATTTCCACCAAGCCAATTCTTTGACACTAACGTGGAGATACTGCTGTAACTGCCCTTACATTGAGAGGTTTATTTTGGAAAGTTAATGCATTATTTTCTTTTTGAGAATAACAATTCTGTAGTGAATAAAGTTTCTTATTTTATTCTATAGCCATATGAGAAATGCAGACTTATTATCAAATCCATAAACAGAAATTCTATCAATTCTCCTTACATTGTGATAAATTTCTTACCTTTTCTTTTCTTTTTTTCTTCTGTACCTGACCCCTATCCCACTGATTCTCTTGTACTTTAGTGATAGCTCTTGCTTATCTTTCAAGTTCAGTACAAAAGGCTACTATATAATTTAATTAATCAAAATATCTTATTTGCCAACTATTTTAGAAACAAAAAAGTTGAAATTTGGACATAGTTCTTCTCTATTGGATACTTAGCCTGACACTGAGCTTAATGCTATATTCTATTAAAAATTTATTAAGTTTATTTTTGTAGCGATGAGGTTTTAATATGTTGCCCAGGCTGGTCTTGAACTCCTCAGCTCAATCTACCTTGGCTTTCCAAAGTGCTAGGATTACAGGCATGAACCACTGCACCTGGCCAGTGCTATATTCTAAGATTCCTAAAAGCCATTATTTATTGAGCTGGTTCCAAGATAAACTGATGATATAATTTGAAAGTACATGATGTTTTTCCTTGGAATGTTACTGCCTCCAGTTTGTTTGTAGAGGCTAGTCCTTTTCAGTGCATGGGGAATTAAAGGGTAGGCAACACATACTATACCTTCATCTGTTATATTGATAGACTATAAAACAGTACTTCAGAATTGGAGTTTTATAGGCAAAGATACCAGGGTTTAACCCTTGGTCTGCCATTTTTCTAGCTGACTGACCTTGGGAAAGTTTTACCTTATTTAGACCTTTATTTCCTCATCTATTGAATGTAGTAATATCAAATGTATAGGGTTGATTTGGGAATTAAATGAAATGATGCTTAAAATACATATTTCACAGTGTCTAGCGCACAAGAAAGAAAATACTTATTAACTTTAGTTATTATAGTTTGTCTTCAGTTTTCCAAATGGCTGCCATGAAGGAAATGGGAAAGGGGAGAAATTTAGATTTATAAAAATTAGTGTAAATGAGTTTTTCCTTTCCTATGGGAAGACCCAAGACACTTATAGGAAGCAAAAATGGTGAGCAAATTTTAAAATGTAAACACCTTCCAGGTAGGAACTTACCTTTCCCATCAAAGTGGGTCTCAGCTTTTCTCCATCAGTTCTTTCCTGTTTACTATCCACTGAAAAAAAGTTCTATCCCTTTTAGATTTATCCTTTAGGTTAAAATCAAGGTGTTGGTGAGGCTGTGTATTTTTTCTCAAGGATCTGGGAGAGAATATGTTTCCTTGTCCTTTCCAGCTTCTAGAAGCCACCTGCATTTCTTGGCTCATGATCACCTTCCTCCATCTTCCAAGCCAACAAGAGTGGGCTGAGTCTTCATTTTTGTTACCCTACTTTGGTTGTTGTCACATCTGTTTCTCTGATTGTAGTCAGGGAAGTTTCTCTGCTTTTAAGGACCCATGTGAGCCATCTCAACAATCCAGGGTAATTTTTCCATTTCCAGGTCCTCATCTTAATTACATCTATAAAGTCCTCTGCCAAGTAAGGTGACATAGTCACCTCAATACAAAGGACCTAATTCACATGATGCCGAATCTGGAGATGAGAGCGAATGGCAGAAGAAAATGGGAAAATATTTCTTTGGGGATTTGAGCAGAAATGTGCTGCAGGAGTTGTCGTAGGAGTTGTCAAAAGACAAAATTACGGTAAACTTAAAAATTGAATTGGCTTTTGTTTGTGATTCTGGAATAGAGCAAAACATCATTTTATAAAATAGAATGAGTTGGGCATGATAGAATGGTTGGTTTTGTAAGGTGGGGACATGAAAACAGAAAAATAAAAAAAGTGACTGGTTAACATCAAGTCACTCCAGGTTCCTTTTCTCGTAAGTGTTAAAGCAAAGAGGACTTTCTTAAATGATGCTGACTTAGATTGACTGTGCTCTTTCTGATAGATTTCTGTGAATCTCCTGTTTCCAGGAAAAACTGGCTTAAAGCGTAGTTTGGCTGCGTGGCATTTAGCATGCATTGACCCCATTTTCATTTGTTTTGGGCTGCTGGGGCCTACGCAGGACACTAGTCCAAAACAATAGATGCCACAAATTTTAACATAGGAAAAAGAAGAAAGGGAATTCTAAAAATTATTGTTGTGGACTGTGTGTTTACTTTGAGATGTTAAAGAAATACCATAAGCAGGTGATTATCTTGAACTTAGGTTTTAGTCACGAATCCATTTATGTGCTATGTAGTTCTTTAATGGGACTATGTGAATCACAGCCTCAATAGGCTTACACAAAGTGTTAAAAGAAAAACCTTAGACAAATTAAATATAACAGAGTTTAGTTGAGCAGAGAAGGACTGTTGCATTGGGCAGCCTCCCAGGCCAGAGTAGAGGCAGAGAGACTCCAGCAGAGCCATGTGGTGGAAGAACATTTATGGACAGAAAAGGGGAAGCAACCTACGGAAAACAGGTGTGTGAGGTATGGAAACAGCCAGATTGGTTACAGCTCTGTGTTTGCCTTATTTGAACACAGTTTGAATAGTTGGCTGCCTTTGATTGGCCAAAACTCAGTGACTAGAACAAGAACCGATTACAGTCTGTTTATACATCCAGTTAGGTTACAGTTACTGTGCACAGAGAAACCATGAGGCCAAAGTTTGAATATATAAGGAGGCAACTTTGAGCTAAATTTAATTAACAAAAAGGTATACATGTTTTGAAAGGACAAGTTTACAAAATAACAGATATTGTGGGAGAGAGAAAGAAATAAATGAGAGAAAAGGAGAAGGAAAAGAGAAAGCAGGAGGGGGAAAAAGATGGATATGAATAAAAAAAGGGAGGAAGACGTAAGACAAACTACTTATTTCAACATTCTGACTAAAGTAGAACCCTGCAATCTGAGTTGTTTGTATCCAGATTCAACCCCTCAGAGTCACATTTAAAGTCACATTTTAGGCAAGGCAAGACCACAGATCAATTTGCTAACCTTACATTTTAAAAGCCTTAACCACTGGTTTATTTTGGGTGCCGTGGAAACAAATAACTGGCTTTACTAACCGGACACTTTTAAGCTGGTGGTTTTGGTTAGGTGTAGTCACAGCTAGAATCAGGGACCAAAACGGAGCCTCAATCTTGACTGAGCAGATGCAGAGATGTTGAATAACAAGTGACGTTTTCATCTTAGACACAGATTACAGATTACATCCTCTCAAATTTTAAATTTTGGCTTTGTCATTAGACTATAATTCTACCTCTGGTATATTGTTTCATTTTTGCTCATCCTTTTCTGGAAGCAATAGCAATTTTCGTGCAGAGACTGATCTCATGTCCAGGTAGCTGATGTCTCGCATTTATGAGTTAGATGCTGGTTTGATTTTTTTGTTTGTTTAGCCTCTAGCCATGTCCTCAGAAGCTCATTATAGAGAAAGCAGAAGTTATAGTAACCAAAAATTAGAACTATAACTCTTACACTTTCAAATTCATACAACAAAGTGCAGATGAGTACCAAGGTTTTAGAAGACTCTGCTCAGGGTCACAGAAACCAAAATCAAAACAAGGCAGGACTCCTACAGTTCAGTGAATGATGATCTGGTGCACAAGACTGGCAAAATCATAAATCGCCACCATGCAAATCAGAAAGTGATCATTATAAACTAAGTAATCTCTGAGTACAAAGAAGAAAAAAGGGAAAATGCCACTGATTAGGAAGTTTATTTTTAATTCTGTAGCTTATCTTTTCTTATCCTAAGAGATTATATGTGTGCAGGTTATTGAGCAAACAAAAAAACTACTCCTCCATAATCTAGTAAATGATAACTACTCTGCCATTTTATTCTCTTTCAATTTTTGTCCTTTTATACATAGTTTTACTTGAGATTTAGCTGCATAATTTGTATCTCACTTATCTTTTTAAAAATGTCACAAACACTTTCCCATGTTTTTAGAAACTTTGCCAATAATATTGCAAAGTCTTCATAAAATTTATGTATAATTTTTAACATCCCTTATTATTGAATACATAAATGGCTCCCTTTTTTGTTTAGTTGATTTTAACATTAAGTTAATTAGGGGGATTTTGGTATTCAAGTGAATGATGGTGGCCGGAATTCTTTGTACCATTTTAATGAAACAGACATTATTATAAAATTGGTGTTAAGAAGCTTCATTTTAAATTTGGTTTCACCCCATCTCCAGGAGTTACACAAATTACCCAGGTGCTTTTGTCAAGGCTCTCAGAACTCTAAGAACGTTGAAGAACCTTAGCTCTGGTGCAGTAATGTGAAGATCCAGCATACCCCTCTGTGTGGTGGCAGAAAACTGAAACAATATAGAGCTAATTCCCTTTCCCTTGAAATTCACAGATCCTTCAGAAAATAGACATTTGATATTTGATATATTTGATATAGTTTCTTGTTCTGCCTGTCTCTTTGGCCCTACTGCAGAAATTGTCACACTTTAATGTAAAATAAATTCTTTGAAGAAAAAATAATCACCTAGGGAGCCTGTTACAATGCAGATTTCTGGGCTCCCCTGCCATACATTTAGTTCAGTAGGTCTGGAGTAGGTCTAGGATTTAAATTCCTAACACACTTCCCAGAAAAGCTGTATTTTGAAACACATTTCCACAGGAAATAAAGCACCGAGCTGTGCTAGGACAGCATGGGGATTCTCGTATTCCCTGCCAAGCTCAGATTGGAGATGGGATATCGTACTTTCCTATTAGTGTGCTTCCAACAGACTTGACCAAGATGGTCCCAATAGAAAGGGCCAATTACTTATGGATTCAGATTTCCTCCCATGTTTTACCTTTGACTCCTTAGCAAGAACATGATTTGCAACATAGAAAAAATATCTATTAGGTTGGCAGTCCAGTGTGTAATCTAGTTTTAGGCTAAGCGGAATTCAGACACAGCAGTAAGGTTTGTGAGCTGGTGCCCAGTAATTACAGTTGGTGAGAAGAGTTCCACTCTGTTTTACTTGCTCATGGTTTGAGGTCACAATCAGATCATTTATCAGCATCATACATTTGTCCAGCATCATTTCTCTTCTGCACTCTGAGTTGACATTTTAATGGATTGTTTATAGCCAACATGGTAGCAAGATACAGGATGTTGATTCATTGTTAATTTCTTTCAACGGGAAGATTACCAAAGCAGCATAACTCTTTGATATGGTTTGGCTGTGTCTCCACCCACATCTCACCTTGAATTATAATAATCCTCGTGTGTTGTGGGAGAAACCCATGAAGAAGTAATTGAATCATAGGGATCATAGGGGCAGGTTTTTCCTCTACAATAGTGAATAAGTCTCATGGGATCTGGTGGTTTTATAAAGGGGAGTTCCCCTGCTCACGTCCTCTTGCTTGCCGCCGTGTGAGACATCCCTTTGCTTTTCCTTCATCTTCTGCCATGATTGTGAGACTTCCCTAGCCATCTGGAGCTGTGAGTCCACTAAACTTCCTTCCTTTATAAGTTACCCAGTCTTGGGTATGTCTTTATTAGTAGCATGAAAATGAACTAATCCACTCTTGTTTGTTTGCTTTTTTCATTGTGAGCAACCCGGATAGATGGTGCTTTCCCTCCCTTGTTCTCACCTGTCCTTTGATTATATGACTTTTCTTCCAGAAAAGCTTTCATTTGGTATACTAGTTCACTTGGGACATAATATTTATTATCAGTAAAAATTAGAGTAATAGAGCTAAGCTAGCAAACTCAAGACCCACTTTTTTAAAAAAAAGTCAAACTCAATGTAAAACGTCCCAATTTTCCATAGAAAAATAACTTGATAAAGTTTGTGTAGCCAATTAAATCTCAATTTGCCTATTCAACACCTCAATTGTTTTGTATTTTTATTTTTTTCCAAGGTCCCGTAGAATCAGTTGGCTGGAAAAAAATTAGCAAAGTGAATTTTAAAATTCAAGTTGTAAGTAATATCACTTGTCTTAGAGGTGAAAGCTGAGCAGATAAATTGAAGCTGGCCATCCCTTCTCTAGAGAGAAATGGAGAAGGGCTAGCACATTACTAACTTTGCTGTGGTATCTGAGTTTATTACATGTTTATGTTGCTGACTTAAGTACTTCATACAATGAAAATGTAGCAATAAAGAGTTGCTCTTTAATCTACCATATATGCTCTGTTTTTCAACTTGGAAAGTAGCATCACTGCACAGTGGATATACTCTGGAAAACGTGTTTGCAAATTGAATTTTTTATAAAGAAATCACACGTTTTCTGGAGGTAGACAATTTTTTTTTTTTTGAGGCAGAGTCTCACTCTGTTGCCCAGGCTGGAGTGCAGTGGCAGGATCTCGGCTCACTGCAATCTCCGCCTCCCGGGTTCACGCCATTCTCCTGCCTCATCCTCCCGAGTAGCTGGGACTACAGGTGCCCACCACCATGCCTGGCTAATTTTGTTTTTGTATTTTTAGTAGAGACGGAGTTTCACCATGTTAGCCAGGATGGTCTCGATCTCCTGACCTCGTGATCCGCCCACCTCGGCCTCCCAAAGTGCTGGGATTACAGGCATGAGCTACCGTGCCCGGCTGGCAATTTTTAAGAATAATTCTGTGGTGATCTTTTAAAAGGTGAAGTCAGAAATTTCTTCATAAATTCAAATTGTAATGTTTCCATTTGAGAATATTATTGGTTGGTAAGTTATTATATATAAGGGAGAAAAGAATGTAACCTAGATATCGAGGCCTGCATTCCAATCCTGTTTCACTGTTTTGCTCTAGAGTTGAGAGATGGCATTAGATGATGTTTGAGTATACTTTTACTTTTATAATTCCAGAATTTCAATTTCCAATTTTTAGTGACTGGCTTTGTTCAAAATAAAGCATGAACACGCAATAGATACCAACATATCCTGATGCTGCACCATCCAGTACAGCAGCCACTAGCCACATGTGGCAACTGAGTACTTGAAAGACGGCTGGTCTAAACTAACAAGTGCTGTAAGTGTAAAGTGCATACTAGATTTCAAATATTTTATAAAAATTGTGAAATATCTCATAAATTAATAATTTTTATATTGATTATGTTACTGTGATATTATCTTGGATATACTGGTTTCAATAAAACATATCAAAATGAATGTCATGTGTTTCTTGCTTATTTTAAATGTAAACATTTTATTTTATTTAAGTTTTATTTTAGATTCAGGGCATACATATGTGCAGGCTTGTTACAAAGGTATGTTGTGTGATGCTGAGATTTGAGGTACAATGGAACCCATCACCCAGGTAAGTGAGCATAGTACTGAACAGGTAGCTTTTCAAACCTTGTCCCCCTCCCACCCTCCCCATTCTTGTATTCCTCAGTGTCTATTGTTCCCATATTTATGTCTATGTGTGCCCAGTGTGTATACATTTTACATTTAAATAATTTAAATTTAAACAATTAATCAGAATCTGGTAAACCATCTAATAAATAGAAAATTTAAACTTCCTTATGGCTTACATTATATTTTTATTGGGCAGTGCTACTCTAAAGGGACAGCACATCCTACGAAGGACATCTCCTTAAAAGCAGAGAACTTTTTATTACTGGTGTTGTTCAAGAAAAGCCTTGATGATGTAGAAGAGAATCTTTGAAGGTAAGATGAAAGCATTATTTCTCAAAGTACAGTTCACAGAACGCTAGTCCCGTGAGATACACCACCGCAGTCGAACGAGCTTAGGCAACTCTATGCTACTAACCTCCTCTTTCTGATTCCCAACACTCATTAGCGTAATGAAGGCTCAAAGAAGTTACCCTGTAGTGAAACTTACTTTCCTTGAGTTAATCCACTTTTTTTTTTCCAAATTCGTTTGAAAAAAAAAATCCTTTTAAAAATGTATTAATGATACCTAATAGCAGCCTGTAGAATCAAGAAAATCACTTTGAAAAATTCTGGTAAATTAGATCATTAGTAAGTCCCTTTTGTCTGTTGTATGTTTATATGCAATTTATAGGACCTCATCCTAGGGATTAGGTGTAACTGCTTCTGTGTATACATGCTTCTATTCAAAAGAATCCTTCCTCTGTTCTATGTAAAATGTTTTCCTTCACTTTTCTAAGCTACTTGAAATATCATCAGTTGGACGTATTTGTGTTATCAACCACCCTCTTGAAAAAATTCCTAACTTGCCCTACTCTTCAAAGAAGGTATAAAATCAAGAGTTCAAGGAGGGGCTACTGCAATGTGTGAGAGATATATAGAAGGATAGGTGAGGGGATGCTAAAAAGACACCTGCCCTTTTTGAAATGTTATGTTTAGTGTATTCCCCATCAGGAAAAGTGCTGTGTTATGGGTTAAATAGGTGGCTACGGACTCACTGGGGAGCCTAAAGATGATTTATAACTTTGTTATAAAGCATTCCAAAAAGCCAATTTAAAAGCAAATGTTAGGAGCATAAATTGTAAGTTAGACACTACCAGTGTATATATAGATTCACTCAGAACCTCAGGGAATAGAAGCGATCAATATCCTGTGCATTGCTTCAATGCACGATCTTGCTTTTTGCAATAAGCTCTTTGCTTCTTCAAACAGCAAGAAGATGGAAAGATAGAACAAAAGTTTTTATAATGGTATTTGAGGATCTCATAAATTATAAAGTAACATTAAGAAGCCCTCATCAAGAATTTCCCTAGATTACAAACAACGAAACAATGAGGTTTTATTCTTTTTTCTTTTTTTTTTTTTTGAGACAGAGTTGCGCTCTTGTTGCCCAGGCTGGAGTGCAATGGCGTGACCTCGGCTCACTGCAACCTCCATCTCCCAGGTTCAAGAGATTCTCCTGCCTTAGCCTCCCAAGTAGCTGGGATTACAGGCGCCTGCCACCATGCCTGGCTCATATTTTTTTGTATTTTTAGTAGAGATGAGGTTTCGCCATGTCAGCCAGTTTGGTCTCGAACTCCTGACCTCAGGTGATCTACCTGCCTTGGCCTTCGAAAGTGCTGGAATTACAGGCGTGAGCCACCACATCTGGCCAAGGTTTTATTCTTAAAGATCCTCTTTCATAAAATAAACCAAGTTAATTTTTCTCATAGAATATATAAGAGTAGACAGACATATACATATGCGAGCAGCCCAAACTTAAAAAGCCTCAAACACCCATCTGCAGTTTTTAAGGAAAAATACATTTATTGGATTCACAAGGCATTAAATCACACATTGACTCGTAATGGGTGTTTATTGATTGGACATACTTCAGGTCAGGGAGCCTGAAATGGGGCAAAAACACGGAGAATTTAAATGAAACTATTATTTTAAAATATTTACACTTTATTAAAACTGAAAAAGATTTGTAATTTGCATTACAAATTTGTAATTTGCATTAAAAAAATTTGTAATTTGCATTACTGAGATAATAAGTTATGAACAGTAAGTAAACCACTTTTCAATGAGTCTTAACAGATATATATGGTCATTTAACCAATCATTCCTTTGGATTCCTCTGTAGTCCATTCCTGCCCATTATCTGCAGCCTCTGGCAAACACAGATCTGCTTTTACTGTAACTTTTCCTTTTCCAGAGTTTTGTACAAATGAAACCTTGTCTTATAATACTTGTGTAGTATCTTGTGTTTGACTTCTTTTGCTTAGCACAATGCATTGAGATTCATCCAGTAGTTTGATCTTTTTTAAAAAAAATTGTTTAGTAATATTTCTTGAATGAGTTCATTCATTCAATCATTCATTCATTCATTCATTCATCTGTTTATTCATTCACCCATGATGGAAAACTGAGTTGTGGCTAGTTTTTGGTCATTATGAATAAAGTTGCTGTAAATGTCAACAGACACATCTTTATGTGGACATAGATTTTTATTTCTCTTGGAACATATTTAGGAATAGAATTGCTGGATTGTATGTGAAGTTTACATGCTTAACTTTGGAATTAATTGCCAAACCGTTTTCCTAAATGACTGTTCCATTTTATATTCATACTGGCAACATATGAGAGTTCCAGGATGCAGACATCGTCACAGAGGTGTATTGCATCTTTTTGAATATTAGGCATTATAATGGGTGCATACTGATAATATATTGTGGTCTTAATTAGCATTACATTAATGGCTAATGACGTTGAGCATCTTTTCATGTAATTATTTAGCTTTTGCATATATTTTTAGTGAATTATATATTCAAAACTTATGCTCAAGTTTTAAACTTGTCATTTTTAAACTTTTAACCCAATTTAATTTTCCTATTATTGAGTTTTAAGAATTCTTTATGTATTCTAGAAATAGATCCCTCATAAGATAAATGTTTTCCATGTACTTTTTCCTAATCAGGCCTACTGCTACATATTCTTTTTTTTTTTTTTTTTTTTTTTTTTGAGACGGAGTCTCGCTCTGCCGCCCAAGCTGGAGTGCAGTGGCCGGATCTCAGCTCACTGCAAGCTCCGCCTCCCGGGTTTAGGCCATTCTCCTGCCTCAGCCTCCCGAGTAGCTGGGACTTCAGGCGCCCGCCACCTCGCCCGGCTAGTTTTTCTGTATTTTTTGGTAGAGACAGAGTTTCACCGGGTTAGCCAGCATGGTCTCCATCTCCTGACCTCGTGATCCGCCCATCTCGGCCTCCCAAAGTGCTGAGATTACAGGCTTGAGCCACTGCGCCCGGTCGCTACATATTCTTAATGTCCTTTAAAGTAATACACTTTTAATTTTGCTTTTAAATTGTGTTCTTTGTATTCGATGTTAAAATTTTATACCTAAGCCAAGGTCCTAAGGATTTTTTCCCTATATTTTCTTGTGAAAGTGTTCTAGTTTAGCTGTTACATGTAGGTAAATGATCCACTCAGAATTAACTTTTGTATATGGTATGAGGTATGGGTTGAGGTTTATTTATTTGTTTATTTCACATATGGCTATTCAATTATTACAGCACCATTTGTTGAAGAGAATATCCTTTCCCCATGGAATTACCTTGGTACATTTGTCAAAAATCAATGGGCCATCTAAGTACAGTTCTATTTTTTTTTTTGTCTTCCTATTCTGTCTTATAGACTGATATATCTAACCTTATACCAATAACAGGCTATCTTGACTAGTGTAGCTTTATAATAAGTATGAAAATCAGGTAGTGTAAACTCTCTATTTGTTTTTATTCTTTTCCAAAATTGTTTTAGCTCTTCTAGATCCTTTGAATTTAAATATTCATTTTAGAATTAGTTTGTTAATTTTACAAAATAGCCTGCTGGGATTTTGACTGGGGGTTTATTGAATGTAAAAATCAAAGTGAGGACAGCTGACATCTTAACAATGTTGAATCATCCTAATCATGGACACAATATGTCGCTCCATGGATTTAGAGTTTTAATTTCTCTAGGCAATATTTCATAGTTTCCAGGGTACAGATCTTGCACATATTTTGTAAAATTTATTCCTAACTATTTTATGTATATGGGTGTTACTGTAAATAGATTTTTAAAATAATTTTATAATTGTATGCTGCTAGTATGTAGAAATGCAATTGATTTTGGGATACTACCTTTATACAACTAATTTTACTAAACTCATTAGTTAGTTCTAGTAGTTTTTCTTTAAAGATCCCTTAGGCATTATCTGTATAGATGATCATGTCATCTGCAAATAAAAACAATTTACTTCTCCATTCCCTTGATTTGTTGTGCTATCTAGAACCTCTGTATAATGTTGAATAGAAGTGGTGAGAGCTTATGTTCCCTTTCTTAGGGGAAAAGTTTTTGATCTTTTACCTTTAAGTATGATATAGGAATTTTGAAGATACACTTTTCTTTTCTTTTCTTTTTTTTTTTTTTTTGAGATGGAGTCTCGCTCTCTTGCCCAGGCTGGAGTGCAGTGGCGTGATCTCCGCTCACTGCAAGCTCTGCCTCCCAGGTTCATGCCATTCTCCTACCTCAGCCTCCCAAGTAGCTGGGACTACAAGTGCCCGCCACCTCGCCCTGCTAATTTTTTGTATATTTAGTAGAGACGGAGTTTTACCGTGTTAGCCAGGATGATCTGGATCTCCTGACCTCGTGATCCACCTGCCTCGGCCTCCCAAAATGCTGGGATTACAGACGTGAGCCACTGCGCCCGGCCGATACACTTTTTTGGAGTCAGGAAGATCTCTTCTATTTTCAGTTTGCTGAGAGATATTTTTTTTTGTTGTTTTCTGTGTTTCAGGATCAGGAATTGGTATTGAAGTCATCAAATTATTTTTATGAATCAATTGAGATTATTATATATTTGTTACATTTTAATCTGTTAGAATTGTGAGTTACATTGATTAATTTTTGAATATTAAATTAACCTTGCAATTCCTGGTATAAACTCTCTTGGTCATGATGTATTATGATATATATGTGTGTGAATGTGTGTGTGTGTGTGTGTGTGTATGTGTACATTCATCTGCTAAAACTTTGATAAAGATTTTTGTTTTATTTTAACTTTATTTAAACTTATTGCCCAACATGATCTAGCTTGATAAATGTGTACACCTGAAAAAAATGTACTCTGCTTTTGTTCAGTGGAATGTTCTGTAAATATCACATCAATTTGATTGATAGTTTTGTTTATGTGTTCCATAGTTTTACTACTTCTTAAAATCTATTTGTTCTATCAATTACTGAGAGAAGACTTGAAATATTCAGTTATAATTATATATTTGTCTATAATTTCATTTCTATCATTTTCTTTATGTGTTTTAAAGCTGTGTTATAGCTGCATACATTTAGAAGTGTTATGTATTTTTCAGTTGACCTCTTTATCTTCAGGAAAGGTTTCTTTTGGTTCCTGTTAATTTCCTTGCTCTGACATCTATCTTGTCAAATATTAATATGGCTACTCTGACTTGCTTTAATTAGTGTTTGTTTAGTGTATATTTCTGACTGTTGTAGTTTTAATCTATTTGTATCTTTTTGTTTAATAAGAATTTCTTGTGGACATAATGTAGGTTGTTCTCACTTTATCCAATTAGAAAATCTATGATTTTTTATTAGAGTGTTTAGACCACTCATATTTAGTAAATTCACAGATACAATGGAATTTTCTTCTTTTAATCCAATCTGTTCTTTTTTCTTTTCCTGATATTTTATTAGAGTAATTGAGTATTTCTTATGATTCCATTTTATATACACTATTGGCTTATTAGCTACATCTCTTTGTTTTAGTTTTAAGTGGCTGCCCTAAACTTTACAACATATACATTTAACTTATTATCACTGCCTATCTCAGAATAATATGATATTTTACATATAGTTTCAGAAACTTACAATCTATTCCCACCCTTCCTTGGTATTAATGTTATTATGTATTTTGCCCTAAAAATGTGCTTTAACCTTTCTGGCATTACAGACTGGCTGGTGATAAATTTTCCTAGATCCTTTATGATTATTTTACCCTTATTATTAAAACATATTTTCACTTGGAATAGAATTGTAAGTTGACATTTCTTTTCCTTCCATTTTAAATATTTCATTCCAATGACTTCTGGCTTGCATAGTTTAGAAAGTAAAGTTGGCTGTCATTCTTGTCTTTGTTTCGCTGTACTTAATGTGTCTATTTTCCCCACTGGCTGCTTTTTTTTCCCCCCTTTTCTTTTTTTCTTTGACATGGAGTCTCACTCTGTCACCCAGGTTGGAGTGCAGTGGCATGATCTTGGCTCACTGCAGCCTCTGCCTCCCAGGTTCAAGTGATTCTCCTGCCTCAGCCTCCTGAGTGGCTGGGATTAGAGGTGCCCATGGTCATATCTGGCTGATTTTTTATATTTTTAGGAGAGACAGGGTTTCACCATGTTGGTCATGCTAATCTCAAACTCCTGATCTCAGGTAATCTTCCCACTTTAGCCTCCCAAAGGGCTGGGATTACAGGCATGAGCCATTGTGCCCGGCCCCCACTGACTGCTTTTAAGATTTTCTCTTTATCATGGTTTTGTAGTAATTTGATTTTGATGTATCATGATATTGTTTTCTTTGTTTTTTACTCCTTAGAGTCTTTTGAGTTTCTTCGATTTGAGGGTTTATAATATGAATTTTTTTCAGCTATCATTTGTTCATTTTTTTTTCAGTCCCACCATCCTCTTCTCTACTTCTGGGAGTCCAATTATATGCATATATGTTAGACTGCTTGATCTTATCCCAGAAATCACTGATGATGTGTTCATTTTTATCTCTTTAGTCTTTTTTTCTCCCTTTTCTTCATTTGGATTGTTTCTATCACTATGTCATCAAGCTGACTGGTCAATTTTCAGAGTCTAATCTGATGTAAATGCTACACAGTGTATTATTATTTCAGATATTGTATTTTCTATCTCTAGAGATTACATTTGGGTCTTGTTTATAACTTTTACTTCTGTCTTACTTACTATGTTTGTATCTTTCCCCACCTTCTTGAACATATGGAGCATATACATATAATGGCTGTATTAATTTTTGTTGTTCGCTAATGCTAGCATTTGTCATGTTTTTGTCTGTTTGTATTGATTGATTGATTGATTTTTCTTCTATTTATGGATTATATTTTCCTGCTTCTTTTGCTGCATAGTAATTTTTGACTAGATGCCAGTCACTGTAATTTTTATCTTGTTGGGCACAAGATTTTAGTATTTTTTTACAGTGTGTTGGATTTTTTTCCAGCATAAAATCAAGTTACTGGACTCAATTCAATCAATTTCAGGCTGTCTTTTATCCTGTGTTAGAGCAGTCACTTAGCATCCTGGTCTAGCACTAATTTAGACTCACAATTCACACAATGTCCTAATGTCCTGTGTGTAAACACAATGTCTAAGATCTTGTGTATTATTTTGAAAAAAGATATATATTACATGGTCTTTTCAATGTGGCCGGAGGGTATACAAACTATTCTCAGCCTTATTTATGCTCCCCCCAAATTTTGACCTACTGCTTTTTTGCACTTCTTGCTTCATCCATGGGTAGCATCCTCTTACCATATGATCCATACTAAGCCAAAGACTAAAAGGAACTCTTTTGTACATCTATGGAATTTTCTTTCTGTTAAGTTTCCTTTTTTCAGGCATTCTATCCCACAGATTCTTATAAACTTGATGTCCCCCAATTCTGATTTTTGTCTATTCAACTCAATGAGACGACCAAGTTCTGTGGTGTTTTTGTTTGTTTGTTTGACAGAGTCTCACTCTATCACCCAGGCTGGAGTGTAGGGGCATGATCTGGGCTAACTGCAACCTTAGCCTCCTGGGCTCAAGCAATTCTCCTGGCTCAGCCTCAGCAGCAGCTGGGATTAAAGGCATGCACCACCATGCCCAGCTAATTTTTGTGTTTTTAGTAGAGATGGGGTTTTGTCATGTTGCCCAGGCTAGTCTCAAACTCTTGGGCTCAAGTGATTCACCTGCCTTGTCTTCCCAAAGTGCTGGGATTACAGGCATGAGCCCAGCTTTTTCTTTTTTCTTTTCTTTTCTTTTCTTTTCTTTTCTTTTTTCTTTTCTTTTCTTTTCTTTTCTTTCTTTCTTCTTTCTTTCTTTCTCTTTTTTCTTTTTCTTTTTCTTTCCTTCTCTCTCTTTTTTCTCCTTCTTTTTCTTTTTCTCTTTTTCTTTTTTTCTCTTTCTTTCATTTTTTTTCTCTCTCTCGCTTTCTTTCTTTCCTTTTTATTTTTAACTGTACTGCTTCTTGGAACCTGTCACTTGGCAGTAAGCTGAAGCATTCATAGGGTTTACATCATTTCTTTCCCTCCTTTTAGGGATCAATGCACTGTATTGCTTGCTATTCAATATCTGAAAACCATTGTTCTGTACATTTTACCTGACTTTTTTTCTAGTTGTTTAATATGTAAGAGTAAATCTGGTCCCTATTATTCTACAATGGCCAAGTGAATATTATGCTTCTCATGCAGAAAATAGAACACTGTCTCTACTTTTTACAAAGGGAATCTTGCTTCCTCAGCATTCATAAAAATGAAGCTCAGCTTCTAAACAACTAGTAGTATTAACTTATTTATAATCTTATATTTGGGGAGAAGCCTGGGGCATGAGAGAAATAACCAATTTATATTTGTACAATCTCATGCTCTTCTGTAATTAGTGGTTGAAACTTACACCAATAGTTCTTTAGTTTTTAACGTCCGGATTTGTATTCACATATCTAGGATAGCTTCTGATGTTGGTGACTATGTGTTTAACTTAGTTTTTGACTCAAGAATGACATCCATGTATTTCGCTATGCTTCCTTATGAGCTTATTTTTAATAGGAAGTGGCTGAGCTATATTTCCAAGTATAGATATGAGAATCAAAGTGACGAATTCTAGAAAATAATGAAATTTCAAAAATAATTTTTATCTGCTTCCATTTCCCCTACATTGTCTAAAAGAACTTTACTGAAAATGCATCATAGCTAAGCTTCCCAATTTGATTCTTTAGTAGGTAGTTGCTTGCAGGAATAGGAATTTTTGACTTTCTTTCTTTCCTCCTGCCCCTTAATTTAAAAAAGAAAATTCCCTTTTGTTCTCTTTCCCTTTTTCCCCTAAAAATGATATACGTGGTCCTCTAAACTCCTTCTCATTACCACATTTACCATCATGTTCATGTCTCTATATTTTGATTCCATGCTATTTCCTTTGCCTAGAATATTTTACCATATTTCTTTCTTGGATAACTCTCATGGATACTTTAAGGCTCAGATTAGACACCATCAAATAGACTAATTTGTATCAAGTTATGTGTCCAACATGTATAAATATTTGTAATGAGTAAACAAAAACATAAATAAAGTGAATTATCCGCTTCAGTATCTTCCCCGCTACAGCTCAAGGATAAGAAGTATATAACTGATAATAATGCAGAGTCTAGAATCCAGACTTTTTACTCTTTGGGTTCAAATCCTGGTTCTACCCACTAAATAGCTATGCAAAATTGGCTTTACTACATTTTTCCGCTTGTGACTCAATATCTTTATCTCTATAATTGTGCTTATAGTACTAGTCTTGCACAGAGTGATTGTGAAGATTTGATAATATACAAAGTGCCTAAAATAGCACCTAAAGACTCCGAAAGCAGCTATTCTAATCAACAGGAGCTAACCAACAGGAGCTGTTAATTTTTCTTACTGTACCTGACTCAAAGCCTAGACTTCCCAATGGAGGCATGGTTAAGCTCCATTCTTAATTTTCTTTTTTTTTTTTGGACTATGGTTTTTCTGCTAAGGTGATAAACTAATAAGATGTCTCTAATTCTACATCTATATGATTTGTCAATTTTGCAATTCAGTTGTCTCCTCGTGTCTCCCTTCAAATTATACTTGTTTCATGTTATCACAAGAAAGATTACCCAAATATGACAGAATGAGAAAATTATGCTTTTTATTATAGTCACATAAAATAAAGTCAGTTACACCAAGTTATCCAAATGCATTGGTGAATTAATGCCTCCAACTCTTACAAATTTTTATACATATATCTATGCACTTATAAATACATACATATGTAAAAGATATATATTTTCTACTAAAATAAAGTACCCAAATCTTGGTGTATAGGGGCATAATGGCGGATAAAAGAATCAGAAAGTTTTATCAGTTGTAGACTCTGCTTTCAGAATACAAGAATCTGTTTTAGACACATTTATTCAGCTGTAATGAACTTTAATCACCCATTGTTTGCTGATTTTTCCTAAGTGAGTTAATGTATCCAAAATATCAAAATAAGTTATGTGGCAGACTTAATGAATCAGAGGCTAATTTTTCTTACTGTACCTGACTCAAAGCCTAGACTTCCCAATGGAGGCATAGTTAAGCTCCATTCTTAATTTTCTTGTTTTTTGGACTATGGTTTTTCTGCTAAGGTGATAAACAAATAAGATGTCTCTAATTCTACATCTTCTACTAGCATTCGATAAAGTCAGGGTTTGGTGAAAAGATTTCCAATGTTTTTACATCACCCTGACTTAATGAAAAAAGGCCCAGCAGGGTCTGAATTTCCTGCTGCCTTTGTTATAGCGAAAATACTGTTTGAGCCACGGAAGGAGAATTAGGGTGTTATGATCAATAGATCATTGAGAGAACCAACTCAAATTGAAACGAATTCTCTGTTATAGTGAAAAACATTAGTGAGAAGATGCTTGAACTTAAGAACAAAATAAAATGTTAAAGAAAACCTAGATGATATTAGATAATTCAGAAAATCTTCACTTCAGACAGAAACTAGAGTTCTATTTCCTGTTCCAATAGCTCAGCTTCTTCTCCTGTGTTTTTCCTGTATTTTCTGCTATCTTAGACTTTTAAGACAATTATTTGTAGTATCTGACAAGAAATTGAATTTTTAAATGCCTTTGAAAAAACTTCAACCTACTTAAGCAAGGTGAAGATGCCTAAAAATAGCTTAATATAAACCAGTCATTTCAGAATCTCTGGTGATTACATGTTCAAATGCCATTAGAGTGTATCTTTATTCAAGCAGGAAAGGAAGAAGTTGTTAGCACTGAAATTGCATAAAACACCCTAAAACTTCCCAACCTACGGGAGGCTGGGAACAATGGGAAGCCCAGACATTTCCCAGAATCAAAACAAAGAATGCAATATTTCATTTTATTTTTGAAAGGGGAACAGCAGGGGAAGAGTGTTTCCAATTATGTGGTCCACCTCAGCTGGGCTGCCTAACTACTGATTTTGGTGAGCATCTTGTTAATGGCTTGCTTGACGTGCGTGGTGGAGCTGCGTCGCCTCGTCTTGCCCTGCACCATCCTCCGGCGACGCACCTCTCGACACAACTCATAGAATATCTCTGTGATGTTCCCTTCTCCAGTGCAGGCAGAACACTCGTAAAAAGCACAAGCCAACTCTGTGGCCAGCTTCTCTCCTTCTTCTGTGCTAACCTGCCTGGAGTGGTCCAAGTCAGCTTTGTTTCCAACCAAGACGAGAGTCACATTTTTGGGCTTTTTGATCTCATCTAGGATGTTCTTAAGTGGCAGCACTTCCTCAAAACTTCCTCGGTCAGTAATGTCGTAGACCAGCACAAAGCCTTCCCCCCATCGCATGTGTCCTTCCCTCTGAATGGTATCTTCCTGTTGGCAAAGAAAAATGGCTGTCAAGAGACCTGGAAATAATCAAAATAGATGGGTGCTGGTAATGCTGACAGTAATCCCTTAATTACTATTCTTTATATCCAAAGTCATTAAAATGTCGTGGTACTCTAATTGTATAAACGTTCTGAATAAGTTTTAAATATAGTCATTACTTATTCATCTCAACATATTTCAGGGAACTGAATATTTTCTAATTCAACAGATTTTATCTTTTTGCTTTTATTTTTTTCTTGCCATATCATTAAATCTGTAATCATAAGAACTAAAAAGAAATTATAATCTTAGTTAAGTGCATCACTTTTGAGACTTTTCATCACAATTAAGGAATTAGCAACTTTTTTTTTTTTTTTTTTTGAGACGGAGTCTTGCTCTGTTGCCCAGGCTGGAGTGCAGTGGCCGAATTTCAGCTCACTGCAAGCTCCATCTCCCGGGTTTATGCCATTCTTCTGCCTCAGTTTCCCGAGTAGCTGGGACTACAGGTGCCCGCCACCTCACCCGGCTAGTTTTTTTTTTTTTTTTTTTTTGGTATTTTTTAGTAGAGACGGGGTTTCACTGTGTTAGCCAGGATGGTCTTGATCTCCTGACCTCGTGATCCACGCATCTCGGCCTCCCAAAGTGCTGGGATTACAGGCTTGAGCCACCGCGCCTGGCCAGGAATTAGCAATTTTTTAACAGACAAGTAGCCCCTATCCCACCTTTTAACTATCATAGTTAGAGTCAAAATTTAGCAAGATGCCATTTTGGTTTGTTTATTACTTTTTTGGTTTGTTGTTTGTTTTAATTTTCTCTTTCTTCAGATTATAGACAATTAGATTCCAGTAAAACTGTGACAAACTATTTAGAGAATCCAACTCTATGCTAAAGGATTTGGCTTTTTTTCTTTTCCTATTTCAGAGCCCCCAGAATGTCATGTAGTACCAATGACAGAAACTCTATTATAGAACTGATTCTCAAAGTGGGTTATCACTCCTTCATAGGAAAGTGGTATGTATGATTTGAAAAAGCATTGCTTTCCCAGGTTCAAATGACTTCTGGAGCCATGCACTTCCCTGCTGCCTCTCTTCAGAATCAGTGCTCTGTGAAGGTCAGAGAATAAGTAGGTGGTGATGAGATGGAAAAGTGGGTAATTCATTTTGAGAACATTTCTTGGTTTAAACACTTTGATTCAAGTCCTTTTGGGTGTCACAGGTCATTGATAAAGTACCATGGAAAACTTCAGCTTTCTGTCATTCCAGTGGCCATTTCTTTTTTTTTTTTTTTTTTTTTTTTTTTGAGATGGAGTCTCACTCAGCTGCCCAGGCTGGAATGCAGTGGCGCGATCTGGGCTCACTGCAAGCTTTGCCTCCTGGGTTCACGCCATTCTCCTGCCTCAGCCTCCTGAGTAGCTGGGACTACAGGTGCCTGCCACCACGCCTGGCTAAATTTTTGTGTTTTTAGTAGAGATGGGATTTCACTGTGTTAGCCAGGATGGTCTCGATCTCCTGACCTCATGATCCTCCTGCCTCGGCCTCCCAAAGTGCTGGGATTACAGGTGGGAGCCACTGTGCCCTGCCAGTGACCATTTCTATACCTGAAAACTAAACCTACCTATGAACCCTTTTGTAATCTTAGAAGTGACTGACCTAATACCAAATACTACAAGAAAGACACCTAAAATAAAGAATTCTGAAACAAAGTTACATGACATCATGTAAGTTTAGAATACAATATACTAAATCTCTTTCTTAAAGACTCACACATACGCATGTTAGAGGTTTCGAGAATTCTTTCAGTAAAGACACCTGTTTAACTTCATTTGAGCATTTCAAAACACATTTGACCATGAAAACTTATTAATATCTTGGTATGCCACAAAATATAGGTGAGTGAGTCTAACCTAGATGATATGTGAATATTATAGTATGTTCAAAACCCTCTTGAAACACTGGGCAGTTTACATAAGGATGCATATACAGATATTTACAAATACGTTAATATATAAAATGACTAGTTAATTAGAGAAAAAGGTTTTAGGCATGCAAAATTTAGTTGAAGAAAAGTGCCTTATTTTTGTTTATAGCATAGATTTCTCAGTTTTATTTGATCCAGAAAAATATTTTAGCTGAACTCTTTATTCACCTGACCAGCAGTGTCTAGTATCTCCATGGAAACAACTTCATCATCAATGGTTGCTTGGTGTCGGTAGGTTGATTCTAAGGGAATGAGCAAATAAAAAAGGCAAAAAGGTAAATACATGCAGGATTTAATTTGATCCTTAAAACTGAAAACGGGCATGGGAAAAGCATTCCTGATTTTACAGCATAAGGAACTGTGTAGTCTAGGAAGGAGAGGATGGATGTGCAAAAATGTAGAATCTTCATACTTAGCTCCCGGGCATACCAAGTTCTAACATGGGTGCCGCCAACTTTCAGAGTATAGAATAGGATAATCTCTTTGCATCTTTGCTACCCTATCCTTTCCTCTTTTTTTTTTTTTTTTTTTTTTGACAGGGCCTAGCTCTGTTGCACAGGCTGGAGTGCGGTAGTGTGATATCAGTTCACTGAAACCCAGGTTTCAAGCGATTCTCTAGTCTCAGCCTCCCAAGTAGCTGGGATTACAGGTGCCTGCTGCAACCCCTAGTTAATTTTTGTATCTTTAGTGGAGACGAGGTTTCACCATGTTGGCCAGGCTGGTCTTGAACTCCTGTCCTCAAGTGATCCTCCCACCTTGGCCTCCCAAAGTGCTGGGATTACAGGCCTCAGCCACCGTGCCTGGCCCTATCCTTTCCTCTGAAACTTCCATTTTATTTTTCTGAAAAGACAGCTCCCTGGTGCTCTTTTCCTTCTATAATGAGACCTCCATAGTGTAAACAGAGAAGGTGATTTTCACAAAATGCCTTGGTGCTTCTAAAAATCTAGTTTCTGGAAACTGCTGTTTCTAACAAGATAACATACCAACAGAAGCTACCAATTTCCTTTCAAACCTCAACTCTGGAAATGTAACAGATATTACCAGGAGGTGAACGGTTCTTGCCAAATGATGTAAAACTATAAGAAACTCTAGGGGTAGTAAATGTGGTCAGACCCCAGATTGGTGAGGAACAGTAATCCAAAGTAGAGGAGGGTTGGGAAGCATGGAGGGGAGGTGGAACTATATGGAGTCCTCTTGCTCATGCTGCCTCTTCAAAGCAGAAAAATGGCAGATGCTCAGTACCAGCTGGAGGCTGCTGGATCAACAGCAGAGTGGTCACCAAGCTATGTGAGGGGAAGGAGAAGTTAGCAGGTGCAAGAAGACTGGGTGGCCCTGAGTATGCCTCTCATCACATAAAATGGAAACCACAGGTCAAAAATAAGTGCCAACTGGTGCTTCTCTGTATGAAAACTAGAATAATAGAAATAAAGAACCGAATGAATGACTGACCTGATGAGAGTCAGGTTGAGGAACTCTCTCAGCAGTGTCAGTAAGTGTTAAGTAAGTAAAACAAAGGAACATGTAAAAGTAAAATTTAATAAGAGGTATGGATAATAGAACAAGAAATCTTAGTATCCTTTATAAAATGAGCTTCAAAGGAGATAATAAAATACATAGAGGAGTGGAAATTATTGAGGTTGTAACGGCTGAGAATTTCCCTACGTGAGAGAACAATGGAAGATTTAAGATTAAAGGAACTAGCAGGACACATGAGGAAAAATTTCCATATTTAAACCTATTACAACAAAATTTAAGGATATCAATGACAAAAAATGTCTTAAGGGATTTAGGGAATAAAGCACATCACCTACAAAAAGATACGACTCAGATCGATGTAGAACTTTTTGCCAGTGAGACTGAATTCAAGACGTCCATGAAAACAATAAAACTACATCAAAATCAATCCGGCATTAGAATTCTAGATGATTCTATCAGTATATTAGGGTGAAGATGGGGGAAAAGGCCAGAAACAAGTATGTGTGAACTAATGTTCTTGTCTGATTCCAGAAGATGATATAACTCTTAAAAATCTAGAAAAAGTCAACTCAATGAATTAGAAGAGAAGAAACAGAATACATTCAAGACAATATAAGAAAAGAAAATAAAAAACATCATGAAAAAGAAATCAAAACCAAAGCATGGTATTTGAAAAGATATAAAAAGAGGGCAGAGCTGTAAAGATCTGACAATACTGCCATTAAATTAAGAAAGACAATGCAATTAAAATTTAGCATAAAAAGAGGAAAGTGTACGTTCTGCTGAAATAAAAACAAAACAATATGAAGTTTATAAGCAATAATTTCAAGCTCATAAATTCTGGGATAAAAATACAGTATCACTAGCATTCTTCTGTATCAGCAAAAGCCATGCACGAGAGGTGAGAGAAAACAGGAAGCTACTCCCAATAGTAGTAAAATAAATAATATTTAGGAAGTAATAAAAACATACAAAACCCTTCAAAACCTTCCAAAAACAAAAACAAAAAATTTCTAGAATAGAAAATTTTAGAACTTTATAACAGAAAATAAAGACTTGAATAAATAAGAAAATCCTAGGAAAATGGAGAAACAACATTTTAAAAACATGTCAGTTTTTCCCAAAATTAATCTAGAATTTAATGCAATTCAAATGAAATGTCCAGGTGGACTTTTTGAGAAGCTCAAGAAATTTATTTAAAATTATATAATACTATATAACATTACTCCAAACAGTGTGGTACTAATATCAGAATGCACAAATTTACCAAGGCCTTAACAATAGACTCATATTTATATAGGAACTTAGTATATGACTGAGGTAGCAACACAAGTCCCTTAGGGAAATAATAAATGGTTCAAAGAGTAGCATTCGGATTAGAACCAATAAGAAAGAATTGGCCACTAAATGCACAAAATAAAGTTGGGCTTCTAGGGCATATGTTAAAAGTAAATCTGGATGAATTAGAGATCTAAACTTACCTAGATTTGAAGAGTGAAACCTAAAGTTAAAAAAATTAAAAGTAAGAAAATATAAAAGCTCATGCACAGACAAAAAAAAAAAAAAAAAAAAAAAAAGAGAGACAAAAAATAAATGGGTTGACTACATTAAAATTAAGAATTTTGTGCAATATTAAATAGGCTAAAGACTGGAGAACATATTTGTAATATCATAAGCACAAAGTTGATTAATATCTAAGGTATGAAAGAAATTTTAGAAATTAAAAAGATAAGTGAACAGGAAAGAAATACGGCCAAAGTATACAAAGAAGAAATTCACAGAGGGGGATGCCCAATTAGTGAAAATACGTATCAAATGATATTTTACCTGCTTACTTACCAGAGAGAAGCTTATAAAATGATTTTATGACAAAAAGATTGGCAAAAATTATAAAACTAGGTAATATAATGCCTGACTAGGTTACAGGCAGCTTCTCCACACCGGCAATGACAGTGTAGACTGGTACATCATTTTGAAAAGCAATTCACTAGAATTTGATGTGGGCATACCTTATGATTCAGCAATCTCGCTCTCAGGTACATGTACTAGAAAAAACCCGGTCCAGGTTCTTACAGCACTGGGCCTCTAAGCGTAGTGCCTGAACCAGTAACATCCAGCTCACCTAGGAACTTGTTAGAAATGCAAATTCTCAGGCTCCACCCCAGACCTATGGGCAATCCGTGTTCTAACAAGTCCCAGGTGATTACGGTGCATGCTAAAGTTTGAGAACCACCGATTTAAAGGTATGTTTTCCCTAGTGACATTAGCAGTAGCTCACATTGGAGACAACTTAGGTGTTTATCATTGGGGAGATTAGTTAAATGTGGCATAGTAAAGAATACCATGTAGAAAACTAGAAGTAAATAGAGAAAAATGCATGGATCTTAAAAATATCAGATTTGGTTCTAATGATTAGAAGTGTATATATATATAAATATATAAAATTTATATGAATTTAAAAAATCTATATACAGAACACTATTTTCCCTAAGTAAACATATAATAGCTAGCACATACTGCTTCTATTTGAACAACTGTTCTAAACACTTTACTTATGTTAACTCATTAATCCTCACAAATATCCAATGAAGTATATATTGCTATCAGCTCCATTTTACAAGAGAAGAAGCTGAGCCGTAACAAAATTAAATAACTTGCCCAAAGTCACACTGATAATAAATGGTAGAGGTGAGATTTGAGTCAGGGAAGATCAGCTTTGGAGTTCCGGCTTTTAAATATCATGCTTAGTTTCAAACACATTAGACTCTGCACTTAAGGGAAAGAGGAGGGCAGTGGGTGTCAAAATAAGGGATGAAGGGGAAAAGAAAGTAGAATAATATAAGGCCTCCCATACACTAATAATAGCATAACACCATGAAAAAGAGTAGTATGATTAACATAATTATTAACTCAATTCTTTGTACCCAAACTACCCAAATCATTAACCAACCAACCAACCCAATAAACTCAGAAGTTTCTGCTCCCATGGGGGTAGCCTGTAAGCCAGTGGTTTTGTAATTATTTTTTCTATCTACCTCATGTTTCTGACTTTCATTTCATCCACTATTTTGTAGTCCTTTTTCGACCACTGTTTTCTCTTACTTTACTGTAAATATAATCTGTCCAAAATACAAACTGTAGAATGCAGCTTCGCCAGCCATATCCTTGCCTTCTACTTCCATCAGCACTGTGTAGTGATCACTGCCCACAGGCATGGCACATTGCTCAAGTATTTTCCAAAAAGTAACATTTTAAAACTAGATTATGTTCAATATTTTAATAAGTGTATTTTACGTTATTGTCATTCTCCTAGAATATGTAATCCATCCATGGCGTATCATAGTGATTCACAATTTCAGAATATTCCGTCCCCCCTACTCTTTTATGTTAAATGGGAGATTATAGTTTTTTGTATGATTTAATGCTCTAAAATACTATTTAGAGCAGCCACTTGTCTCCAAGTGTTCTCTCAATGATTTTCTTTTTGCATCTTCAGTGCCCCAGCGTGAGGAAGGGCAGCCCAGACGGGGTGAGCCATGCCCTTTGGCTTCTCCCTCTGCTGTTCTTTAGTGTCCTTTGTACTGACTTCCCTTTTAGAAAGACTGGCATCAGCCCCAGAGACTGGAAAACAGAGTTCTGGGCTCTATTCCATCTCTTTGCACTAAAAGTTGTCTGAGAGACAGGGACATTTTTCTCTGTTGCTTCCATGATAAATAGGATATGAATTTCAAACACAGAATGCCACAGTAGGGGGGAAATGGAATATAATAAAAATTATATGAAGTTGTGTGATTCTTTGGTTATTCGTTAACTGAAACAAAAAGGATAAAATGCAGGATATGAGAGAATGTCTGCCCCAGACATAGCAGCGGGTGGTAGCAGTGATTTTGTCTAAGCTGAATACTGGTTTCATACCATTTTAAGAAATTTTTCTTTAAGCTTCTCTCTCTCATTAGAAGCCCACTTTCTCTATGTGTAAAACAATGGAAGTATTGCCCCAAAAGGCAATGTGTCTATGTGCTAACTCTTCCAGAGTTAACTCTAAAAAAATGTACTAAGTAGTTTTTGAAATTAGACTCCGCTATGCATCTTAACACATAAAAGAAAATGTGTATGTATTTGTTTGGTGGATATTCTTTTGATATTGTTCATACTAAACAAAAATAATAAATCGAGTCTTTTTTGTGAAGGGTGGGGGGATGATTATTTAGGAGATAGTTCCAAATGAACCAAAATATTGTATACTGTAAGAAAAATATGCGTTTCAAAATGGAATGAGGCATTAAAAGTTACACTTGAATTTCACTGTAAATGAGAGATGTATACTTTAAAATCTGCACTCACTAGTAGTTTAATAACTAGAAGTATATTTTATGTACTCTAAGAGGAGTTGATGCTCAAAGGGATGTTGCATGTGGTTAATCTTTTTACTGATTTAGCTTTTGTTTTTGCAAATTTCAACACGTTAGTATGGACACTTAGCCAGCACAGTAACAACAGCAGTTAGTCATGTTGATTTATGCCAGAATGGAAATTGTACTGAGTTGAGTTCTATTCCTAGTCTAACCACAACTGGACATGTAATTTTGATTAAATTTACTTCTTTGTACCTGTTTCCTTATTTGTCAAAAGACAATCTCCAAGTTCCTTGCAGTGCCAATATTAAATAATTAAATAATTCTATGAGTTGGCTAAGCACTTCTGCTTTAGAATCTGGTTAAGATAATTTGTTCTGGGTGTATCTATTTTCGTATGAACCATTCCAAGCAGCAGGAGTTGTAAGGCAGGCAAGAAGAACCAATCACAGAACCAAGGAACAAGTGGGTCTAATGTCGCCTGATGCCCATCCTCACTTCTATCTGAGCCTTTTCTAAGCTGATTCAAACACAGTGCCTTCAATGTACCAGTCACAGTAATGATAGAGGCTGAAATACAGTCTCTCTCTTCCTCTCCAAATGCCTCCATCACACACACACACACACACACACACACACACACACACACACAGTCACAGGCACACACATTCTAAGTCTCTATCTGTATTCTCTGCAGTGACCAGCATGCTTAGAGGGTAATATGTCTCTTGGAGGTAGGGATTCAGTTCTTGGTTGGGATCCATTCAGAACATGGATCCTGTTGTTCTACAATCAGATCATTGCTGCCACCACCATCAGGGGTTTTTCATGGTTAGATGGTCCAACTCCCACATCTTATGAGCTTCAGTGGTGGTTTTCAAATGTGGTCCATAGACATCCGTGTGCTGGTGTGCTGGCCACCCACAAAGATTTCACTGATCCACAGTATAATAAGGAAAATTAAAATAAAGCTAAAATTGTTCAATGTAAAGAACTGATTTTTTTTTTACATTATATCCTTCAAAACACTCAGATGTTAAAGCAATTTCTTTCTTTTCTGAAGTGCAAGTACAAGTGGAGGTTTAGTTCCCCCGTCTTTCTTTCCCTTGCCTGCACCCCTGATTGAATTATTAGGATAGGCTTTCTCCATAAAAATCAAATAAAAAAACACTAGGTCTGAAACCGAAAAGTTTAGGAGTCACTTGCTATTATAGTAGTAAGCATTTTCTTCATTGAAGTATTTCAAAGCAGTAAATATTCTAATTGTGTTAATATGTAGAACGATGTTCACAGTCTTCAGCTTCTCGTGGAGTAACAACTCTGTTCCAGGTTGAAATAAACTGCCCCATGTTTCACAGCAAAGCACTGACTTCAGAATTCAAGACTGCTTCTTGTATATAAGCCACTTGGCTTTTTAATGTAGTTATCTCTTCTGGTGGTGGTTTTGAAACTTTTAAAGTAGCTGATATGGTTTGGACCTGTGTCTCCACCCAAATCTCATGTTCATTTGTTATCCCCAATGTTGGAGGTGGGGCCTGGTGGGAGGAGATTGGATCATGAGCTGGTTTCTCATGGTTTAACACCATCCCTCGTGGTGCTGTCATCACAGTAGTGAGTTCTAGTGAGATCTGGTTGTTTTAAAGTGTGTGGCATGCCCCCCCACCCTCAGTCATGGTCCTGCCATGTAAGATGCCTGCTCCCACTTTCCCTTCTGCCGTGAGTAAAAGCTCCCTGAAGCCTCCCCAGAAGGAAATGCTGCCATGCTTCCTGCACAGCCTGCAGAGCCATGAGCCAATTAAACCTCTTTTCTTTGTAAACTACTCAGTCTCAGGTATTTCTTTATAGCATTATGAGAATGGACTAATGCAGTAGCCATGTATTCAACAAAGAATCCTATCTTCCCCAAGGTAGTATGAAGGTAAACTCAGGAAATGCTAATTTCCCTTGAATCAAATGGATTGAGAACCCCTTTCTGCTGGAACAAAAGTGACCTCTTGCACACACGCCTATAGACACACAAATCCAGCCTCCAGTGTGAGAGAATGAATGAAGCCCTCACCAGGGAGTGAGTCATGTATCCATCACTCCTGAAGGCTGATGAGGCAGTGCTTGTTGCTTAGCAGCTGCCATCCTCTTTGAGAAGTACCGTACAAGGTCACTCGGTAAAGTTTCCTTATTCTTACTGAAGGAAGCCTGCACTATACATAACTGATGCAGGCAGATTACTATCAATAGCAGTTGTTTTTCAGAATGAATAAAACAGAAGGGAAAATGGTTCGAACTAAGACTAATTAAGAATAATAAGATTAGGTACCGGAACACATTCAGGGAAAGTTCATTTTATGAGATCGTTTTTTCTAAGCTTCATCTTTCATTGAGATATATGGATACAGCAATAAAAAAAAATTTGTATTTTTAAAACTAAACTCCCATAAATCATTAAGATTCTCAGATAATCTCTGTAAATCCTATTTAAGTAATAAAAATATAAGAGCAGAATAAGTATTCACTTTGGTGGGTGAAATAATAAAGAATATATTTTTTTGAATCGGGTGCATTTTTAGATCCAAATATATCATCTTAAAATTAGTGTGGCTACATTTAAAAATATGTTGAAAAATTTGGATGTGAAAACTCTGACCTATTTAAAAGCAAAAACAGAATAATAAATAATAAAGGTAGAAACATGCTATTCTCCTAGATTAAAAGGTGGAATAACATAAATATGTGAATCTTCTCAAAGTAATTTATAGTTCTAGTACAATTCCAATCAAAATCATGTCATATTATTACAGAGTTTCTAAACTTGATCTGGAAAAATCAACTGAACAGAGTAGTCAAAATAATTTTGTAAAAAAGTAATAAGGAAAGACGTTCTTTACAAAGTATCAAAATGTTCTGTACAGCATAGAATTAATGAAAAAGTGTGCTTCTTCTGTTTGGTGTGAAAAGCAAATCTAGAATGGTGTCCTGGTGTAAACAACTCAACACATGAAAAGATTGCATTGGAAGTAGTGGAGAAAGGTAGAGAGTATTTAATAAATAGTAGGAGGAAAACTGGTCAAAGATTTGGACAAAAACGTTGGGTTTTCACTTTGTACTTCTTACTAAAATAAATTTCAGAAATATTAGTCAAATACTAACTAAACTATAAGATCATTCTATATTCCCTTCCTTATTGTCTTCCTTCACAGTCCTCATCGCTATCTCACATGTATTTGTTTGTTTATTGAGTCTTCTCTCTTTCCTAGACTGTGCACTCAAAAAAGCCAAGGCCTTCTCTTGCTGTATACTGATTTATCCTTAGCACCCAGAACACTTTGACACACTGGAGGCGCTTGATAAATATTTGTAGAATGAATGAATAAAAACAATGAAAGAAGCCTTGCTCCCTTTTAAACTGAAAATCTTGGAGTGACAAAAATAAAACAAAACAAAGAAATAAAAAAAAAAAAAAAACCCAGGTAGAGTGTTTGCCTACATTTTATACATCAACATTATTGCTACTTTTAAGATCCACAGACATCATATTTTGCTTCTTCTTCTCTCCTTCTCTCTCTGCAGCAGACTTTAGTCACATGTATTGCAGAGAAGAAAAGAGAGAAACATATTTTATTTTTCCCTAAAATCCATATTCAGTAGTTTTATTTTTCTGTTACTCTTCTCAGGATGCCATTCTATTACGCACCAAATTTCTCATGTCCATTTTATCCTCTTTCTCCCATTCGAATGATGCTGCATTTTCCTGATGTGACAACAGCGTGTTGTACCTACTTCCTTTCTTTGTGGCTGAGGTTTGACCTAACTTCTTCATCTATGCATTAAAATCCTGCAGGATTCTAAGCACAGACAGCATGAAACACACATCTAGCCTCATAGAGGGCTTCTTTGCATGATTTGAAAAGCACTTCCAAATCAGCTAAAAGGAGCTTAAAAATGTTGCAACAGAAAATATTATTCTTTCTCTGGGGCCATAAATTTTTATTGAAGAAGAGAAGGAAACAAAATTTGACCTACCGAGGGTGGGATCATATTCCCAGATGAATCGTTTGGTCAGAAATCTCACTACAAGAGCTGTGGAAGAAAAGAGCAACATTTCAAAAAATAATTTGTTAATTTGCTTAGCGCACCTATATTTTTAAAGAAAGCGAAATGCTCCACACAACCCTATAAATGTTTTATATTTCCTTGCTATGTAAACCGAATAAATTCTTTATGTTTATTCAAGTAATTTTCCAATTTCATATTATGGCCTAAAAACCATTGTCATGTTTGAATGGGTTTATTGTGCATTAGTCAACAATTAGATTTGTTGCTTTAGTCACAAGGTTAAAAACAAAACAAACAAACGTATAATGTGAAAATGCTCATATATAAAATTTTTAGCAAAATGATGAATTCAGGTATAAAAGGTCACAATACAGGTATCCGAAGTTTGAATACTGATAAGGATTGGCAAAGGCAAGTTTCAAATGTGATAATTTTTAGTGTAATGAAAGATCACTAGCAGATCATTTGCATTTTTAAAAAGTAGATATTCAAAATTAAGGCTCTTTATTAGAGATCTGTGAAAACTCATCAAAAGTAACACTAATGGAATACAGTCAGAATCAGGTTCTGGAACTACACTACGCAGTTTGCTTTCATGATCTCCTCAATCCTCACTTCATCTTTATGAGGCAGGTACTATGATAATTCCCATTTTTCAGATCAGGAAACTGAGGTGCTGAGGGGTTAACTCATTTAATTAAGCTTATCTAGTTAGTTAGTGGCCTGGTAAGGATTTGAATCCAGGAAGTCTGTAACTTATCCATTGTACCAAACCAAATTTAAGTCCTAGGCCATCTGGATAATATTTAACTGGAAGATGGGCTGGAGAAAAGCACTGAAATATATGGACTCTATTGTCCTTATATATTGATGAGACATATGCCAAACATTTTCTTACACTTGTAGTATAGTTGAAAACAGTGGTTTTAAATTAAAAAAAAAATTGGAGCGGATGTCACAGGCACTTAAAAAATGGAATGAAAGCATTGGATCCTTTTCCTGAAAAAATATACATACACACATTTGGCATGTAATTTAGCAGGCTCATGAGCCCTCCATAGACCCCTGATGGTCTCCCTCGGATCCCACTGACCTTAATGAAAGATTCATTGTCTATCATATTTTACAGTTTTAAAATACCCATTATAATGTGTATTTTTATTTTTACTGAAATGCCCTTAATGTAGCAGTCAAAAGATACTCCTTGAAGAAATAAAACTAGTTAGTGGAAGGTCACTGTCAGTCTTTGCCTATTCTCACTTTTAGCAACAACAGAGGTATAACCTTCCTCCTGTAAAGTTTTATATGAGAGATGGCAGTGTAAACTGCACGAGGACTTCGCAAAACAGAGGACAACGTGGCTTCATGACGGGAGGCTGGAGACGGAAAGTACCAATGTTCTTTGTAATTACAGAGTGTGAGGCTGAATTTGAGCCAAAATATTTGCAGTGCCTAAAGTAGCAAGGCCACTGACCCCGTAATACTTCCCACAGTGACTGTACTTGTGGTTTTATCTGCAGTCTTCAGAGTCTGTCACTGTTCACTCTCTTGAGACTGAAACTTTTATTTTTACATACAGGATGCAGTAAGCAGTAAACATATTTTTTCTTTTTTACAATTAGCAACGTTAATAAACACTCAACAGCTCGCATGATTTAAAGAGTTCCATCTTTTGTTACACTAGGTAGTGTTTTTTTTTTTTTTTTTGAGACGGTATCTCCCTCTGTTGGCCAGGCTGGAGTGCAGTGGCGCAATCTCAGCTCACTGCAATCTCCACCCTTCCGGGTTCAAGCAATTCTCCTGCCTCAGCCTCCCAAGTAGCTGGGATTACAGGCACATGCCACCACACCCAGCTAATTTTTGTATTTTTAGTAGAGACGGGGTTTCACCATGTTGGCCAGGGTGGTCTCAATCTCCTGACCTCGTGAACTGCGTGCCTCGGCCTTCTAAAGTGCTGGGATTACAGGCATGAGCCACCGCGCCCGGCCAGACTATGTAGTTTTAACACTAAAGGCTGCAACCTAGAAAACTTAATTATCTGCCATCATGAAAAAATGAGTTTTATTTTTTACGTAAATGAAGTTTACAGTTCTTCAATTCCAAAACCATTTAAATTTGAATCATTTCTCAAAATCTTTAAAAAATGTATTAGACAGCCGGGCGCGGTGGCTCAAGCCTGTAATCCCAGCACTTTGGGAGGCCGAGACGGGCGGATCACGAGGTCAGGAGTTCGAGACCATCCTGGTCTACACGGTGAAACCCCGTCTCTACTAAAAATACAAAAAACTAGCCGGGCGAGGTGGCGGGTGCCTGTAGTCCCAGCTACTCGGGAGGCTGAGGCAGGAGAATGGCATGAACCCCAGAGGCGGAGCTTGCAGTGAGCTGAGATCTGGCCACTGCACTCCAGCCCGGGCGACAGAGCAAGACTCCGTCTCAAAAAAAAAAAAAAAAAAAAAAAATGTATTAGACACTCCATCGGCTTTCAAATATAATTGAATCATTTGTAAATACCTGCATCTCAGTTAAGAACCTTGGTTAGTGCCTGTGCAGTTATGCAGCAATACTTTCTGAAGCTGTAGAGTGGATGGGGCAAAACAGTTCTAGATTGCTAGAGTTTTTGACCATATATATGTATACGAATGTTCAAAAACTCAAAAAAGTTATATATATTGACTATTCTATATCAATATATTCACAACAGTTGTATAACTTATTACATTTAAATAATAAATATATATTTAAAATATATAATTTATTAAATTTAATAAAATTTAATCCCAGTTAAATAATTTATTGTTTATACAATAGATATTAAAATTTATTAGATTTTAATAAATTTATAAATTATTAATAAATTAATAATCTAATTTAACTATAATTAATGAAAATAGGTACTATAAAGATTGATCTAATTTCCTTTTGACTCCCTGCCCTCTCCATCCCGACTATCTTGAGCAAAGTTTGTCTTTGGAAGTAAAATGGTGGTACTGATTTTTACTGCTACTGGAATTCTGATTTAAGGCCTTGTTGCTCCAGAAGTTTTAAGGTTTGACATATTTGATTAGTAGTTACTGTTGAGTCTCTGCCTTCTGAAATATTTTATTTTCTTCCCATTACCTTGACAACCCATACCTTTCCATTAAACAAGCCAAACATGTCCAATGGCTAATGTAGGGAAGACTGTTTTCCTCCTTTTGCCTAATTTACAACCTACTTGGCTAATTCTTCATCATCTGTGGTTCCATTTTAGTATTACTGGTACTATGAATTTTATGATTATTAATGAAAGTTGGTTTCTAACAAAATGGAAAATTTGGTAAGAAAAATTTAATCCAATAAAATATTTTAAAAAGCCACTTAATATAATCATTCAGTGGCATGCTATTCCATATATAAGTAAGAGCTAAAGGTAAATCCATTACATTAAAACAGTCATGTTATTTCTAAAAATTAACCAATCTATGCTGTTTCCTCGAAATAATTCCTGACAACATTATCAAGAAGAAGCAGGCATCAGAAATGCCAGATTTAGTGTCAGAATAATATTTTAAAATGAAAATGAATTAGGTATGATCTGTACAGTAAATCAGCTTCAGCAAGAAATCAACTCTTCAAGGTAAATGTAAACTAACACACATGGTATTCCTTGTTTAAGAGTCATATTCAAGAGAGATTCAGGCAAGACTTTCAAAAGTTACCTTTCAGTATCATACTTGAAAAATATGTCATTACTTTTCTTTATAGAATTCAGGAAGTAACTTGATTGACAATGTATATAATGCCATTTTTTAAAAGATACTTAAGCATATGTAACCTCCTACGCAATTGCGATTGTTCTTTTCCATAGGTCTCCAGGCATAGAGCTATGGCCATATAACAAATCCACCCCCAACACTCTGTAGCATACCACAATAAGTATTTATTATGGAAAAATATTGGAAAACTTTTTTTCCAGCTGGAAAAAGTATTATGTATTTATGGGACTGTGGTGAGTTGATTGCATTGGAAAAAATATAACTAAAAGAGTTTAAAATGGCCAGGACAGAATTTTTTTAGGTTAGGAAAAGAATTTCTGCTCCAATTAAAAGTGCTTCAAGGAATACTATTCATCACCTTCACATCATGAATACCTTTTGAATTTTGTCTATGATCCTGTTAACACACCCCATAAAGACTCTTGATTTAATATACACTCTACAACAGTACGACATTCATATAATAATGAAAACTTACTATGGATGTATATTAAGTGATTTATATCATTTTCATTTGTAACCTGTAGTGCCTTCACAAAAAATACATACTTTTAAGTTGTAGAATCAGGTAACTTTAAAATACTTTTTAAGGGATTTCTACAGGAGTTTGCTAACTTTGGGACAATTCCGTCACAAAGAGTTTCAAATATTTTTGAAAAACAAAAATTTGTGTTATATAAAGAGAAGGCAAATGCGGATAATACTAGCACAACTTTAGTCCATTATAGGTTGTGATATGTATATTTACCACTTGTTATCTGAATTATTTTTCCCATGTTGATTTATAATCAAAAAGTTAGAAATGTTAAAGCTTAAAAACTACATGAATAAATTATAATAAACTTACATAGTATCCTAAGTATGAAACTTTTCAAAGTTGGGATGCCTCCAGGAGATAGAGTAGCTCTCTTCATTTCTCTTCCATTTTCATTTCATTATAGTACTTACAGTATAACCACTTGACCTTATCTTGACCAGCAAAAACCAGGAGGCAATGATATACATTACCAAGTCCACAAGGGTTGTAAAATCAACACTAAATTGTTTTCAGTTTGATTTTTATGATCTACAGTTAAAATGTCATAATAAATAAAGCAAGTGTTTAAAAAATAATGGAAGAGAGAAGAATGAGAGGATTTGATGCAATGTGGGAACTGTTTTCTCATTTCATTAAGCATGACCTCAATTTAAATAATACTATAAAAATTACAATGGAAAAAGTTTAAAAGTAATGCAGTAGTGTTATTATTATTCATCTTCAGTTAGCGTGTGCTCTATTAGGTTAGGCATTATGGTAAATATTTACACATGTATCTTTACTCTTCACTTCCTTATAGTATGGAATATATGGACATGGACATGAATACGATGTATGTATACTGATGAAGAAACTGAAGCTCAAATTGTTTACATTTCTTCCTACAATGTGGGCTTACTCTTTCCTGGCCTCAGGATCTACATTCTCTTTTTACAGATGAGGGCTTTGCTACCAGGGAGCTTAAGAGTCTTACCAGGGTATTCCTCTATTGTCTAAACCCTTAATCTGAAAAATTCCATGGAGAATGTTGTATATGCCTTATACATATATATAGATTTTTACACATACAAACATTCTTCCATTTGAAAAAAATGCATAATCTAGTCTCAATCTTCTTTTGTTATAAAAGAAAAGACTAGAAACCCTGGTGAAAATGAAACCAGAAATGTTTATTAAAATCTGATATTTTAGACATAAACTTCTGAACATTTATTATCCTCTTTTATTGCCTCGGTGTGGAGCACCAACACTATTCCCTTAATTCTAACAAACATGGTGTGCTAACACACACACAACATAATTATCCTCATGATACCATTTTGCTTCACCATCTTAATTTACTTGACTGTACATTTCTTACAGGGTTTATTGCTATTATTTTAAATATAGTGCAGGGATCATTACATATTTGGAATGTTCCATAAATACTTACAAGCTGATGTTAGTTTAGCTTAGCGCCCTTAAAAGCCCAAATAAACTAATGGCTTGTCAGTATTTTAAGCAGGTAACCCAGACTGGAATTAAGTCAAAGAAAAGGGAACAGAAACACATATTTAAAATGTACTAACTCATATCCAGATAGCATTTCTACCTGTGGTATCTAATGAAGCATCCCCTCCTCTTTAAAGTCTCCCTGGCCTTCCCAAGCCATTCATCACTCACGTGTGGCATGAAATACTTTGTAAACATTTATTTATATTCTTATATGTCTTAGAAATGGTGAATGATCTGAAGTCAGATTAAGCCTTGCTCATTATGTCCCATGGTTGGCATGGCACTTGATACATATGTGCCCAATAGGTATTTGAGAACTGAATGAGAAAACAATGAACACTTCTTTAAGCTGTGTGGCTCACTATTGCTACTGTGCTTGGCTCTGTACTCTAGTATGTTTTTGTTACTTGAAGACATGTTCTTTAAAGTGGGACTTTCATTTTTTGAAAATATATTGACCACTTCTCTGGTCAGATGTCCATCTGGTCAACCTACGTTGCACACCTGATTAAGAAAGGCAAGACCCAGCCCTCTTACTCTCCTAGGCCAGGGAGGAACTGCTACCCCTGACCTCACGCCACTATCAGCCCTAAATTTAACACAAACCCTTAAGTGGTCAAAAGGCTTCAGAGAAGTAAAAATGAGTGTGACTCACAAAAACAGAGAAGACTCTATCCTAGATTTGCGGAGATAGTTTCTTATTGAATGAATTAATTTTGTAGAACTAAGTATCCATTTATTAATCATGTAGTTGTTGGATTAAAGTGTATATGCTTTTAGAAAATGCCATTAGGTAAGTTTTAGCTATATCTTAAATAAAAACACTACTGGGATTTCTTGAAGGTTAAATATCAAAAGGGGGCTTAAGTATATATTAAATACTAACTATATGCTTATTTAATTTTCATAAAAACTCTTAAAAGTAGAAATTAATGTTCCCACTTTACGTATAAGAAACCTAACCGGAAAAGTGAATAAATTGTCTAATGTACAAAGCGTTTAAGTGATAAAACTGATATGAACCCAACTTTGTTTACCTTAAAACCCATAGTTTTTCCAATATACAATACTTCCCACTATATTTTAATATTTCTATGTATATGATATAATTCTACATGCTTGATTTTTTTTAATGTGAGCATACATCTTATGGAGAAGCATGCTTTGAAAAGGGAATATTTTGTTCGTGATTAGATTTATTCTTCCTTAGTGGAGAAAATATCCATGACCAGAAACCATGGCAACACAGAAAGAGAATATGAATTTTGAGAAGCAAGAAGAAAACTTTCAGATAAATAAGAATTTTGTTTTTCTCTTGAAAACATCTTTAAGAATGCTGCAGATGAGGAAAACAAGTATCTGAAGATGTAGGCGATGAAGCAGTATGCGAAAAGCAAATTTTTTTTATGAGTTTCCTCAGTCATTAACAATAAAAATTAGCATACCAGGAACCATTTTAGGCAGTGAGGAAGTCAGCAAAGAAAATAAGATACAGTTTCTATTCATAAAGCTGAAAACTTTCTATTCATAAAGTTCAAAGTTTGCACCTTTGCATGTCCCAGGAAAAATATAAAGATATGTGGGTAATTTTGAATATTATCCAATTGAAGTCCTGTTATGACGCCTATTCTTATTGCAAGGACTGGGTAAAAGGGAGGCCAGACTGAGGTGAGCTGGATTCACTTGAGTGCCTCACGGAGAGCAAACTTGTGTTTTCCAGAAAAACTTTAGTAGATAAAATAGGAGTAATGTGCATGGTGTATCAGCCTTATGATGGCTTGTCTTCCAGCTTAAAGACAACAACGCAGTGGGGCTCCCTAAATAAGATGCAATTCAGCTCCTTCTTCTTCCCTCCCTCACCTGCACCTCGAGCAACCTCCTGTCAAATCAAGTCTCCAAATCGAATTTTCCAATTCCTTGTCCCCTGGGGCCAACACTTTTGGTTCTTCATACCTTGTTCCTGGGTCTGTCTTCTATCACCAACCCTCAAGTGCATGTTCTTTTTTACAGCAGTCCTTCCTCTCTTTTCTGTGACTGTTCTGGTCTCCTCCAAGAAACATGGGTCTTTGTGCCTCAGATGGAGGTGTGAAGCATGAGATCCCAGCACCGAGTGAGTCCTGGCCTAGAAAGCCACCTGGGGACCATGGCAGCTAGTTGAAGCTTCACTTGCACAGCTGTTGGTGATGGCTGAGACCAAGATTATGCCAGTTTGGAATACTGGAGCCCTTAGTCAAAGGAGATGAAAAACTATTTCTGAAGTGAGGAGCTGTTCTGGAAGGCAATGGAAATCAGTTGGATTGGAAATAAGATGAAAAAAAAAAAAAAACTCAGAAAATTGTGTGATTTGAAATCTTAGATCTTTAAAAAAAAAAAGGGGCTCAGAGCAAAGATGTGTACACAAAAACTAGATTTCAGATACATTTGCTGATAATTGAATGCAATAATTTTCAAATGCTTATCCATTTTGATCTCCTATCAAATCTATTTCTCTTTCTCCACATCTGTGACTTTCACACACTTTCATTTCGCCAATAAATATTTATTGACCACTGTGCAAAGCACCAAAGAAAGCAAGACCGAGAGGATGCCTAGGCACAATATCAGAAATGACTTTATATTAAAGCTAAACCATAAGCTGAGTCTTAGAAGATTGAAGCTCACTATTTTAGGAAGAGCATTTCAAGCAGAGAGAAAGTCCCAAGACACAAGAGAGCTAGTTCAGTTAGGAATCACATGTGGTTCAGGGTGGGAAGAGTGGCATGTGGGGGGAGCTATATTGGTGGGGGGGTCAGGTTGTGACATTCTTTAGAGCCCAGACTATGAAGGAGCTCCTATGTCACATTAAGGAGCTTGGATTTTACTCTGAAGTTTTTTAGCATACAGAGGTTCTGAGTAGGAGAATGGCTCGATTTGATCTGGTCATCTTGGGGACTGTTCATTGATTAGAGGTGGACAATGAGGGAGAGGGATTAGTGCAAAGACTCCATATGAAATGAAAGTCTGGGGGTAGCATTATTCTTTGAGAATATAATGGGGAAACAAATTAAAAATGATGTTGGACTTGAACATGTTGAACATAAGACATTAATGAAAACATCATGTAGAGAATTACCATCCATCCATTCATCCATCCTTTATCCTGCCATTCATCTGCCTATTTATCATACATACACAATTATTGAATGTTTATCATGCCCCAGGTACTGTGCTAGGCACTGTCCCATAAGCAGTGGACATCAAAGCCTGAAGCTGGAGGGAGTCATCCTTGCCAGAGTGCCACCTTCTGGTGGGTGGTGGCATGCAGTGGGCATGGTTAACGTGGTCCAGGTAGTTTAAGTAGAAGACGACTTAACTTAGAATTCTATTTTCAGATTCATCTCAGGTGGCATCTCTTGCTTTTTATGTTCTCCTCCACCTAAACTCCTCAGATGTTTTAGCCAAACTAAAAAAGTTAACAGATCAAGCCAGGGGACAAATATCTCTTCATAGAGTGATTGTTTCTGAAGGAACCCTCTCCTTTACCCCTTATTTCACCTGTCCCCTTTTTCTATTCCCTGTGAAGGTCAAAATAAATTGACATTGAAAAAAACAACCATTTGGCTTTATAAAAATAAAATTGAGCAATTTAATGGAAATTTAAAATGAATGCTATATAAAATGCATGCTTTATAATGCCAGAAGTTAAAATGAGAAGTAAATTAGTTCCAGATGGGGGTCTAGGGATTGCTTTTAAATTACTGTGTTTGCTTAAGCCTGAAAATTTTGACTACTCTTGCATTCTCACAAAAATATCACTGAGAACACATCAGTTCTCTGTATAAATCATTTCTTAAGGCTAAGTGGTTGCAATCTCCAAGAATTATTAGGGAAACACTTTTGTTTTTGAAAATCTAGCCTGGGAGTCTAGCTTCAGTGCACCTCAAGTTCTGAAAATTGACTTTTATTTTTTAAACTTGGAAATAGTAAGGTAAAGGTTAATCTGGTCCTGGTAATTTGGTTTTAGGCTGACACATGATGAGGGCAAAAATGGCAGAATCATTGCTTTTAATTCCTAACATGTTTGAAAAGCAGTAGAGATATTGGAATGCTTAAAAAATAATGCAAAATCAAGAAAAATGTTAATTTTCTATAGAAAATTAACCTGTACGATTAAATAATAATATTTTCTTGAATAATTTAAATTGAAAGTAAAAACAAGACAAAATAAATTTGGAATAGGTAATCAACTGATTTGGTTTTATCTTTTTGTTTGTGTCTTGAAGGTTAATAAATCAAAAGGGTTTTGTGTCCAAGATTTCAAACCAATTTTATATAAGTTGAAAATTTTTATTTATGTTAATTTAAAAAGTGATGGTTAATAAATAAATTACTAAATTTCCCAAGGCAGTGTTTTCAATTTAATAACTTATATTTCATTCCAAACCATCATGTTTAAACACAATTACTTGTAAAGTATTAAGCATTTTGTTAAGTTGTCAAGGAATTTGGATATAAAATTGAGATTTTTAATTTTTACTTTTTCTTGGAAAAAGAAATACATATGATGTTAATGCCTAAATTTTTTCCCTACACTTATGTTACTAGGGCACATAAGAAATTGACAACTGAAAACATTTGGACTTTAATGTGGACATAAAAGTGACTCAGAGTGACTAAGTATCCCAGAGAAGCAGAGGAGTATCTGGCATAATCCTCATTGGATGACCTCCTTATACAGATCCAAGGATCTTACAAGTTACTCTCTTCATCATGTCCTTTTCTTTAGACTGATCTGGGTTCCTGTCCATATGGACACATATGGTTCATTTGCAGTTCCTAAATAGGCTGTGCCTATGGATTCTAGTCCAGGGGGAAAACCTCTAACAGTAGGGTGTCTCCATTTGCAGCCCAAACACCATCCCATGACTACCTTTATACCCCATAATTAGACAGGAAGCCTTAAACATATGGAGAACCAGGGCCTGGTGAAATAAGGGTGTGAATAGAAGGAATTATGGGTGTTTGAGCTGGAAAAGCACCCCAATTATGAAAAGCTTATAAGCCAGCCTAAGAAATTTCCAATTATGTTTAGGATGCTGGGAAGCCATTAACGTATTATAAACCAAAATATGACATGAACATATTTTTGTTTTATAAAGGTCACTGCTGTTTCAATGCCAAGATGAACTAGGAGGATGAAGGTAGTCATGGAGACAAAAGGCCTAGTTAGGAGTCATTTCCAGTACGACAAAGGGAAAGAAAGTAGCACTGAAAGGTTTCCCTTTCACTCCCACCATTAGTAAATGTGTCTAATAATAATTGGAAATAAACAGTATGTGACCTATTCAGACTGGCTTCTTTTACTTTGCAATGCACATTTAAGGTTCATCCATGCCATTGCCTGGATTGATCACTTATTTCCTTTCGTTGCTGAATATTCTATTGTATGGATATACCACAGTTTGCTTACCCAGTAAGTAAATGAAGAACATCTTGGTTGCTTCCAGTTTTTGGCAATTATGTTTTGGCAGTAAAGACGTGCATGCAGGTAACTGTGTAGACATAAGTCATCAAGTCAGTTGGGCAAATATTTAGATGCATGATGGCTGGATTATGGTAAGACTTTGTTTAGCTTTGTAAGAAACTGCCAAACTCTTTTAAAACTGGCTGTACCATTTTGCATTCCCACCAGCAACGAATGAGAGCTCCTGTTGTTCTACATCCTTCTCAGCATTAGAATATCGCTTTGTCAGGTTGTTGGCTTTGGATTTTAGCCATTCTAATAGGTGTATTGGTATCTTGTTGTTTTAACTCGTAATTCTCTAATTACACATGATATTGGGAATATTTTCATGTGATTATTTGCTATCCGTATATCTTCTTTGATGGGGTGTCTGTTAGATCTTTTGCCCATATTTTATAAATGAGACTTGATTTTTTAGAGCAATTTTAGGTTCACAGCAAAATTGAGCAGAAAGCACACAGAGTTTCCATATACTCCCTGTCCTACCTGCCCTCTCCCCACCACACACAGCCTCCCCCATTATTCATATCCCATACTAGTGTGATAACTTTTTTTTATATAGTTGATGAATCTACATTGATACATTATTATTACTAAAAGTCTATAGTTTTTACTATGGTTTACTCTTAGGGTTGTATATTCTGCGGGTTTTGATGTGTGTGTGTATATATATATATATATAAATAATGACATGTAACTACTATTATAGTATCATACAGAATAGTTTCACTATCTAAAAGTTCTCTGTGTTCTGCCTATTCATCCCTCTCTTTCCCCTAAATCTTAACAACCTCTGATCTTTTTACTGTCTCCATAGTGCTGCCTTTTCCAGAATGCCATATAGTTGGATCATGTAGTATGAAGCCTTTTCAGATTGTCTTCTTTCACTTAGTAATATGCATTTAAGTTTCCTCCATGTTTTTTCATGGCTTGATAGCTCCTTTCTGTTTAGTGCTGAATAACATTCCATTGTCTGATGTACCACAGTTTATTGATCCATTCATTTACTGAAGAATATCTTCGTTGCTTCCAAGATTTGGCAATTATGAATAAAAGTTCTACAAATATCCATGGGCAGGTTTTTGCAGGGATATACATTTTCAGACTATTTGGGTAAACATCAAGGAATTTGATTCCTGAATCATGTAGCAAGAGTACCTTTAGCTTTTAGTAAGAAACTGTCAAACTGTCTTCCAAAGTAGCTACACCCGTTTTGATCTCCACCATCAATGACTGAGAGGTTTTTTTTGCTCCACATCCTCACCAGCATTTGCTGTTGTCAGTGTTTTCGATTTTGCACAATCTAATAGGTGCATAGTTGTATCTCACTGTTGTTTTCATTTGCAGTTCCTAAATGATACACGATGTTGATAATCTTTCCATATGTTTATTTGATATATGTATATCTTTTATGATGAGATGTCTTTTCAGATGTTTTATCCATTATTTTAGTTGAGTTGATTTCACTGTTGAGTTTTAGAAGTTCTTTGCATATTTAAGATCACAGTCCTTTATCAATTATGTCTTCAGCCAATATTTTCTCCCAGTCTGTGGCTTGTCTTATGATTCTCTAGACAGTGTTTTCTCACAGAGAGGTTCTTAATTTTAATGATCTGTTTAGAAATTATTTCTTTCATGCATCATGCCTTTGTGTTGTATAAATAAGTCATCACCATACCCAAGGTCACAAAGATTTTCTCCTATGTTACCTTCCAGGAGTTTCATAGTTTTACAATTTACATGAAGGTCTGTGTCTCATTTTGAGTTAATTTTTGTGATTGGTGTAATGTCTATATCCAGGTTTATTTCTTCTTCCTTTTTTTTTTTTTTTTTTCCGCATGTGGATATCCAGTTTTTCCAACATCATTTGGTTAAAAGACTGTATTTTCTCCATTCTGTTGTCCTTGCTTCTTTAGCAAAGTTGACATTATTTGTGTGGGTCTATTTCTGATGTCTCTATTCAGTTCCATTGATCTATTTATCTATTTTTTCACCAATATGATACAGTCTTCTGATTACTGTAGCTTTATAAAACTTGAAGTCAGTCCTCGAATGTCCTTCTCATTTAATATCGTGTTACCTATTCTGAATCTTTGGCCTTTCCATATAAACTTTTTAAAAAATTTTCATTTTAATATATATTTTTTGAGATGGAGTCTCGCTCTGCTGCCCAGGCTGGAGTGCAGTGGTGTGATCTCGGCTCAATGCATCCTCCACCTCCCAGGTTCAAGTGATCCTCCTGCCTCAGCCTCCCAAGTAGCTGGGATTACAAGCATGTGCCACCATGCCCTAATTTTTGTATTTTTGGTAGAGATGGACTCCTGACCTCAAGTGATCTGCCCGCCTCAGTTTCCCAAAGTGCTGGGATTATAGGTATGAGTCACGGTGCTCAGCCTCCATATAAACTCTAGAATCAATTTGTTGATATCCACAATACAATTTGCTGAAATTTTGATTTCAATTGCATTGAATCTGTACACCAAATTGGGAGGAACTGACATCTTGACAATACTGATTTGTTTTATACATGAACATGAAATATTTCACCACTTACTTAGTTTTTCTCTAATTTCTCTTATCAGAATTTTGCAGTTTTCCCCATAGAGGTCTTGCACATATTTTTGTTAGATTTGTGGCTAAATACTTCATCTTGTGATAACATAAACGGTAGAGTGTTTTAAGTTTCAACATTTTTTCCACTTGCTCATTGCTGGTATATGGGAAAGTGATTGACCTGTATCCTGTACTCTTTCCATAATTGCTTATCTGATCTGGGAGTTTTTTGTCTATTCTTTTTACATTTTCTACATAGATGATTACATAATTTGTGAACAAAGACAGTTATATTTTCCCTCCCAATTTGTATTTTCCTTTTTTCTCTTATTCCACCAGCTAGGACAGCATTATGATGTCAAAAAGGACTGGTCAAAGGAGTCATTCTTGCTTTCTTACTGATCTTAGAGAGAAAGTACTTGGTTTCTCACCATTAAATGTAATGTTAGCTATGATTTTTTTGAAAAATGTTCCTTATCAAGTTGAGAAAGTTCTCCTCTATTCCTAGTTTGCTGAAAGTTTTTATCATTAATGGGTGTTAGATTTTGTCAAATGCTTTTTCTGTATCAGCTGGTATGATCATGTGATTTTTCATTCTTTAGCCTTGATTTGATACATTTCATTAATTAATTTTTGAATGTCAAAATTTATTGACCCTTTATTTGGAATAAATTCCACTTGGTCATGGCATATACACCTTTTTATTCATTGTTGGATTCAACGTGTGAATATTTTGTTGAAGATTTTTGCATTTATGTTCATGTGTGATATTGGTCTATAGTTTCCTTTTCCCTTAATACCTTTGCCTGCTTTGGGGATTAGGATAATACTGGCCTCATAGAATGAGTTAGGACATATTCTCTTTGCTTCTATTTTTTGGAAGAAATTATAGAGAATTGCTATGATTTTTTGCTTAAATGTCTGATAGAACTCACCAGTGAACCCATCTGGGCATGGAACTTTCTGTTTTGGGAGGTTATTGATTATTGATTTAACTTCTTTAATAGGTATGTGCCTGTTCTGGTTGTCTCTTTCTTCTTGTGTGAGTTTTGTAGATTGTGTCTTTCAAGGAATTTGTTTATTTCATCTAGGTTATAAAATTTGTGGGCTGAAATATTTGTCCATATAGTATTCCTTTATTATCCTTTAATGTCCATGAACTCTGTCGTGATATCTATCCCCTTTCTCATTTCTGCCATCAGTAATTTGTATCTTCTTTTTCTTGGCTGGCTAGAGGCTTGTCAATTTTATTGCTCTTTTCAAAGAATTAATTTTTAGTTTTGTTAATTTTTCTATAGATTTTCTATTTTTAATTACATTGATTTCTGCTCTAGTTGTTATTATTTCTTATCTTCTGTTTATTTTGTGTTTAATTCACTCTTCTATTTCTAGTTTCCTAAGGTGGAAGCTTATGTTATTGATTTTAGATCTTTATTCCTTTTTAATACATGAATTCAATGCTACAAATTTTTCTTTAGTCACTGCTTTTGCTGTATGACACAAATTTTGATAAGTTGTATTTTTACTTTCATTTAGTTCAAATTATTTTAAATTTCTCAAGATTTCTTCTTTCACCCATATGTTATTTAGAAGTGTGTTGTTGAGTCTTCAAGTATGTTGGGATCTTTCCAACAATTTTTCTGTTGTTAATTTCTAGCTTAATTCCATTGTGGTCTGAGAACATTCTTTGTATGATTTATATTCTATTAAATTTTTTGAGGTGTTTTTTATGACCTAGAATGTGGTCTATTTTATGAATGTTCTCTGTTAGCTGAAGAAGAAAAAATGTGTATTTGCTGTCATTGGATGAAGTAGTCTATAGATGTCAATTATATGCAGTTTATTTATGGTGCTACTGAGTTGAACTGTGTCCTTACTGATTTGCTACCTGATGGATCTGTCCATTTCTGATAGCAAGGTGTTGAAGTCCCCAGCTATAATGGTAGATTAATCTATTTCTCCCTAAAGTTCCATCAGGTTTTACCTCACACATTTTGATGCTCTGTTTTGAGGCCCATATATATATTAAATATTATTATGACTTCTTGGAGAATTAACTCTTTTATCATCATGTAATGTTCCTTTCAATCCATTATAATTTTCCTTTCTCTGAAGTTTGTTCTGTCTGGTATTAATATAGTTATTCCAGTTTTCTTTTTATTGGCATTATCATATTTCTTTCTCTATCCCTTTACTTTTAATCTATATATGTCTTTATATTAAAATATATTTTATATTGGATGCACTCTGACAATCTCTTTTAATTGATGTATTTAGATCAATGATGTTTAAAATGATTACTGATATATGAAATTAATATATATCATATTTGTTATGTTTTCTATTCGTTGCCTTTCTTCTTTGTTTCTATTTTTTGTCTTTTACTTTTTTTCTATCTTTTCTGGTTTTAACTAAGTGTTTTATTTGATTCTATATTCTCTCCTTTTCTATTATATCAATTTTACTTCTTTTTTTACTTCATTTAGTACTTGCCTTGGAGTTTGCAAAAGATATAAATTTACAATTAATCCAAGTCCACTTTCAAATAACACTACACCACTTTATGGGTAGAGTAATACCTTATAACAATAAAATAATCCTAATTCCTCCCTCCGGTCCATCATATCTCTGTTGTCATTCATTCAATTTATACATGAGCTATTACAAATACATTGTTTCCTTTACTACATTGACAAACTGTTATTTGTTAGATAAATTAAGAGTAAGAAAAACTAAAGTTTTAATTTTACCTTTAAAATTACCTTTTTCTGTAATGCTCTTCCTTTCTTTAGGTACAATCCAGTTTCTGAGCTATATCATTTCCCTTCTCTGAAGAATGTATAGTATCATTTTTTTTTCAAGGCAGGTTTATTGGCAGCAAATTCCTTCAATTTTTGTTGTCCAAGAAAGTCTTAATTTATCCTTCACTTTTGAAGAATAATTTTTCAGGGTATAGAATTCTAGATCGGTGGATTTTTTTTTTTTTTGTCAAAATGCTTCAGATATTTTATTTCGCTCTCTTCTTGCTTGCATAATTTCTGAGGAGAAGTTTTAATATTATATACTTGGCTGTCATTCTTTGGCATTTATCCTGCTTGTATTCTCTGTGCTTCTTGGATGTGTGGTCTGGTGTCTGACATTAATTTGGGGGAAATTCTCAGTCATTATTTTTTTAAATACTTCTATTATTTTCTTTTTCCTCTCCTTCTGGTATTGCCTCTCCACGTATGTTGCATGGAAAATAAAGTACATTTGTACCACAGTTGTACCACAGTCCTTGGATATTCTGTTCTATATTTTTCAGTGTCTTTTCTCTTTGCTTTTCAGTTTTACCAGTTTCTACTGACATATCCTTGAGCTCAGGGATTTTCTTCCTTTGGCCGTGCCCAGACTCATTAGCAAAGAGACTGAGGAAAAAGGCATTTAAAGGCATTATTTCTGTTATAGACATTTTAATACCTAGCATTTCTTTAGAGGTCTTTCTTAGAATTTCTATATACATTAACCATGAGTTTTTGCATATTGTCTACTTTTTCCAGTAGAGACTTTGGCATACTCTACCCATTTTTAAATTAGGTTATTTTTTTCTTATTGTTAATACTTCTTTGTATATTTAGGACATAAGTCCTTTTGCACATACGTGTTATTTGCTTTGCGAATAACTTTCTAACTCTGTGGCTCATCTTTTCGTTCTATTAACAGTGTCCTTAACACACCAGAAGTTTCAAATTTTAATGAAGTCTAATTATCAATTTTTTTTTATTTTCATAGATCTTTTTTTGATGTCGCTTCTAAAAGGTCTTCATGAAACTGAAATTTATCTAGATTTTCTCCTATATTATCATCTAGAAACTTTACAGTTTTGAATTTTACATTTAGGTATATGATCTATTTTGATTAATTTTTGTGAAATGTGTTCACCTGTGTCTAGACTTCATTTTTTTTTTTTTTTTTTTTTTTTTTTGCACTTGCTTTTTACAGCACCAATTTGTTTTTAAAAAGCTATTCTTTCTACATTTACTTGCCTTTGCTCCTTGGTAAAATATCAGTTGACTTTATTTGTGCAGGTCTATCTCTGAGCTCTTTATTCTGTTTCATTGAACTATATGTCTATTCTTTCATGAATACCATGCTGTCCTACAGCCTTATAAATAAGCCTTGAAGTCTGGTAGTGTTAGTGATGGAACTCATTCTTCCTCTTTAATATTGTGTTGGCTACTCTAGGTTTTTTTCACCTTTCCATATAAATTTTAGAAACAGATTGTTGATATCTACAAAATCAGTTGCTGGGATTTTACTTGAGTTGGATTGAATCTATAGGTTAAGTTCGGAAGAACTGGCATCTTAACAATATTGAGTCTTCCAATCTGTGAACATGGAATACCTCTCCATTTATTTAGATCTTCTTTATTAGATCAGAGTTTTATAATGTTTCTCACATAGATCTGGTATATATTTTGTTAGATTTATGTGTAAGCATTTAATTTTCCTTGTGCTGTGTTAAATGATAATGTGTTTTTAATTTCAAATTCCATCTGTTCATTGCTAGTATATAGAAAAGCAATTAACTTTTATATATTAACCTTGTATACTGTTATTTGATATAATTATTAATTCCAGGGGTTTTGTGCTAATTTGGGGGAATTTTCTACATAGAAAATCATATCATTTGTGAACAAAGACAGTTGCATTTCTTCCTTCCCAATCTGCATATCTTTATTTCCTTTTCCTGTCTTATTACACTAGTTAGGTCTTCTGGTGAAATGTTGTATAGAAGTGTTAAGAGGGGATATCCTTGCCTTGTTTATGACCTTAATAGGGGAAAAATCCAATTTCTTACCCCTCAAGTATACTATCTTCATCTGGTTCTGCTGCTAGGCTAATGCCGGCCTTATAGAAAATGTTCACTGCTTCTATTTCTGTAGAAAATTGTTTTACATCTTTCTTAAATGTTTGGTAGAATTCACTAATGGAACTTCTGTCTGCTTTCTTTTTAAAAAAGTGTTATGAACTGAATGTTTGTGTCCCTCTAAAACTAATATATGAAAATCCTAACCACCAGTAGGTGAAGTCTTTGGGAGACAACAGATCAAGGAACCCTCATGATTGGGATTAATACCCTTATAAAAGACATTCCTGAGAGTTCTCTTACTCTTTTTCTACCATTTGGGGGTTAGTGAAAAGACAGCTACCTGGAAACCAGGAAGAGGGCCCTCACCAGATACCAAATCAGCCAGCACCTTGATCTTGACTCCCTAGCCTCAAGAGGTATGAGAAATCAATGTTTATTTTTTAAGCTATACAGTTTATAATTCAAACTAACTGAAATAGAATGTTATTAATTATTGATTCAGTTTCTATTTCTTCAATAAATATAGGCTTTTTTGGGTCACTGAGTTTCGAAAATTTGTGCCTTTCAAAGAATTGGTCCAATTCACTTCATTTTTAAATTCGTGGCCATAAAGTTATTCATATTATTCCTCTATTAAACTTCTAATGTCAATTGCCAGCAGTAATTACTCCCTTTTCATTTCTGGTATTAAGTTGTATCTTCTCTCTTCTTGGTTAGCCTAACTAGAGATTTATCAACTGTATTGATCTCTGCAAAGAACCAGCTTCTGTTTTTGTTGACTTTATTGATTTCCTCTTTTCAATTTCACTGATTTCTGCCCTATTTTTTAATTTTTGTTTTTCTTTTGCTTGCTTTAGATTTAACTGTTCTTTCTCTAGTTTCCTAAATTGAAAGCCTAAATCATTAATTTTACATTGTTATTCTTTTTAAACAAATGCTTCCAATGCTATAAATGTCTCTCTAAACACTGCTGTCACTGTCTATCATAATTTTGATAAACTCTATTTTTACTTCCATTGGCTTCAAAATATTTTATAAATTTCTCTTGAATCTTATTTACCTCGTGTGTTATTTGGAAGTGTTTTGTTTAATCTCTAAGTATTGGGGGATTTTCCAACTATCTAGCTTGATTTCTAGTTTAATTTCATTATTGTCTGATAACATACTTCATATAATTTATATTATTTTAAAGGTGTTGAGGTATGTTTTATGGCCTAGAATGTGGTCTATCTTGTTGAATATTTCATGTGAATTTGAAAATAGTACGTATTTTGATGTGGTTGGATGAAATATTCTATAAATGTCAATCAGGTCAAGTTGACTGATAGTGATTTTCAGGTCAACTATATCCTTCCTGGTTTTTTCCTGCCTCCTTGGTCTTTCAGTTATTGAAAGCAAGGTGATGTATTCTCCAATCATAATAGTGGGTTTGTCTATTTCTCCTTGCAGTTCACCTCAAATATTTTGATGCTCTGCTGTTAAGTGCATGTTAAAAATGTTATGCCTTCTTGGAGAACGAACTCTTTTATCATTATGCAATGACCCTCTGTTTTAATCTATTCAGGCTGCTACAGCAAAATACTACAAACTGGGTGGTTTATGAACAACAAACATTTATTTCCAACAGCTCTGAAGGCTGAGAAGTCTAAGATCAAGGCAACAGCAGATCAGTTCTCTGGTGAAGGCCTATTTCTTGTTTCGCAGCCTTCTCGCTGTGCCCTCACATGGTGGGAGGGACTAGCTAGCTTCTGAGGTCTCTTTTATAAGGACACTAATCCCAACCATGAGGGAAAAGCCTGATCACCTCCCAAAGGCCTTATCTTCTAATACTATCATCTTGGGAGTTAGAATTTAAACATATAAATTTAGTCAGGGGGATACAAACTGTGAGACTATAATATCCTCTTTATCCCTGATAATTTTCCTGTTCCAAATTCTGCTTGTCTGAAATTAATTCAACTAGTACACCTTTCTTTTGATTCATCTTAGCATGGTATATCTTTCTCAATCCCTTTAGTTTTAACCTGTGTCTTTAGATTTAAACTGTGGTGTTTGTTTGTTGTAGACAACATGTTTTTAATTCACCCTGACAATCTCTTTTAATTAGTGTGTGGAGACCATTTACCTTTGAAGTAATTATTGTCATAGCTAAATTAATATCTACCATGTTTCTGTTTTCTATTTGTTTCAATTACTCATTATTTCTTTATTTTCTTCTTCTCCTTATTCTGACTTCTATGGTTTCAATTAAGCATTGCATATAAATCCATTTTTGGACATCTCTTAGCATATCAATTATACTTTTTAAAAATTTAGTTTGTCCTAGAGTTTGTAATATACATTTACAACTAAGTCTACTTTCAAGTATACTTAATATATACCACTAAGTATATAATTAGTATATACTTAAGTAGTGCAAGTTATTTTATAACAGAATGTTCCCAACTCTTCTCTCTCATCTCATACATTACTGCCTTTCATCTTCCTTACCATATGCTATAATCACCCAATACATCATTCCTATTATCATTTGAATAAGTTATTATTACATCATTTTAAAAATAAGAAACACAAAAGATTTTATTTTACCTTATTTATTCTTTCTCTATTGTTTTCCCCTTTTTAATGTAAATCTGAGTTTCTGACCTATGTAATGTTTTTTCTCCATGAAGAATTTTTTTTAACATTTCTTGTAGGGCAGCTCTGCTACCGGTGAATTGTCAGTTTTTGTTTGCCTGAGAAAAATCTTCATTTTGCCTTTACTTTTAAAGGATAATTCACTGGATACATAATTCTAGGTATTTTTTTTTTCTTTCAGAACTTAAAATATTTCACTCCACTATCTTCTTGCTTGGGTTCTGATGAGTCCACTGTATCATTCTTATACTTGCTTCTCTATAGGAAAGATCTTCCCCCAACACCAACTTCTTTCAATATGTTTTTAGTCTTTTTTTTTTTTTTTGAGTTTTATATGATTTTCCTATGTGTATGTGTAGCTGTTTTGGTATTTACTCTACTTGTTGTTATCTGAGCTTTTGGACGTGTGATTTGGTAGTTGTCATTAGTTTTGGAATACTGTAAGTTATTATTTCAAATATTTATTGTGCTCCTTTCTCTTTCTTCTTTTTATGGTATTTCAACTATGTGTACATCTTTTGACACTATCCTACAGTTCTTAGATACCCAGTGTGGGGAGTGTTCATTTTTATATTTTTCATTCTTTTTTCCCCTCACATTTTATTTTGGGAAATTCCTATTATCTATTCTATTCTATTCTATTCTATTCTATTCTATTCTATTCTATTCTATTCTATTCTATTCTATTCTATTCTGTGATGGATTCTCGCTCTGTTGCCCAGGCTGCAGTGCAGTGGAGCGATCTTGGCTCACTGCAACCTCCACCTCCCGAGTTCAAGCTGTTCTCCTGCCTCAGCCTCCTGAGTAGCTGGGACTACAGGTGCCCGCCACCACGCTCGGCTAACTTTTGTCTTTTTAGTAGAGATGCGGTTTTACCTATTGGCATACCTTAAAGCTCACCAATTCCTTCCTCAGCTGTGTCCAAGCTAGTGATGAGCCCATGAAACACATTCTTCCTGTTAGTTTCGTTGATTTCTTATTTCTAGCATAATATCCTTTTGATTTTTTTAAAGTTTCTATCTTTTGCTTATATTACCCATCTGTTCTTCAATGTTGCCTATTTTTAGTATTAGAGAACATTTCACAGTCCCATCAGCTTCTGTTCAGGTGAATCAATCTTGGCTATGATTTTCCGTATTTGTCTGTCTTTTTCCAGATTTCCAGGTATGATGAATTCCCTGGGAATTTTAGTATTCTGACTGGTCTAAGAAAAGTGATTGTTATTCAGCTTGTTTAGCTTTTTCTAAGAATGGAAGTGATGACTTAAGAGCTCATTGCACTTCGAGGCTGAAATTAGAAGTCTGTTCCAGCTTACTGTTCTAGTAAGGTTCTAGAACTCGCTTATTCAGCTATTATTCTTGCCTCTTCAATATTTTTTCACATTTATTTGGGCTCAGCCATGTGTTATATATATTTCAGCATTTTTAAAGTGTGCAATACAAAGAGGAATTTATCTTACCATCATTGACACTGTAGGTCTAGAAATAGAACTCAATTGATAAGCATTTAACATTCTTCTATTAGTTTTACTTGGTTTGTTTCTAACTTTTTCAAGTTACTCATATTCGCTTAACTTTAAAGAATATGCAAGAATACATATCTGATTAATACATTTATATTTAATCACAAAATATAGATTATTCTCCATTAATAAATGTGTTAAAAGTTATTTCACAGACTCAAATATTTACATATATTATCTTTTAGCCTTAATAATCCAAGAGTCATTACCTTATTCAAATTAGAAGATTCCACTTCAGATTCAATTTGCCAATCTTATATTCTTTTCAACACAAATGCCACAGGAATATTCTCTTGCTAGCAACACTAAGAGTAAATTTCTTAGTAAATTGTCAGACAAAACCAAAATCTAACAGCTATACAAACATGAACACAGACCAATGTTTCCATGTAGCACACTGGAGTATTTTATAAGAAAATTTCACTTTGTACCTCATCTATTTTGTTCTCTTTGTTTGGAAATAAACTAATTTTAAAAGCTCATCAAAGCATTGTTGTGCTTATTTATTATACACATGATCCTAATATAGCTATATGGTTGATATGACTCATGCACTGTAATTTAAGCATCGATTTTGGACCGTTTGGTGGCGATTTATCAGTTGGCCTCTTCTTTATTTTGCTTTTGTTTTTTCTAGCATTTCTCTGGATAATAATACTTTGGGTCTCAAGAAAGAGAAGAGAGAGAGGGGGTAGGAAAGAAGAAATAAAAATGTAAAGCTAGTCTCCCTCATAAGATATTTTAGGTAGTTAAACCACCTAAAGAAAACCCCTGAAGTTTCTTTATACTCACTTTCTGAAACTATCATCATCTGTTACATTCTCATTTTGAAATAACTGGCACAAGTCTTGATACATATACTGACAAAAGCACACAACTTAGTTAGCTTTCTTCTAGCTGTTTCAAACCCATTTCTTCACAGTGTGAGGTAGAAAAGCAAATTGCACCACAGGGAGGAGTACATTTGGAGACAAAAAGAATAAAAGTGACTTCCCAGAACCCTTCTTTCAAGTCCAAAGGATTTGGTTTAGTGATCTTTCATACACGCTGTCTGAAGCTCTGCTGGAGGGTGGGGGCTGGTGTGTATGTTAATGTAATAGGTTAGTGTTAGTAAGTATTACCAAACACATCCACCCTGTACAGGTGCCAGGCTTTTGCTTAAGAACACTAGAAAATTCTATAGTAATTAATGAGATTTTCCCTAGAAAACCTCAGAACAAAGACAAAAACTGTGGATAATATAAAGTAAAAACATATATGTATATACACCCATATATGTATATATAATACACATATGTATATATTATACACTTAGATGTATATATTATATATACATACATATGTAATAATACATATATATTATTTTCTGTGAGTTTTAGAGTTCAAGACAACTGCTCATAGATTTAAGCCATTGTATTCATTCATGAAACAAATATTTATTAATACCCTACTATGTGCATGGCAATGAGCTGGTGGCTGAGTAACTGTACTGGCCCCGAGTTCGTTCATTTTATTCAATATTCATTGAGCAGCTACAATGTGGTAGGCTCCTATAGATCCTAGACATGTAAACAGATGAAATCCCTTCCCTTAAGCTTCAAAGTCTTTAGATTTTAGTAGAGGAAAACATATTAAAACAAAAACCAAATAAATAAATAGTATGTTATATGGTGGTAAGTGCTATGAAGAAAAGTAAAGCAGAAAGAAGAAAGAGGAGTTGGAGGGGTTCGACTGGTATATTATTTTAAGGAGGGTGATCAAGGAAGCCTTCACCAACAAGATGTCATCTAGGCAGAGACCCAAAGCAAATGATTTAAATGAGCCATCCAGTATCTGGTGATAGAATGTTCCAGGCAGAAGGAAGGACAATTGTAGACGTTCTGAGGCAGACATGCACTTGGCCTGTTTAAGGAACAAGAGGTTGCCAGTGTGGCTGGAATGGCGAGCACAAAGCAGGGCAAGTGGAAGAAGAGGAGGTAAGTGGGGAGGTGAAGAAGGGTGTGGAGTATGAGAGGAAAAGAGGAGTGAAGGATGACTCCAAGGTTTGTGGGCCAAGAAACTGGAAGGATGAAGTTCCATTTCCTGAAATAAAGAAAGACTACAGGAAAAGCAGGTTGGAGAGTAGGGATCAAAAGCCAGTTTTGTGTAAGATAACTTGGTAATATCTTTTAAACATGCAATGGAGATGCTAAGTGACCATGGAGTGCAAGAGTCTGGAGTTGAGGGCAGAAATTCAGGAAAGAGGCACAAATTTGCAAATTTGTCAGTATAAAGGTGCTATTTAAAGCCACAAGATTGGATGAGTTCACTTGAAGACAGCATAGACGTAGGAGTACCCTGAACTCTGAGGCACTTTAAACAGTTGGGCTGATGAGGTAAAAACGAGGGAAGGAGATTGGAAAGGGGAAGTAGGAGGAAAACCAGGAAAGTTTAGAACCCTGGAAATTGTGCAAAGAAGGTTTTTCGTGGAAAACGGGATTGATCACTTATTTCAAATGTTGCAAGTAAATACGATGAGAACTGGGAACTGGATTTGGCAGTGTGAAATTGTTGGCCGAGTGGTGTGGATGGCAGCGTGGATGGAGTGGGCTTAACAGAATAGGGAGGGGTGGCAATGCGGAGAGTCAATCTAGGCTTTCAAGCTATTATCAAATGGTTCTGAATCACATACAATTCATGGAGACAGGCCCATTATAAACATTTATCCGTCATCATTTGGTCTGAAGATAACATTGTGAATCACACAAATCTAATGACATATCCAGCTACTATTTAGTAGTGTACCAAATATGGTTTAAATGCACAACGCTGTGAGAAACAGAACTAGAACAAAATGACAGAAAGTTGTAAAGTGAGTGGGAGCAATAATGTGGTGAAGCATTTACTTAAGTGTTTTTTAACAGAAAAATTTCCTTTTCTTTTTTCCATTCCTTCTCTTTCTGTTAGATCTTGATCTCCTCTCCCCACAGGGAAGGTAAACCAGAGCACAGATGCACATAGAAACCACACATCGTCATTCCTACATTTTAACAGACAAATGTCTTGGCATTAACAATTAGAGTCTAACAAGAACCCTCTGCTCCCCCAGTTCCCAAACAACCCCTTTCTCAGAGGCCTGAGAAAGGTCCTTCCTGGACTAAAAAGGAGAGGAGAGTTAGAAAAGCAAGGGAGAGAAATTTTGATGTGGATTTATACCCCCTCCCTCTTGGGCTGAGCCAGTGACTGAGATTAAAGAAGAAGAAAGAGACAGAGCAATTCCTGGTTAACTCTGAAGGAGTTTGAACAAGGCGAACCTCTTCTTCACAGCCTGTCAGGGCCATGAGAGATCTCACCAAATCCCCTTTGATAAGGAGGAACAAGGACCACTCACGGGATGGCCAGGCAGATGGATCTCAAACGGGGTCGCAGAGCCACTCTGCAAATGGGGCCCGGGGTGTGTCCGATGCTAGCTCCCTGGCTCCGAGAGTGCCGCAGGTGCGCCATCAGAGTCACGGGACCTGTTCACGTGCTGCAATCTGACAAGGGGATTTCAACAGCAGGTGTGCTCAGGTGCTTCAGTGGATGGCAGCACGGAGGGGCAGCTGTGCCTGACCAAATGAGGAAGGCCTTCCAGCGCTTGGCGTAAGCCCTTGTATCTTACAGATCTCACACCAGGGAGTAAAGAAGCAACAGCAGAACCCCATGGTGGCTGAATTGGCCATATACCCACTAAGAGAAATCTGAAGTTTTAAGCTGAATTCACATAAAATGGACAATTTCAAGTTTCAGGTCAGAACACAGAATAAAAGTTAAGATAGAAATTAGCTCGTTTTAAGAAAAAAATAAAGTTACAGTTGCTTTCCATGCCTACAGTGGTTGATTGAGAAATTTGCACCAGACACATGAACCCATAATTGCATAGACAATGTGTTTACAAGCCCTTTGGGAGAAATCTGTGGTACAAGGAAAAACAAAATACTATGCTTGGAAAGATAAAACTAGATTTCTCCTAGCTCTGTTACTCTCTTTAGAATCTCAAGAAAAGTAGTAATGCTTTTTGAGTCTTAACACTTATTGATAAAATGAAATGCCTCACAAGACTGCTGTGATTATCAAATGCCATAATGCCATAATACACAAAAGTGTTAAATAGACTTTAAATGCTTCAAAATAAAAAATGAAGGAACTGAAACCAACTGCTACAATATGCCAGGCTCCTTATCTTATGGTAAACATGATATATATTTTACATTTAATGTAATAATTTATAGTAATACTGTATTATGTTATTTTATATTATATTCCTGGTTGGCCTGGGATAGCCATATTTTACAGGTATCACTCCAGTATAATTTTTAATAATGCCCTTTTCACTCTCAAAACTTCTGATTTGCATGATAAATTACATAGTCACTCTATACATTCTTTCCATACAATATCCTTGCAAAGTAAGGTCCGTATTTTATTTCCTTTTCACAGATGAGGTAACTGAAGTTTACATGGCTTGAGTAGCTAACCTGTGCTCTCACAGCTAGTCATGCTGCCCTGTTGGAAATCAAATCTGGGACTGTCAACTTGAAATGTCAGGCTATTCAATTTAGTGTACCATTGTGTAAGGTGCAACATGACTCTTTTCATTTGCGTTAGAACCATAGGCATGTAAAGTGGATCACTCTCTCCCAGGCACAGGGCATGGGACCCATCTAAACTGACAGCTGCGAGTTAAGAGCAGAATGAAGGCTAGGCTTTGAATTCCTGAGCAGGCAGCTTCCCGAGTCCTGTTTACTTTCAGTGATTTGGCCTTTGCGTTGGATTGGAGAGCAGTACAAACATATGCAGATTAGCCTTAAGTAAATCAACTTGGAAATATTACATTAACAACCCCTCTCTTTGGTTTCATTTTTATTTAGGTTTTATTCAAATATTCTTAAAAGAAAAGCCTACATCTCCTTCAAACACACCTTCTTTTTGACATTCTAAAGCTTTTAATTGTGTCCAGCTTCTAAATCTAATTTAGTGAAGCCAAAAAAAAAAAAAAAAAAAAAAAACACACATTAAGGCTATGTTTATTTCAGTTAAGCCTGGAGTAAAGGTTCACGCCAGATCTCATTTTAGCAAAATGAATTCACCATCCCCTAGTAAACATTGGATGAAACTTATAATTACACTGGTGACAAGAAAGAATCCCTGGTCTTGGTTTGCAGAATTATATGACCTTACATTAATGTTAGAAATCTAAATGATTAAAATCTAGATTTGCAAATGGACATCATTTCTATTGTAAAATTTGCTTTCAGCAAAAAAAGCATTTTGTAACAGTGTTTCACTAAAACTGTCTTTACAAGCCAAACGAGATGGGTATTTATTTGGGGGAACAATTTTTAGTTAATTCAGTACAAAACAGTCTGAATAAAGATGGAGAAAAAGTGGAATCACTTCCTAACTGTAGTTCTACATATGTATATTTATTTTCAAGAATAGTGAGGGCAGGGAAATTGAAACTTTGTTTTAAAATACATATACATAGAGAATATGTATCTGAAATTATGCCCACTAATCTAGAACACCTGTTTCAAAACGTGACGACTTGTTTAGGAACATTCAAAAGCAAACACACTATTACCCCAGAATGTTCAACTAAGGATCAGAGCTGAACAAACTAAGAGGTAAATTGTAAGAAATTCATGTATTTAGATGTTGAACCAAAAAGAGAGAGACCATGGAATTGTTTTCTACTTGGGAAAATGTATGTTCATTTAGCTCAAACTTTACAGACCATCAAATGTAGGTTCATTTAAAATGGAAAGGAATCCTTCTACTATTTCTATACAATCAAAAATAAGTCTCAGGAATTGGACAGCACATCTATGAGTCTCAGTGGATAATATTAACCTGTGTACAGGAAACACATAAAACATATATCAGATTCTCCCAGAATAACATGGAAGCGTGTCCAAATCTGGGATCTCCACTTACAGAGTGGTTAGACACAAGAAAACACTGCAGAAGTTGAAATGATGTTCATTTGCAGACCTAGATTTTAATCATTTTGATTTATAATATTTGTGTAAAGTCATATTCTGCAAACCAAAGCCAGGGAGTCTTTCTGATCAGTATAATTACATCCTTATAGCCCAGGGAGTGAGTGGAATATATTCTTAGATAATGTGAACTGAGAGAAAAAAGCCAGAGAGAGATGTTTTCCAAAAGACGAGGCTATATATAGGTGGATTCAAAACAAAACAAATTACAAGTGAACTATAGGTAATAAAGTCAGAAGACACCCAGAAGGCTAGGCAGACTGGCCATTATGGGGACTTCTGGGATTTTCAAAAGGAAGACTGGAAATGTTAATTGGAATAAAACAAGAAGGTGTGAATAAAGAAGGTAGAAATGGGGCCGGGATGAGGGTGGGAAATGATCTAGAAAACAAACAGCAAATGAAGGACTATGCCTGTGCTGGTCAGCTACAGTGAGCCTCCTGTTTCTGAAAGAACATGGAGCTAAGTGTTGCAAGAATCAAACCTAAGACACTGGGAATATATTTCCGTCCATGTAAGCATAGGAAACTTTGTAAGGAATAATCTAAGTGTATTAATAATTAAGGAATACAAGTTGTGTGCAGTGACTTGTTAAATAAGCCACTGATGCCAAGCAAGTGCAGAGACATTGAGGAGTCATGAAGTGAATGAGAAAAAGTCACTTTTATTACAACTACTAATTACCCAGGAATTTAGAGATTTTTAAATACTCGTATATTGCAGCATCATTATTAACATGTCTATTTAGCACTGAAATTTTGGTCTGTACATGAACATCAATCATTTGGGCAACAGTTTCATTAAATTCATTTGTAGTCCTTTAACTCTTAATGTTCAATATCCAACAGTGACTGAGAAAAACAGGGCTGTGTTTATTTGCTTATTTGTTCTTCCTGAAAAATCAAGAACATTTTCATCTTTTTTATTACTTCATCTCAGGCTTCCCTTATATAGACTGGATTCTGATACTTAATTCTTAACATATCTTAAAATATTAATAGTAAAATGTATCTTTATATTTAAAGCCAAAAAAATGTATCCACACCTACTATGAACAAAGAAAACAGCAGTGCTAGGCACTGGTGGGAGGGGAGGTGGATGATACATGAAAGCACAAGACAGAATTAGCACTCAAGGGCTTTGCAGTTCTGATGGGGAGAAAGATGTTCACTAATAACACTAGCTCATGGCAGAATGTGACCTGTGTTGCATACTGGAGGGGCAGAGTGCTACTTCTATAGAAGAGGGTGGAGACCTTAATGAAAGGAATTCTACTTCCAGTAATTTCTCCCAAAAGATCTACTGGACAAATGCAGAAAGTTACAGGCACCTAGGTGATTCCTAGGTTAATATTTAGCCTATTTGTACTAAATAGCCAACAGCTTGATTATGCCAACATGCCAATTCACACGGACACTGGATTTAGAAATGATAGAAAATAAAATACTTTCAAGAAAAGTTGTTTCTGTTCATAAATGGTGTCTAGGACCAGCCTACAGACCTCCACCATCCTCATTTCGTGCCCATGACAGACATTACTAATTGATCATGGCATACTTTCCTTTGTGCTCTACGGCCTTAGAATCCTTCCTTCCTGAGAGTTACAACTTACTGAGATGAATGCATTTGCATATCCAGGGTATAGACAGTGGTTCTCCTACTATGCAGCTTTGCTCTATGAAACCCCTTGAAGGCTACTGGGGGAAAGAAGGGGGAGGGAGAGTAGATAGCAGGCCAAGACTGCTCACTTTTGGAACACACCTATGATATTAGAAGGGAGCTTAGTAGCCACTTTTGGATGCAGGCACAAGGAGATTTTTTGGGATCTGGTAAAGATGCGGTGATGGTATCTCAGGCGTTTTTCATTTGGGAATATTTACACAGGTTTAAACTTAGGATCTATGCATTTTTATATATTAAATATATTTTATCCTTCAATACAAATTAAACAAACAAGCAAAATAATAGCTAACCTATCAGAGCCAAAACAAGATGGAGAGCTCAAACTTTACAGACCATCAAATGTAGGCTCATATCTAGGCTCAACATTGTAACTTGCCATGTGATTTGGGCAAGTCATTGGAGCTCTCTGTTTTATTTTCATTACCTGAAACAGGGATAAAGAATATCTAACTCATAGGATTGTTATGAGGAGTAAATGGCATAATAATGAACTTAGTATGATGACTAATATATCAATATGTTAATAATGATAACTAACATTTATAGAGTCCTTCCCATGTTCCCAGCTCTGTTCTAGGGACTTAATTTTCTCCAAAAGCCCTTGTGGGGCAGGGCGTTTATTTTACAATAAAGGAAACGGAAGCAGAGACTTTAATTACTCATCCAAGATCTCTCACCTACTAGGTGGAAAAGCCAGAATTGAAATTCAAACAGGCTGCATATTAATCACTGCATTCTCATGTGTAATAAGGACCTGTTAAACAGCAGTTATTACTATTACAAGAATAAATCTTGGCAGAGATGTGGGAGGTTATAGGGAAGAATTGAGTGTGGGCTGAACTGCTGTTCTCCAGGAGGCAAAAGGTAACTCTAGGTTTAGGCTTTGAAATTCTGTGCTGAATAAATGGCTGCTATTATTATTATGCAATCTCCATACCGAATTTGAGACAGAAAATGAAAGTACATAATATATGCAATATTGTTATTGTATTTTATAAATAGAGAAAACAGCTTGTGGAAGGTTAATGCCATGCTCCCCTTTGGTCCACTAGAGCCTGCTTCTAAAATCTACCCCAGGGAAGCATTCTACCTCCGTAGGCTACGTCCACAATCAATCTGGGTTTTGTTGTGACTATGGGTGATTTTTTTCCTCTGTATTTTCTACATTTTCTATAATGAACACATTAATTTTATAGTGGAAAACTGACTTTGAAAATAAAACAAAGCAAAACAAAAACCAATCTCGGTAAGGCAATAAGAACCACATGTCTTCTAAATGGAAAACATGCTTATTTCTCCTTTGTTTCGTGGAAGCAGCTTGCCATATACACAGTCCACAGCTTTGAACCATTTACATAAACACACCCAAGCCAAGCATTTCCACGCAAGAGCCAAATTGCACCCATATTAGCAATTTAATGACTTTGAAAGTAATAAATGGTAGAAACTGATACTCACTTTGCTAGAATTCACCTTAGATATTCCTTACAAACCACAATCCGGTGGCGTTTGTTGTAGATGGTAGATGTAGATATTCAAGAAACTTTGAAAGAAAACACTATTCATCCTGAGATGGAGGGGGGCGGGGGCGGTGTTGGGAAATGCTAAGTGGTGACAAAAGGTAGAAATCTTTCAGGTGAAATGTAATGTCCAGGAACTGAGTGGTAGTGGATCATTGTAAATCATCCACCAGAGGGCACTGCCAGAATATACAAAGTTTTCTTGGGAAACATTGGACACCCCCTAACTCTAGGCAAAGACAGCTAATATGGTTAGCTTAACAGAATTCCACTTTTATTATGTTTCCTTTGCCTTTATAAATCAGGTCAGTCTTTTCCTCCTGATGAAGGAATTCATGAACTGCATGCTACCTTTACTGTTATGACTCTTTTAAAATTGCTGCAACCATTTGATTGTAAAAATATTTTACAAGAAATGCTGTGTTCCATGTGCTAAGTACTGAAGTTATTACCATGATGACAAGACCACCTTCTTGCCTACAGTTGGGAGATTAATAAAGGGCTTCTGAGATAACCACAAGGCACATGAAATAACTCGGGAACTATAAATTGCAGAAGGTAGATGCTGTTTCGTTTTGCACTGTTAAGTACCATTGCTGTTCACTGAAGGGAATATTACCCACAGATGTTTTGGAAAGCCATCTGAGGAAGGCGCAGAAGGTTGTACAAATAGAAGAGGCAGAAAGGAAAGCAGAACACAGCATTAGCAAAGTCATAGGAGTCAAAATTTCATTGCTAAGGAAAACTAGCGCCTTTCGTTTCATATTTCTGGCTGTCCTACTGACTTGGAATGCTTCAAATGCACCAGTTCACCTGCCTTAGATGTGGACCGATACTTCAGTCCCATCTGCTGTAATAGGTGGGCTTTTCATATTTTCTGAAGCTATTATCCATAGTGTTTCCCCTCTAATTTCAAAAGCCTAGAGAGAAACAAAGTGGAAAAACTCTTGTTTTGGACAGAGAAGGCTCTGAAGCAAGCCACCTCCTAGAGATGGAGAGCCTCATTTTGTCCTGCCTGAGCCAAGATAGGACACAGTAGAAGTTTGCTGCAAGAACACAAACACATCAGGTTTTCATGTAGCAGTGCCCTAAGAAGGAAACTGGACAAGGATGACTCGAATTGAGGAAACCAGTCCAGCTGGAGCACCTCCCTGTGGCTTCCCATGGACTAGGAATAGAAATTTGCTCTGAAGAAATATATTTTTAAAAGTTAGCCTTCACATAGTATTTGAAGTTTCATAGAACTTTTTTGGATTGGAACCAGATCTAGCTTGCATGTTCTTAGGTATTAAAGCCTAATATTATATTACTCATTGAAAAAAATGAATTTCTTTCTTCATAATAATTTTCTTCAAAAATAACACTACTTTTTACTTATATTAAATTCTCTACTGTTTCTGATGTTATGCTACTTAGGAAAATGCCATTTTCTTGTTAAATTAATATGTGCAGACAAGTATTTACTTACCACACATGAACATGACCCCCTTATAAATCATCACTCCTAATATTTATGGTCTAAGAATGAGGTAGTTGGGTGAGTCACATATTTAGACTTAGCAGAGAGATTAAGAAAAAAATTAGGACCACAATTTCCCTTAAGTAATGGAAAAAATGTGACTTGTTACACATTTGTTTTCTGTGTCAGTGTTTTTCCAGCCTTTCCATAGAGTCTTAAGGTCATCCAAGGTTTCTGTAGGTTTTCCTAAAAGAAAGAATGGGGGAGTTGTGATGGGTGCTTGATTTTAAATGTGATAACAATTATCTGTGACTTTTAGAGAATGCTACTAACCACTGTGAAGGTTACTGTTCCAGATAGTGAAAAATATGAACCATCAGTATAGGCTTTGAATGTTTGAAATGGATGATCTTAAATTTCTCAAATAACAGGGCCCCAGACATGCACTTTGCTCACAAAAGAGATATTTTACCCCAATCTTTAGACATTTGCTTAAAGTGGGAGAGTCTAGTATTTATAAATAGAAGGAAAACAGTAAGATTCAGAAAAATACCATTGAGGTTCACAAGGAAATAGAAAAACACAGTTCCTGGAAAATGCAGGAATAACTGAATAACTTTTATAATATACAGAACAAGAATATTCACGGTGCATTACTTTTGGCAGCCTATCATCTAAATATGGCACCTAGAATAAATGCATTGACTGAAGGGAAATTATATGATTTGCATCGACCTTACCAATGGCTAAATCATCCTCTCTAGTGATTTTTCAAGATAGATAGTGTTATGGGTTGAATTGTGTCTCCTTAAAGGACATTGAAACCCTAATCTTAGTACCTGTGAACGTGACCTTATTTAAAAAGAAGATCTTTGTTGATGATCAAGCTAAGATGATTTCACTGGGGTAAGTCCTAAGTAATTAAATATGACTATGTTCTTATGAAATGGGGAAATCTGGACACAGAGACAGACACACACACACAGATGATATGGAAACATAAGGAGAACACCATCTGCAAGCCAAGGATGGCCTGAGGTTACCAGAAGCTAGGAGAGAGGCAGCGAACAGATTCTCCCTTATAGACTTTGGAAGGAACCAATCCTTCTGACACCTTGATTTTGGAGTTCTAGCTTCCAGAACCATCAGGCAGTAAATTTCTGTTGTTTAAGCCCCCGAGCTTGTGGTACTTTGTTAAGGCAGTGCTAGCAAACTAGTACAGTTATATATTCTGAATTCTTGTCTTTTGGCTTGCCATTTAGCCCCCGAGTCTCCCTGGCAATCAATAGAGCACAGAAGCTTTGTTCAGATTGCCCAACCACCCGGTTTGGTTCTGGACAACCTCATACTGCCGTCCACATAAGGCAAGTTCCTTTTAAAGTTTGCCAGACCAAAGCAATTAAGAGGGCAAATCTGGTGGAAAAACTCACATATGGCATTATGAAGCCAAATATAAATTCTACTTTGATTATTGTTCCTTTTGAAGGAGAGCAGTGTCTCCAATAATCAGAAAAAGAATCAGGGATTGATTGTATTTCATTTTCTTTGAGGAATATTTGGCCAAATAGCTAAAGTAACCCGATTAATGAGAAATTTGCAGAATGGGAAAAACACTGCAATTACAAGCAGCAACCATCGACATCCACTGATAGCCAAAGAACATAGCCAGTCTTCTGGTGCGTACATTATGTGGCAGCGCATTGGTCTCCAGCCAAATAGGACAATCAATGTAGGCTGAAATCCGTCTCAGTCTCACTCAGCAATCATATTCATAAAGATTGCCTCTGTGTCTTATTTAGGTGAGACAGCAACTTAAAGACTATTATGCAAACAGAATTTTGATAACTAGAATTTTTAAAATACATGAAACTTCAAAAGGGTCTTTCCTAATATTTGATGGAGGAGCTTTAGAATAGTTAATTTAAATGAAATTGTAGTATTATGTATTTTCAGTTTTTAAAATGTTAAGCTGCTAAGTGTGAAGGCTTTAGACACTGACACCTCACATTGATTCTTGCTTTACAAAGAGACTTGGAAAAGAAACCAGGGTATGTATAAAATGATTAATTGGGATAAGAAACTCAGCTAAGAGATATTCAGACTGGAAAAAAAACTAAATAATGAATATAAAACAGGCAATTAAAAATGAAGGGAAAAAGCAGGCATAGTGTTGAAGTATATGAAGTAATCTAATACCACTGTGTTTTTTCATCTTCATTTTCCAGTGTCTATACTGCATTGTAACTTTCGGAAAAACATGCACACACCTGGTGCCACCTGGGTAGGTGTGACCAGAACCAGTCTGTTGGAAAATAAAGGATTAAAAAAATGAAATGAGAGAAAATGACACTTAAAAGGACAACTTAAGGTTTCCGCAAAGCAAATATATAACTAAGCTGATCAACCCTCCAGCATAGTCCTTCTGAGCTGTGTTTCCACAGGAAAGTGAGGGTGGAGGCAATCACAAAAGTCTTGGCTCTCATCCACCCCTGTGGCCTGCTGACACAGGCCCAGCTCCCCAGAGCACTGGGGTCGCAATGAAGTTGTTGCCAGAAGAGCTGCTTTCATTAAAATTGAGTAAGAAGAACAGATAATGTGGTTGGGCAGAAACTAGGACCTGAAAGTGGGTGGGATTGGGGGACTCCTCTCTTCTAATTGGGAAGGCTGGGTAGGGCTGCTTGGTAGTACCTGACAATTCTCTTGTTCTAGCATTTACAGCCTATCTCTACTCCTGGGGTCACTGCAGGGCCCCCAGGGGACTCTGAAAGCAGCTAGTTGTTAAGCGAGGGTATTCTCCACTAGGGCTACAATGAAGTTTATATTCTAGAACTGGATCCTACACTTTTTTTGTGCTGTGAACCATTTGTGCATAGCCTGTGAACTATTTCTCATAATAATACTTTTAAATATATATAAAATATATGTCATTACAAATAAAATCAACTAGGTTGAAATATCTCTATAAAAATATTTAGAAATATTGATATACTGTTACAAAAACATTTTTAAAAATAAATAGGTGATAGTAATTATATTCTTTATTAATATGTTCAGTATAATCTGGTGTTGAGCTTATTAATTATGATTTCACATTAATGATGACTAAAAATAACATTTTGAGATATCAGCAACAACTGATACGAATGGAAATATCCATCATTTCTATTAGGGACAAAGTCACAGGTATGGCTACACTGTAGAATTGTTTCTACATTTACCATGGAAGGCAGTGCCAAATGCCATTTAAGGGTGCGTGGAAATGAAGATGAAATGTTTTCCCATACAAGTCCACAGACCCCCTGAAATCTACCTGTGGACCCTTTGCTGGATCTGGAGTTCAGGTTAAGAACCCTGCCATGGAGGCTTACCCATCCTGCTACGGAAGTTTACCATAAATACCACATCAGCTTTCATGCAATTGTATAATTACCAACTTTTAAAATAGTGTCAATTTAATCTCTATCTCTCTGATGATACAGAAATCACTTCAAAATTTTCACAAGAAGTAACACTGTGAGTATCAAAACATTTGACCTGTAGACTTGAGGAATGCTTGTTAATGAAATCTCTAGGTTCAGAAAATCTCTAATAGTTGTTAGTATTTTCTTTCTAAACAAGAATGTACAACAAATTGTGCAAGAGCCGAATGGTATTATCATTGCTTTGCGAGTTCTCAGGAGAAAGAAGTAGAGTGATCAATATAATCAATAAAGCAAGGCAGTTTAAGCTTAGTCAGACCCTGAAGTCAGGCACATTTTCGTGCACATCTCAACCCTACTACTCATGCAAATCTCAACCGTACTACTCACATTTGACAAGTTATTTACTTCTCTAAACCTCTAAACCTATATCTGAGCTACAAAATAGGGATAAACATAGTGCCTATCTCATAGAGATACTGAGGGGATTAAATGAGGTAATACATGATAAAATGCTAACTCAGGCTTTGTTGTTAGAGGAGCCATTGCCCTTGTTGCAAAATGGGAAAATGGAAACTATCTTCAAGTCTGTCAAACATCTCTCAGCCTGTGTTTTCTTTCAGCCTCTTTTCTTGGAGTTGCTCTAGATTTTCCACTTTAGTAGATGGCCTCTGTTTTTCATTCTGCATTGTAGGAATGAAACTTGAAGAATAGACAGTTTTTGAAAAGAGACAGACAGTTCCAGAAGACAGGAGAAAACAGAAGAGGCCACTTATTTTGCATATAAGACAGATGCTCAGGGCATACCAGAATAGCTTAGAATTATTTGTAATCAGCAGATATGAGTGTAGGTCTGGTATCATCTTTAAAATGTTTTGTAATGTTGAGAAATATTTTACAATCCATCCACCCCCAGTTTTCCTATGACAGAATGTCAAGAGGGACATGCAAGAAGCTTGAGAACTAGCAAGTAATTTTTCATATGAATTCCCACTAGTTGGGACTGACTTGAAGGATGTAATTTATGGCCACTCTTGGGAAACGACCATGAAAATGTGGTGTTAAAGCTTGTCAGTTGCTTCCTGTCCCCTAAAGTGGTAGCGATAACTTACCAGAGTGTCCCATTTTTACTCCTTTTGGTTCCCACATTATACTTACAGATACAAACAAATAAAAACAATACAAACATGAAAGATAACCCTAACTTCAAAGCACACAAAGATAACTGATGACTAGGAAATAAGAGCTTTGGCTGCTTATTTGAATAAGCCAGGCTTTTCTTTTCCATCACAGTGAAATGTAAATGGCTGCCTTTACTGATGAGAAAATTTTGCTTTTCAATATTTTTTTTGTCACTCTTTTGTATATATTTTCAAATGTAGAAAAAAGCTATGAGGAAAGATTACATAACTCTCATGTTCTGTTTATCCAGATCCACAAACTGTTTATACATTTTTCCCATTTGTTTTATCATTCACTCTCTCTTCTCTCTATACATATATATAGTATAAATAAATACATATACACACACATATTCACATTTTTCTGCACCACCTGAGAATAAGTTAGAGACATTTTGCCTCCTTACCGTTAAGTGTTTCAATATCTATACCTCATAATAAATATATTTTGTAAGATAACAAAAATATAGTTATCAACATCAGAAAATTTAACATGATGCAATAACATTATCTAATCCACAGTCTATATTTAAATTTCTTCAATTGTTCCAATAATGTCCTTTCTAGTCACTTTCCTCTCCTTGGTCCAGGATCTAATGTAGGACTGAACATAGCATTTAGTTGTTACAACTCTTTAAACCCTTTTAAATTGGAATAGTTCCTCAGTTTTTGTTTTGTTTTGTTTTTGGTTTTGTTTTGTTGTTGTTGTTGTTGTTGTTTTTTTTTTTTGAGTTGGAATCTCGCTCTGTCATCCAGGCTGGAACACAGTGTTGTGATCTTGGCTCACTGCAACCTCGACCTCCTGGGCTCATGTGATCTTCCCACCTCAGCTTCCCAAGAAGCTAGGATTACAGGCACACACCACCACACCTGGCTAATTTTTGCATTTTTTAAAGAGATGGGGTCTCACTGTGTTGCCCAGGCTGGGATCAAATGCCTGGGCTCAAGTGATCCTCCTACCTCAGCCTCCCAAAGTGCTGGGATTACAAGTGTGAACCACTGTGCCTGGCGTCTCAGTATTTTTTTTTTTTTTAAGGATATTTCAACTTTGCCATTTTTGGAGAGTATAAGGAATTTTGAAGAGTGCACAGTTTTTGAAGAGAGACAGACTAAAATGTCCCTCAATTGTCTAATACTTCCTCATAATTAGATTCAGATTAGGTATTTTGGAGCAAAAATGCTAGAGTGATGTGTGTCCTTCTTAGTGCTTCATATCAGGAGGCATATGTTGTTGGCCTATCCCATCATCGGTGACATGAACTTTATTTTATTAAGGTGGCATTTTTTTTAGAATTTTCCACTGTAAAGTTATTATTTTTCTATCTGGTAATTAATAAGCAATTTGTGAAAGATAGTTTGAAACTGTGTAAATATCCTGATCCTCACCACACTTTCACTCATTATAATGTTTCGGCCTCCACTGGTGACTCCTACCTGAATCAATTATTTCGATAATTTCCGAACGATAGTTTTCAAACTTGTCATTTCTTCTACCTTTATTGGTTGATATTCTATTGTAAGAAATAACTTGTCTTTCTCCCCACTGATTTTTTTATACACTTACTGTTTATATCAACAGGGACCTATGTATTCTTTTTTTTGTTCAATGGATTGTGATCCATTACTGACATTATTTACTTTGTCTTACTGAGACAAAGTAAAGCCAGTGAGAGCCCTTTCCAGCTGGCTCTTGTGCCCTCTTGACAAGTCCCCACCATTTGTGGTGTAAAACCACAATAGTACTTCATGCTTTTGCCTTATTTTTTTGCCTTACTAGTACAGAAATATATTTTAGTTCTTACATAAAGATGATTCTTTTCTTTTACAGAAGGGAGAATTATTATTGATTTAACTATATATTTTAAACTTCATATTTGGCTTACCAGGATTTTTAGTTTTTAAATAGAAGTTTTTGATTTGGACACATATACATTTATTGATACAATTTAAAAAATCTTAATGGAAACAAAACAAACAACAACAAAAAATTCCAACCAAATTTATCTTCCAAACAATGGAAAAGGGTGAGATTTAATGCATCTTGTCCTAAGACAATTGAGAAAATTTTGATATTCCATTGTCAATATAAGAAGGAAGAGAGCAGTAGAGATGATCATACATTTTGGAAAATAGAGGGAAAAATGAACACAACCATTTAGTATCTATACCAAATTTCTACTTGTATAAAACAGCAAATCTGTTTCATTATAATAGTTAAGTACAGTTCTCCACAGTTGAGCAGTTTTTATTTGTACATGTCTATATGTGTGCGTATATATATGCACACATTTTGGTCATTTTTTGTTTTGAATCCTTCTCTTGATATTGTACTGAAAAGAGTAGTGTTAGATGGTGTATTTCATGAATTCTAAGTACAAAGCACTGTGACCCTCGCTGGGCAGCATGGTAACCAGGCGTGGGTACTGGCCGCTTGACCAGCTGAAATAAGGCACGCAGGGAATGCAGCAGGGGCAAGGCATCTCAGGTGCAGCTGAAACAGGGCTTTTAAGAAAACTTTTGCTAAGCGTTTTTCAAAACTTTTGTTAAGGGCTCCATCTATAAAGGAAACAAGAAAAAAATCACACAGCAGAAGGTATGCAGAATTTGGAGTGTAGCCTTAGATTTGTTAACTTTTCAGTCTCAATTTCTTCATGTCTAAAATAGAAATGACAGTAATATTTACATTATTTATCCCACAGGGTAATTTTAGTGATCAAAAGAGATGCTGCCACAATAAAATACTTTGCATATGAAAAATAATTATATTAATTATGATCATGCTTTGTTCAAGGCGTTACATAGAATGCTGGAAGTCAAGAATCAATGCATCCCCACAGCTTGGATGGCAGCATAGTGGAGGTGGAAATGTAAGAACTGAATTGGAAAAATATATCAGGGGTTGCTCAGCAAGCATTAAAGCCTTAGGGAATAATACTCAGAAACAGGGGCATCGGCTGGGCACGGTGGCTCACACCTGTAATCCCAGCACTTTGGGAGGCCAAGGCAGGCAGATCACCAGGTTAGGAGATCAAGACCATCCTGGCCAATACGGTGAAACCCCATCTCCACTAAAAATACAAAAATTACCCGGGTGTGGCGGCGCGTGCTTGTAGTCACAGCTACCCGGGAGGCTGAGGAAGGGGAATTGCTTGAACCCAGGAGGTGGAGGCTGTAGTAAGCCGAGAGAGTGCCATTGTACTGCTGCCTGGGAGGCAGAGTGAGGCTCCATCTCAGGAAAAAAGAAAAAAAGAAAAAGAAAAAGAAAAAAAGAAAGAAACAGGGGCATCACTTAGTGTTGAGCTCTATCTAGTACAAATAAAGTATGCCACTGTGTCTGTCACACAATATAATCTCTATGTATGGACCAACCCAAGGAAAACATCAGTCAACAAGTGTATTCTTTGGAGAATGTTAATCTTCTCCTTAGGTCCTCTCCTGTCTCAGGAATAATAAACTATTTCCTGAAAGCCCCTTGTATGGTGCACAGACCTGTTCACCAAACACTCTGGACCACCCTTCCTCCTTCTTCCCATTAACATTTTGCCTGTTCAGGAACCAGCCAGATCCCCTTCACTCACCATGAATAGCTGATGTACTCAATTAATTCTCGCGGAAGCACATGCATTTTAGAAAGTGATTTTGGAGACTCAGTCATTCACTTGATTGATTGTTTATCAAGCACCTATTCTGAATCAGACCCTATCTTAGGAGCCTGGATTTGAACCACACACAAGACCTATGGTCTCTGCCTTCATGCAGGTTACTATCTGGTGGTAAGGATATATAATTAAAGAATCAATACTAACAATACTACTAATACTAACAATACTACTAATAATAACAACAACAAACCATATTATTGACCATTTACCATGTGCCAAGCACTGTTCTAAGTATTCTGCATTAAAAATCCTCTTCCCAAAACATACGAAGTATATTCTGTTATTATTCCCATTTCACAGGTTTAAAAATTAAGTCTTGTGAAGCTTAAATACTTTTCATACAGTTACCAAGAGGCGGAGGCAAAATTTAAACCCAGTATCTTCAGTACCTGTACCCTTGGGTAAGGAGATTCGAGAGCATTGTAGAAATATACTCTAACTTAGACTAGTGGTAGGAATGGAAAGTTTCTCTGAGGAAGTGTTGTCTAAAGAAAGACTTGAAAAATGAGACTACTACCTTAATCAAAATGAATCTCTTATGAATTTCAAGATACTTACACAGAACAAGAGCAAAGCAATGGGAAGAGGAATGTTTGAGGGCTAAAGGACCCAAATCTCATTGCTGAAGTGGTAGGCTACTCTGGTTATACACTGAGTGAACCAAGGCCCAGGCACAGCCCTGGCCAAGGACTGCCGCCAGGACAAAGTATGGTTTGGGTCAGTCAGAATAGAAAAAGAAATCAGGAGATCAAATCTTACAATATATCAGATAAATCCTCCAGCTAAGAGGGTTGGGGAGAGCTTGGGCACATAAATATTAACTATACAGGCTTAAAATCCATAATTAAGAACCCCATTAGAGTTTTCTCTCATTCTTAGAGATAGGTCCTATAGCATTGCTTTTATGATGAAGGAATGATTAAGATCCCTAATTATCATACATGTCCCATTATACATAAGCATCATACATTCATTGGTCAAAAACATAAATGGTAATACTATGGATGGGAGTACTGAAGTGAGAAAAGACAGCAGAGAAGCTTTTCTTCTGTATACATGAAGAGATCTTTTGTTCTCAAGGAAGGAAAATAAGGCATGAAGAATTTTTTAAAAACACAACCAAATAAATTTACGATGTGGTTTCAGCTTTATGTTTCTGCGTTCTTAAAGATGACCTGGTCCAGTTCCCTTATTTCACAAATGTGAAAATTATCTCAGAAAGATAAACTTGCCTATCATCACACAGCTAATTCCTGCCACTGTGAAAAATGGAACCTAGACCTCCTTACAATATTGCTCTAGACCTTAGAGTCCTATAACATACGTTTATATTGTGAAGAGTTTCCATTCTTCCCATTAGCAATAGCTTTTATGGGGATGTTCATGTTAAGCCTAGATTTTTGCTAAGAATTTTTATGATCTTTGCTGAAGCAATAAGAGTATTACTTGCCCTTGAGCCCCTGGTTGTGTTAACGAGGATCCCTAGTTTCAACCTTTTGTTGAAACATCACAGAATGTAGGTGGAGATTATAGCTCTTTCTTTTGCAGCGAGCCAACAATGCCAGAAGCACTACACAAAAGCCAAGCAGACGTTATCCCTGCCAGGTGGCCTGATATTGAAAAAAGAGAAAGAAATAATGTACTAGAAAAATTGGATGACTTAGGGAGCAGGGAAGAAGAAGAGATGAAAATTTAAGTTGATAACATCATGTTGTGACTCATAGAGTCATTTCTCCTGGATCATATTTCAAACATTGCCCTTGTTAATTTTCCAATGAATATACAGATTTGAAAGCAAAGGAACAATGACCCAAAAGAACTAAGGTTCGACATGAATAAGAAGAATTGGGTTACACAGGGAAGGTGTTTCCAGTAGGGGATAAGACATACATGTGGAATAGAGGAAAGAAAGTAATTTAATAGTCAGATGGTCTCTGCTGCAATTCCAGATCTGCTCAATGGGAGTCTACCACAGGGCCTAGCCAGGAAAACAGAAACCACTATAGGTCTTTCAAACTGATGGCATTTAATAGAGGGAAATTATTATCCAAAATGACGAAAAGCCTGAGAAGCCAGTTAGGAGATGGAAGGCAACAGCAGAAAACTGTAACCACAACTACAGGTGATGAAACAACAGGAGGAAATAGATAACCAGAGCCCAGAATCTGGAGCCATCCAGAAGCAGCTGGAGTCAGTGAAGACAGCCTAGTGGGGGAGAGGATCATTGAAGGAGGAGCTTTCCTAAGGTAATTAGAATTCTAGATGGGACCCAACTACTCCACAAGAATGGAAACATCACAGGAGACACTGCAGGAAGGGGTGTGGAAGAGAAAGAGAGGGAGGGGAAGAGGGGGGGGGAGAGAGACAGAGAGACAGAGAGAGAGAGAGAGAAATTGTGGGTTTTCCTTCCCATATTGCAGTCTTCTGCTACTACCTCACATTGGCCAAACGTACTAGGAATGAAGAGGAGAAGAGAGACAAAAAATGCAGTTCTGTTGAAAAGAGAGCAAAAAAAGCAGGGAAAGAGCAAGAATGGATGAGGTTACTCAGTTAATTGACCAGCACAGGGCACAGTTAATAAAGTCTGACTCCAGAAGACTCACTGATCTCTAAGCCAGTCCTGACCGAAGCAAGTTTTACATAGGGTCTCCGTTACCATTTGTGGAACCTGGATTCATCCATCCTCCTTTCTAGAGCTTCTGAAGTAAGCTCAAAACTCATTGCCTATTCACCAAACTTTAGACTTCTAAACAATCAAAGTATTTGGACATTCATAAAGCTAATGTCCAGTTTACCACATGAGCCTTTTCTGAATCTACTATCTTCTTTTGAGACTTTGACAGCCTCTGAAGCTCATTAATTCCCTCTTCCAAGGGACATGAACAAGGTCTGCACCCCCAACTTTGGGCTAGGATATTGATCCAAAAAGGATTAATCATCTGGTGCCTCAGTGCAGCCACCTATTAGATGTTCTGTATCACCACTAGCAAGTTTCTCCAGGCTCTATGTTTCCACCCACCCATTGGACCTCCTTGATATAGTCAACGGCAGAATTTTCTATGAGTTGCCATACCCTGAGCTGTAGACTTTGTCTTAGGGGGCCAACAGAACCACTGTTTAGTTTCCTGGGCTTGGATTACCCATGGTCCACTAAGCAGTCACATTGAATTTTCCTTCTTTATCTCTCCCTCAGTAATTTGCCACCCACAAAAGGTGTTAAACTAGCACAAAATAGTCAAAGGTGTATGAGAATAAGATAGTTGAAACAAAATTTCCTTTGGGAACTTGACCTTTTGCACCTGGAGAGAATCCAAAAGGGTGTTATTGAAGTTTTCCAGTGGAGCATTCTCTTCATTAAGCCAGGGTGCCATTCTAATGTAAGAGCAAAATTGTCAATAATCCTCTTGGCACTAAAGGTTGTGCTCTCTCTTGGAGGCCTCAAACAGCTTCTCTAGAGCAGACTCAGAGCTACATGAAGAATAGGAACAAAATGTACCAAAACCCAAATTGATTCTGAGGACACAATCAGATTCTCAGTCATGTTCCTTGTCTGTGTGGCACTTTAAAGCTGAAGGTTAAGGGAAGGACTCCTGCTAAGCCCTGGCTGCATTAGTCATAGCAGCATGTCTTTGAGTGGTGACCACTCAAAGATAGCAAATTATGGATTTCTGCCTCTGCATGTAAACTGTCTCCGTACAACTAAGGAAACTAGATTGGAACTCATGTACCAAACACTTATTCTAGCCAACAATCTTTTAACTTCTGCCAAGACTTTTTTTTTTTAACTAAAATAAAGTTGCTCTGGCTCCAAAAATAACATCTGTTGCTCAGAGTAACATTTTCAAACAACATAATAAATTGTACTTCCAGAAAATATACACTTTACGCTTCCCTAAGGGAACTCACAAATGGGTGATGTGGGATTCTCAACTCCTTCATTTCATGTACTGCCTACCCTTGGGTAAGTTGTTTAGGTGGTATGGGTGGTGTTAAGACTCACCATGTGCAATTTACCTTCATTTATAGCATGTAGGGACTGGAAAAGCCTTAACTAACAATCCTCCCCAGATGAGCCTAGCAGGTTAGCAGAATGAAGTTTTAAAAGGGAGTCATGGTGCCCTGCAGTAGGTACCAGGGAGAGCCAGAGGTTAAACAATCATATTAATAACTGTAACACTCCAAGTATGGCACATTTTTAAATTCCCTGAAAGTTAAATACTTTCTGAGATCAACTAAGGGTCTCACTCTTAACTCTGAAACCTGCCAATCTTAGGATCTGATCCTCCCCAACTCTCCCTGTCAACCTTTTAGAGATGGAAGATGGGCTAACCACGGATGTGCTTGGATCACAATTGGCTTCATGACTGTGAGCTCCCCTGACCATTTCCTAGGTGTAGATGACTAGTACAAGAGACTGGGAGAGGTTGTGCAGGTTATGTAAATCATTACCACTACTGGAGATAATTCAAAACACTCATTTCTATATGCACAGGGTAAAGGACTTAACTCCATGAGAACCTTCATTTCTAATTTGAGAAGAAATTCCAAAGATATTTTTATTGTTATCAACTTCTTAAAAGCATGAGATAGCCCTGCTGTCTGCCTTGGCCAGGATGTGGCTGCCAAGGGCAGAGTAGCAAGGAGGCCTAGACAGTAAGCCCAGGGTTTCTTCTAGATTGAAAGGTATTGAAAATAAATAGCCCATCCTCATGGGCTTGCAAGATTTTTTAGAACTAGAACATAATATTCATACAATTAATCTAATTTAATCAAATTCCTTAATCCTATGAAGGTGTTACACAAAAGCAATGGGAAAATGTGAATTTCAGTGTCTCCTTTTTAACTTTGGGACTCTGGACAAGTCATCAAGGCACTCTGAGCTTCAGTCTCGTGAATATTGATGATGATGATGATGATGATGATGATGATGATGATGATGGGGATGGTAGTGATGGTGGTGGTGGTGGTGGTGATGATGGTGGTGGTGGTGGTGGTGGTGGTAGGGTGATGCCACTATGACTGCTTACCTTCCGTAACGTATACATTATTTGAAATTCATGTCAGCATATATGAAATGACTTTATGGTAAGATGTGGTGCTTTGAAAGTATTTATTATTGTTGTTGCATTCATTGTTGTTGTTATTCAGAATGTTGTAGTCAACCACTATACTGCCTGACAAAGGGCTGGACTAGATCACTTTTAAGAACCTTCTTGACCCTAAGATTCAGTTTCGCTATATATTCATGTGCTTTCTCATGTTCTAAGGTCAAAACATCAATGAAAATATGTCTTACAAGCAAGGCAGGCCTTATTAAGGAGACGATGCATAGGCAAGCCTTGGTGTAGAGGGTACATTTTCTTACCAAGTATAGGACATGTATAAAAATTATTGAGGGCTAATCTGACTTGACATTCCCAATTAAGCCTGCCTGGAGGCCTGAGCAAACCAGAATGTCCCAGACACTAGACTTGGCCTGGGTTGAATGTGACTCTCTGCTGGGTTGCCCTGAGAGAAGTCCAGGCTCTAGACTGGCCCTTCCTCTTTGTTCTGTAGTGAATTTAAAGAGGATTTAGGTTCTGCCTCGGAAAAACTCCACCCCAGCTCTAAGTCAATGCCTGCCTCTTCTGGACAAGGGACTCTCAAAGTTCAGCATCAGCAGAATCACCTGGGGAGGGACTTGTTAACACCCAGATTGCTGGGCCCTAGGCCAGGGTTTTTGATTCAGTCGGTCTAGGGTGGGGCATGAGAAACTGCATTTCCAAGGTGATGCTGATGCTGCTGCTCTTAGGACCACGTGTTGAGAAGCAATGTTTGGGAGAAACCATCATATATTTTGGTATCTAAATTGACCCTTTATATATGCCAAAAAGACAGGCAGTTTTGTGAGCTGTTTTTGACGGAAGCTGGAATGGAGATACTTTAAAAAAGATAGTAGTAGTGGGTGTTAACTTTAAAAATAGATAATCTAGTTATATAAATTACATCCAAATAAAGCATTCCTTGTTTTGCATAGACTTCCCTGTTTAACATTTCTAATAAAGACAAAAAAAAAATCATACTTTTTTGGATTAGTCATTTTTCCCATCTCTGGCTATTAAAAGTGAACGGTTTTAATTGGTTCTTTGCTCAAATTGAGGCAAAAAGCTTTCAGATTGGCGACACAGAGTCACAAATTGCCCTTTGAAAGCTGAATAATAATTGGGAACTATGGCCCTGAGAGAAGGTAATGTTAACTGTACACCTCAGTTTTTCCTTTCATTATGCCTGCAAGTCTGGCTTATGATTGCCTCTCATCTAATTAACCAATTAAGCTTTTCACCTTTTTGTTGTGACACTCAAATGTCCAAGGCTCTGTTTTAATAGGACATTCTGTCATCATAAAAATGTGTACAATTCCCTACTTTCCAAAGAAGATTGCATTTCCTGAGATTTATGTGCTGTTTTCAAGTTCAGCATTAATGATTTGGATGTGGTCCCCTATAGTTTTAATCACTCCCCACAAATATGAGGTGAAGTATAAGCACCATTTAGCCTCTTCATTGAGGTCTGCCTTATTAGCAGGAGAGCAACACAACAGCGAGAGAGTTCTGCACTGAGTCTAAAGACTCAATTTCCATTCCAGCTCAAATGCTTACTGGTTCCAGGACCTTGAGGAAACCTTTTGACTCCCCAGAGGTTTTCAATTTTGAAATGGGGCCAATAACCTGTGCCTGGACTACTTCAGAGGGTTGTTTTGATGATTAAAATCAAAATGAGATAACGCAAGTGAGAGCACTTTGGAAACTCATAAGTCTTAAAAGAGTCAAGATCTCCTTCTTCCTGGTGTCATGCTATGGGTACAGTGTATTCTCTGTGATGGATTGTTAGTTTGCCCTGGCCTGTGTCTGCAGGTTTCACTCCTGCTCCCAGCAAGCAGTTTCTCAAATGTGTGCTGCTGGTTCCTATTTGAAGACTGACGAGAAATGATGACAACTCCACATCAACTCTCTGTGATAATGCTAACATTTCTCTGTCACTGTAAAGGTAATAAAGTCATTTTCAAGCACATGATGTCTCTCAACCTTTATAACCCTGTGCAGTTAATATTATTTCCCTCAATTTGCAGATGAGGAAACAAAGATTCAGATTCTTATTGTCTTCTCAAGTAAACAGTGAGGAGCAGAACCTTTTCTTCTGGAAAACCAGATTTAAACAAGTAGGTAGATAGGCAACTCAAGGGTATGGTCTGCTGATACACTAAAGATTTTTTTGTTTTTTTTTGTTTTTGGTTTGTTTGTTTGTTTGTTTTTGTTTTTCTATTTTAATGACTCTGGGGATGAAAGGTTGCAAACTAAGGGAATCCCAAGGTCAGAAAATAAAACAAGTTCTCATTGGTTTGCCAGTGAAATGAATGATAAGCGCAAACTTAAACCTTCAAGATTGAAGAGATGAAGTTTAAATAGTAAGTTCTATAAGAGCCAACCTATAAAAACAGATTGGTAGTGTTCCTTCTAACTATGCAGGGGAGTGATGGTTAATTTTATGCATTAACTTAACTGGATCACAGGATGCCCAGATGTTTATCTAAACATTAGTTTGGGTGTGTCTGTGAGGCTGTTTCCAGAGAAATTGGCATTTGAATTGACAGACTGAGTCAAGATTGCCCTGACCAATGCAGTTGGGTATCATCTAATCCTTTGAGGCCCGGACCAGAAGTCAAGAAGGAGGAAGGGAGAATTTGTCCCTTCTGCCTGACTGCTTGAGCTAAACATTGATCTTCTCCTCCTCTTGGCACTTTGGGTTCTCAGGCCTCAGACACAGACTGGAATCTACAGCATCTGTGGACCTTTCCTGGGCCTCCAGTTTGCAGACAGCAGGTCTGCAAAATCCGATCAGTGGATCTGTGGAACTGTTCAGGCTCTGTCATCCTATGAGCCAGTTCCTCATAATAAATCTATTGACATGTAGGTATGTATCTTATTGGTTCTGTTTCCCTAGAGAACCCTAATACAAGGGATTCCCTCTCAGATGTGTATAGAAATTTATTTTTATAAGTTTCTAGCCAGGCATTCATGTGACACCAATTCTTGGCCAGTACTAAACTTCGACTCTTAATGATTAACCCACACTCTTTAGGGAGACCACAATGTGGGGACACATTAACAGAAGCCAAACACCACACAAGCAATGAAATAAGAAGGGCACACGTCATCTGCTAAAAATGTGTGTGTGTGTGTGTGTGTGTGTGTGTGTGTGTGTAAAATCAGGGATCAACAATGCATGAGTTTGGGAAGACCACATGATGAGACCTAGCTTACAAGGTATTTTGTATTTCTAATTGTTATAAAACCCGCCAGATTCAAAGTAAGTGGGAAATACATATATAGAAATGGCACTCATAAATGAATTCAACTCCAAAGTGAATCAAACTTAAGACTATTTTAAAATAAAAGTGCAACTTTATTTAAATAAAACAAATGCTTTGAATTATTTTAAAACAAATATTAGAAGAGTGAACCCAAATGTACACTATGGACTTGGGTGATAATGATGTGCAATGTAGGTTCATAATTAACTGTAAGAAATTTACCACTGTGGTACAGGAGGCAGATGTGGGGTAGTCTGGCTGTGTGTAGGGCGCAGGGAGTGGGGGGACAGAGGGCATATGGGAACTCTCTACTTTCTGCTCAGTTTAGCCCTGAACCTAAAACTGTCCTAAAAATAGAGTATTTTCTTTTTTAAAAAATAGAAAGAAATTATTTCTTTAAAAACACATTTTCTGGAGTTGTGATCTTCAGGGTTACTGCTAGTAACTGCATTTTGCAAACATGCAGAGGCCAGTGGCTTCCAATCTCTGAGTATTACTATGTTGGTCTGGAGAATAGACTCTGTTTACCTTTTGGATCCAGACTTTGGTTCTGAACGAACATATTTTGCAGAACATGCAATGGGCAGCCGAGCTTGAGGAAGGCTGCAGAATTCTGCAGTGTGAAGGCACACTGAGCAGAGATGGCATTTCCAGTTTTCACAGAAGATGCCAGAGCTCTTGCATATACGCTATCTCCTTCCAACTTAAGTTCGCAAAAGGTAAAATCACCCTAAACAACCACTTTTAAAAATCTAAATCACTTTCCTAAAAACCAGAGGAAATGAAAATCACAGTTAATATAAAACCAACTGCTAATACTTCCTCTTCTACTACATGACTGTGTGCATAAATAAAGCTCTGCAGACAATTCAAGGGAGCTTTAGAAAATCCCAGGTATCTACATAGGTTATTGTTCTCTTTGATTTACCAATAGGGAGAATTTAATTGGTGCATTTATTGTGTTTATCACTGTAGTAACATGAATGACAATTTTCAGGTCTCTGTCTGGCTTACAAGGATCACTGCAACGCGATGCCACTGTCTTCCTTCAGGATGTGCCCACGTGCTGTGGGATGGGTGCATCCACCCGTTTAGGAGGTCGTAATCAAAACTGGTGGTCAGAGCTGGTGTTGGACCTTCCTACTGCACAAGCATGAGTTGATTAATAGCATTAATTTTTACTCCATCTTGTGGTCTTCTGATTTTTTCCCCCACATGTCAGTACCTTGAATTTACAGTACGATTAGTAGACTTTGAACAAATATTTTAACTGAATGACTAATTGAATAAATGACTTAATTAACACAAGGTGAGTTCGGGGACCAAATAGTTTGGATGATTTACAAGGTTTATGAAAGAACAGCAGATAAGGCTGGACTGTGGATTGCAGATAGAGTGTAGGATATCCTGAATACCCAGCTGAGGAGGTGGGAGGAGAGGAGCCTCCAAAGGTTTCTGAGTGGGGCCAGAGCACAATAAAAGCATGCTTTAGTACAACTGTGATTAGAAGTCATGAGTCAAAGTAAATATCTGAGCAACATACCTAAAAAACAATTTTCTCTTCTTATTTTTTGTATTGTTAATGAATTATTTTTAAATGGGTTTTAAGTTAACCCGAAAAGGTCTTAAAATTTCAATAAAATTAAAACATTCCATTTCCCAGAGCTCATGCAAAAGAATATTTCATAAGTGATGTATTTCCAAGGAAAAGAACATTGACATACACTCTGACTACATGCTCCCTAAAATAATAGAGGTTACTGGTTAAACATATTAATAACAGGAATCATACTAATAATTAATAAGCTTATGTGTAGTTCTCTGACTTTCTTGAAATAATTTAAACATGTGTAAGACCTAACATTTTTACCTGTTCTTTAAAGCTACATACAGCTTTTTAAAAAGAGCTTTATTAAAGAGATATAATTAACATATCAAGAAATTCAGCCATTTAAGTGTACAATTCAATGTTTTTAGTATATTTGCAGAGTTGTACAACCATCAACACAGTCTGATTTTAGAATATTTTCATCACCAAAAAGAAAACCCATATGCATTAGCAGTCAGTTCTCCCTCTACGCCCATCCATCCCCAGCCCTAGGTAACTTAGTCTTTCTGTGTCTATAGATTTGCTTATGCTGGACATTTCATTAAAATGGCATCATACAATATGTGGTCTTTTATGACTGATTTGTTTCACTTAGCATAATATTTTAAAGATTCATCCATGTAATAGCATGTTTGAGTATGTATTTCTTTTTATACTGAATGATATTCCATTATATGAATATTGCTATTTTTTATCCATATATTCATTTATGGACATTTGAGTTGTTTTTATTTTGGGCTATTATGAATAATTCTCTTAGAAACTTAAATGCACAAGATTTTATGTACGCAAATTTTTTCTTTCTATTGGATATATATCTAGAAGCAGAATTGCTTGGTCATCTGGTAACTCCATGTTTTATATGTTTAGGAGCTGCCAAACTGTCTTCCAAAATAGCTACACTATTTTACATTCCTATTAACAGTATTTGAGAGTCGCAATTTACCACATCCTTGCCAATGTTTGTTACTATTTTTAACTAAAACTATCCTAGTGGGTGCAGGTGGTATCACATCGTGGTTTTGACTTGCATTTCCCTAATGGCTAATCAATATGAACATCTTTTTATGTGCTTATTGTTCATTGTATATCTTCTGTGGATAAATATCTATTCAAATCCCTTGTCCATTTTTAATTGGGTTATTCATCTTTTTATTATGAGTGTGAGGGTTCTTCATAACTTCTGGCTACAAATCCCTTCTCATATATTTGATTTGAATGTGTTTTCTTCCATTCAGTGAGATTTTCTTTTACTTCCTTTGATAATGTCCTTTAATGCATAAAAAGTTTCCAATTTTCATAAAGTTCAATTTATCAATTTTTTTCTTTTGTCACTTATGCTTTTTGTGTTATATCTATAAAAACCACTGCCTAACCCAAAGTCACAAACGCTCTTAGGTTTTATTCTAAGAATTTATCATTGTAGCTCTTATTTTTAGGTCTATGATCCATTTTGAGTTGAATTTTGCAGATTGTGTGAGGTACAGGTCCAACTTCATTCTTTTGCATGCAGTTATTCCAGAACCATTTGTTGGAAGTACTATTCTTTCTCTACTAAATCATGTTGGTACCTCTGTCAAGGATCAATTCTTCATAAATATATGGGTTTATTTCTGGGCTGTGAATTCTATTCTGTTGATCTATATACCTATCATTGTGCCAGTACCATACTGTTTTGATTAATGTAGCTTTTATAATGAGTTTTGAAATCAGGGAATATGAGTGTTCAAGTTTGTTCCTCTTTTTCAAGATTGTTTACCTATTCTGGGTCCATTGCATTTCCATATAAATTTTAAGATCAGCTTGTGAATTTCAGCAAAAATTCCAGATAAAAAAATTTTTATAGGGATTGCAATGAATCTGTAGATTAATTTGGGGAATACTCCCATCTTTTCATCTTAACAATATTAATTCCTCCAATTCATAAATAAATATGGGCTTTTCCCTTATTTCAGTCCTTTAAAATTTATTTCAGTAATTTTTTATACTTTTCATTGTACAAGTATGACATTGTTAAATTTATACCTAAGTATTTTATTCTTTTTATGCTATTGTTAATAAAATTGTTTTCTTAATTTCATTTTTAATTTTTCATTGTTAGTATATAGAAATATAATAGAGTTTTGTAAATATCTTGCATCTTGAAACCCTGATAAACTCATTTACAATTTTTAATTGAATTCCTGAATATTTTCTATATACATGATGATGTTGTCTGCAAATAGTTGTTTTACTTTTTCCTTTGTAATATGGATACCTTTTATGATGATGTTGTCTGCAAATAGTTGTTTTACTTTTTCCTTTGTAATATGGATACCTTTTATTTAAAAATACTTTTATTCTGCCTTTTATATTTATCTATGCAGTTACCTTTACTAGTGCTCTTTATTTATTCACATGGAGTCAAGCACTCCCTATTGTCCTTTCAATTCCGTATGACAGATTCCTTTTAATACGTTTTGTAAGGTAGTCTTGATAGAGACAAATTCTCTGTTTCTGTTTGTCTGGTAGTGTTTAATTTTTCCTTCATTTTTGACATAGTTTTGCTGGATGTGAAATTCTTCTATTATAGTCTTTTTCTTTCAGCACTTTAGATACATCAGCCCCAGTAAAAAGGAATTTGAGGAGAAAAAAAATAGATATGTCATCCACTGCCTTCTGGCCAATGTAGTTTCTGACGAGAAGCTAATTATTAATCTTAATGAAGATTCTTTACACATGACAGATCATTCTCCCTTGTTGCTTTTAATATTCTTTGTCTGTTGAAAATTTGACTATAATAATGTATAGGTATGAATGTCCTTGAATTTATTCTACTTGGAGTTTGTTGAGCTCATATATATATACACACACACACACACACATATATATTTAATCAAACTTAGGCAGCTTTAGGCCATAATTTTTTCAAGTAGTCATTCTGCTTCTTTCTTTCCTCTATTCTCACATTCCAATTACACATACACATTCGTATACTTGATGGTCTCACAGATCTCTGAAGCTCTGTTTATTTTTCCTTTCTGTTTCTCACAATGGATAATATCAATTGATCGACATTAAAGTTCATCATTTTTTTCCTCCTGTCAGCTAAAATCTGCTCTTGGGCCCCTCTGGTGCATTTTTCATTTTAGCTATAATACTTTTCAATACCAGAATTTCTATTTTTTTTTAATAATTTTATCTCTTTATTGATATTCTCTGTTCGGTGATATATTGTTGTCATACTTTTCTATTAGTTCTTTAAACACATTTATAAAAGCTGATTTAAAATCTTTGTCTAATAACTCTAAGATTTGGGATCCCTCAAGGACAGTTTCCATTGAGTCCTATTTTCCTGTGAATGGATAATTCTTTCTTGCTTTTTTATGTGTCTCATAACTTTTTTGTTGAAAATTGGATGTTTTAAATAATATAATGTGGCAACTCTGGAAATCAGATCAACCCCTCCCAACCAAGTTGTGTGTGTGTGCGTGCGTGTGTGTGTGTGTGTGGTTGCTATCATTTTGTTGTATTTGTTGTTGTTTGTTTGTTTTGTAACTTTCCTAAGCTAATCCTGTAAAGTCTATATTCTTCATAATGTGTAACCACAGCTCTGTACAGTTACCTTGTTAATCAGCTAATGCTTGGTCAGAGATTTCTTAAATGCTTCCAAAAATTAAATCTTTTAACCTTTACTCTCAGGCTGTGTGTGTGTGTGTGTGTGTGTGTGTGTGTGTGTGTGTGTGTGTGTTGGGGCATGCTTTCCATGTTCAGGCAGCCAGTTTACAAACTCTATCCTAGACTTCATTTCCTGCTTGCACAGGGCTTCAAGATCAGCCAAAGGTTAGAGACTGGGTCTCTTAACATTTCCTGGGCTTTTTCCAGGTCATTCCTGGGCATACACACAATCTAACCTTTTCCAGATCTCTCCTGGGCATACACACAATCTTGCATGTAAGTGCAGCCATATAGATCCCCAGGAATATCTTCGAGCTTTTGAAAAGCCCCAGGGACATCTCATTTCCCTTATCTACTTTTTAAGTTTCTGGCCAAGCTCTTGTTTATCTCTCATGTTAAGTAATTACCACTAACTGTTTTTGAAAAATTCCCTGGGGATAGGGCTTTTCCTTTAACATGTGTTGTGAATAAGATCAAATAACAACTGCTCCTTTTGAGTGGGCTTTTCCAGAGGCTATGATATAGGTCAAACAGTGACAGTGCTCTGCAGATAGAACATTCTGTGGAGTTACAAACCCCATTTGCCCCTCCAGTGGCTGCATGGCTGTGGTTTCTTATAGCTACTATGATTGTGAGGCTGCTGATTTTCCAGGCTACTGCAGAGCTGGGGAAAAAGTGATAATAGCAGATCAAGTTAAAGTACCACAAACTCTGCAATTCTTAATGAGGTTTAGCAGTTTTTCCTGAATAAGCACTTTTCAGATTGTTACAAGACTTTGTTAATTTCTAGAAGTCTAAAATGTTATTTGTGTTTTCATGGCTTAGTGTGCCAGTGTTTTCATGGTTTTTACGGCGGGGCAAGTTATAGAGGTCCTCATTCTGCCATTCCAGAAGTTTCTAACTAATATTACTGTTAAAGGAAAACAAAGTTTAATTGAAGATTTTCATACATTATAAATGATTCTTCATCTTTATTTTCAACTATTTTATTTAGGCAATTGCACATTGTAGTTCAAAATTCAATATTAATTTACAGAGTGTGACAGAAGCCTACAGTTTCCTAGTTTCTTTCAGCACCTTCTTCGTATCACGTATTTCCTCATAGAGGGCTGAATCTCCCAAGTAACTCTCCTTTTTATTCCCCTTAATTTGGTTTTGCTTTTCTTAACATGTGGTACCCAGAGCCAGACATATTATTTTTTATGTAATCAGATCTTTGCAGGCCATAGGAGGGCTTTCACATTTCCCCTGTTAAGGGTTTTATGTTTTTATTGTTGTTGTTTGTTAGTGAACACACTTGACTGAGTATTTAAACCTAACCAGATTCAAATCAACTTGAAGCAAGACACAAGATAATAGAAATTGTAAGATAAATGCTGAATAGGTTGTTTTTTATCTTCTGGAGTTTGGGGACTTGGGTTCAGTGAGATCTGAAAATACCCAGAGGACTAGCAAAATACCAAAGCATACAAATTTACTTGGTATTTTATTTTGTTATTCTTTAAAACTATGTTATAAAATTTATTTAAAGTAGATTAACAAAAGATTTCTTCTTCCACTGTGAAATGCATTACTTTCAAGTATCTTTCTGATATTTGATCATTTGGTAAAAGAGCTCATTCTTTCCTGTTAACTAGCCACACACATACACCCTTTTAAATATTTTAAATATCAAGAATACAAAAAGAGAAAATACACTTATTTGGCCATTAAACCTTTCTGGCATCTTATTAAAATATTATCATAAGGCATGAAAATCACTGATTTTATTGAAGATGTCCTCACTCAGTTCATCTATATCTAAGTGATATGCAGTATGCATAATCCTTTGTCAACATTCAAATAAATTTAAGACCATATTTTAGCATGGTAAGTTCTACTTTCTTAAAAATTGTACAATTTATGGCCGAGCACTGTGGCTCACACCTGTAATCTGAGCACTTTGGGAGGCCAAGGCGGTCAGGTCACCTGAGGTCAAGAGTTCGAGACCAGCCTGACCAACATGGCAAAACCCCGTCTCTACTAAAATTACAAAAATTCACTGAATGTGGTGGTACATGCCTGTAGTGCCAGCTCCATGGGAGGCTGAGGCAGGAATATCTCTTGAACCCAGGAGGTAGAGGTTGCAGTGAGCTGAGATCGCACCATTGCACTCCAGTCTGGGTGACAGAATGAGACTCTGCCTCAAAGAAAAAAAAAATTTTACAATTCATACAGAGCAATTTTCCCACTATAATTTAGCCATGTTATTTATGATGTTCATCTGAAATTCATGCCATTGCTTAATAGAATACCTCAAAGTCTCTCTGATAAATTCAGTAGCTCCACATTTGAGCATGAAAAGCAGCAGAAATCATCCAAGTACATTTTAAAACTGAAGACAACTAAACTGTCAGTTTAAAGGAACACTTGTTATCAGACTTCTATCTTACAAAACATTTAGGCTCCACCTAAAAATCTACAGCAAAGACCAAAGCATTGTTTTGACAGAGTCTAAGAAGAACATGAGGAATAAAGAGACAAGATAAAACATGAAAAACTAAAATTGATATATCTCTGGTTCCCTCTCCTTTTTTTTTTAACCTGTATGACTTACTAAATAATTGTTGCCATTTATAACAAGGATACTATACTTTTCTATTTGTAGTGTTAACCAGAGGTACAGAGCACACAGAAACGGGGAGCTGGAGGCATACATTTACATATTTAAATTTTATAATCCCTAGATCTCTACTTTTTAGCTTCTTTCTCAAATAGATTGAAACCCTTCCCTGGATGACTGATGGAACAGATAGGAGTTTTATTGCTAAAGGGGAGTAAGAAAGTAGAAAGCTATGTGCTATAATGGAGGCATACTTTGCAATTCTTTCATTGTGAATATACATTAACAACTTGATTCTATAATGGAATAACTTCAAGAATAGCTCTAAGCTCTCTACAGAATGGCTAACTATATTCTTCTTATTCATTTCAACCGTTCTTCTAAGTAAAACACGTGACCTCTTCACTCTCACTTAAAATGGCAGCATTGAGTTTTTCTACAATATTCATTATTATATATGTCTCTGAGCCTCTGTTAAAAATATGAATATGGAACCTTGGCACTAATGAATGAGCTTGATCTATACTATGCAAAAGGTATCAGAAATAATCAGTACACTATCTAGGGAGAAGTCCAAGATAATATCCATTTGGTTTTCTTCCTTAATTTTATAGACTTATTTTATTTGGTGAGAGAAGATTCTTTGCATTCAGAGTGGCCTAGATTTGAGTTTCAGGTTTATCTCTTACTAACTGTGAGAACTTATGCAAGTTACTTACATGTACTAAAATATACTGAGTCTCAATTTCCTCATTTGTAAAATATGGATAATAAAACCTGTTGGCAGAACCAAATCATAAATATAAATTAAATGACTGCATTGAAAGGAGAGTTTGACTCCTACGAACCTCTAAGACACTCATTGCACAGCAACAACCTCCAAGTTTCTCAATGTATATGGAGATTCAATAAAAGGACCATCTCATTAGAGATGTGAAAAAACGTTTTCCTGAAGAGATTACTCCATCAATATAAAATTATTTTATTTTCTGTAGTTACAACTGTGTTAAAAATTACATCAACTGTTTTATCTGTTGTAGGAAGTGAGCATTTAAAGTAAAAGTTTCTTAATTGTCAATACTTTGTATTGAAATCCTAACCTATTACTTTCTCCAGCTGTTCTGCTGCTTAGAACAAGATTGTTTCCCCATGCCCCAGTTAAAGATTTCAGGCATCAGGTATACAGAAATTAAAGAAAGAAGGGAAGGGAAGGAGAAGCGCAAGAGAGAATGTGTGTTTTGAGGGTAAGGGAGAGAAATGGGTAGTAGCAATGTGTGTATATGTGTGTAGCGAAGGTGCTGGTAAGAGTGGCTACTTCTCAGCTATCTGAGGAGGAAACTAAATCTCTCTATTGTCTTTTACTTCACATAATTCCTTCTGAAGACAAATGTGTTTTTCTTTCCTTATGTTATCAGAGTCACTTTTTGCAATCTCAAAAGCAGTTCAAAACCAAAGGATGTCAAAAGCCAGTGCAGTTTGGAGAAAGTCTGAAACCCAGGGCTCTGCACTGCTTGTCTCTTTCTAAATTGAAGTGCAGAACTGCATTAAGGTTGTTGCCATCAATCACTGTTCAAGTCCAGGATAAAAGATCTGTACCTTCTGGAAAGCAATCTCCCACCCCACAGTGCTGCAATCAAGTGTATAAATTTTGTGAATTTCCACCAAAGCTTTCTAAAGTATCTGGCTTATGCCCCTGATTGTATTATCTTCCATGTTTAGGTTGTATCTTTCCCCCCAAAATTGTTAGGCAACATTTGCTTACTGCCATGTGACATCTAAAAATATAAAGACATTAAGAGATGTGAGAAAATGCCTACGGGTTTTTGTATTCCAATTGCCATCCCCGAAAGCCACAACAGAGTGATTCACTGCTTTTCATGGAGAAAATTACCAATCAACAGAGAAAGAAAAAGGAGACACTGAGGGATATAGTGTGGGCAGCTCTAGTTATAGTCATTCATTATCACAGCTTGTATACTGCACAGTGGGCGCTTCAAAAGATCACAGCTGGACTTTGCATGAAGCACATATTACAGGATATCACAAGCTGGGTCCCAGATCATCCGGGTCAGGGGCCAGGCCAAAGTTGTAACGAAAAGCATTACAACAAGTTTAGTAGTTTTCAGAAGAAGGACGAAGAAGAGATATAAAATTCACACCTATGAACCTATTTGGAAGAAACTTGATGGAGGAAAATGAAAGAAAAAAAACATGGAACAAGAGCATTCCTAGTTAGAAATTTAACTTTTTTAAACCAGGAAAACCAAGGAATGCAATAGAATAGTGTCCATTTAAACAGAGAAGAATATGACTCCATAAGCAAGGCCTTGGAATTTTACTGCAAAGGGCTGACATATGTAGCGAGCAAAGATCAGAATTACAAAATAAAAAATAAAAATGTAGCCCTATTTCCACGCTGAAGTGAGCTAACAAGCCATATCCACTATGTACCTGGGAGTCCCTGTCTTGGGTCATTCGGTCTCCCAGAACTGTCCACAATCCAGTGGACAGTTTCCTTCTCATCTTGGAGAGGTGGGGAGAGCTGGGGTCCTGAGTTGAAATGGCTCTGGGATGGCTCTGACATGAAAACGAGCCCTATTTCTCCGTACAGGCCCCACAGCCAAGCTTCCAGCAAGCAGTAGCTCTGGGTACTATAGCCAAGAATGATCAAAAGCAAAACCCCAAGTCCATGAGGCAGATCTAATACATCATCCACAGCACCCTCTAACTGGAGGCGTAGACTTTGAGATGGAAGTGCACTGGCTGAAGTCAATAGGGATGAAGTAGAGCCCTTTTATCTGCTAGAAACTATGTGATCCTGAATGCTGATTTGTCCCGTGCACTACCGATAAAGAGATCTCTGAAGTGGATCTGTCTGCCCCACTTATAGGCTAAAAGCCTCACTCCTGACTCCATGGGTCTGTATCTCCCAGCTTTGTAAGTAGGAAGCAGAATTTTTTGAATGCTCTTGCTCCATACTGGGGATTAAGACCACACAGCCAGGTGGCTTCTAGCTTGGCATCCCCATGAGTTGTGAAGATATATCATATGCCCTCAGATTCAATTCTTCTCACATGTACAAATGATTAATAGCAGCAATTCTATTGCATCCAGATATTCATTTTTCCAGTTGTTTCCCACCCCCCTCCCCTCGCCATGGAAATGTCATTTTAGCCACTAAGAAACCAAACACAGACATTGATAGCTTTAAAACTCTGTTTTTGGTTCACCTTCTGGGGCTGAGACTCTGGTTTCATTTGGAGTAAGCACAGCATACAACATTGCAGCAGTCCAAAGAAAGTCCTCAACCAGCCCTGGATAGTGGAGGCCCTTGGAGAGACTGATAATGACTGAGTCATGTGGATTTAACCCAGAAATCCAACAGCCAGCAAGCTAGTCTTCTTCATCTTGAAAAATCTTACTAATCCAAACAATATGTGAAATATTAAGCTAGAGCACTTTTATGAAATTCCATATCTAATTCAGAAACTGGCATGGGATTTCTTTCTTTGTTTGTGTTCACAAATACCCCATTCATCAAGATTGCTAATGGCTGGGCTTTGCAGACTTAAAATGTGAGAAACGAGATATTGTAAGACGACAGTGTTGGCAGTCTGGGCTGCTAAGTTTCAAACCCTGGCCCTGCCACTTACTAGTTACGTAACCTTGGATATCATGCTTAACCTCCCTCTCCTCCATTTCTCCGTCTGTAAGTGGAGATAATGTTGGTTATTTCATAGGATTGCTATGAGAATTAATCACTATATGTAAATTGTTTAGAATAATCTGTGGACATCATAGGAGTTCAATAAATGTGAGATACTATTATGTCTGGGTGAATCTTCTCTCCATTTATAGAGGAAGAAAGCAAACGACTAAAGTCTGCTGGGGTGTTGACGTTTATATTGATGAGGAGAGAGTAAAGAGTGGAGAAAAGAAAGTGAGAAGTGATGTCACACATAGAACCAAGTGGAAAATACCTGCAGGGCATTGCAAAAGGGTGGCTGCAGGGCTTTGCTATTCATAGAGCAAACTCTGGGAGTATGTCATTGCAACCACTGGCCACTGGCAGGAGCCATTTGGAAATTCAGTCATTTTCTCTCTCTCGGACCTTGAAGAATTAAATCACTGTTCATGAGACAATCGTATCTCAGAAGAAGAAGAAGAAAGTAATACTAAACGAATTAAGTGTGTGTTTTTTTTTTTTTTTTGAGACGGAGTTTCGCTGGAGTGCAATGGCGTGATCTTGGTTCACTGTGCCTCCACCTCCCGGGTTCAAGCGATTCTCCTGCCTCAGCCTCCCAAGTAGCTGGGATTACAGGCATGTGCCACCACGCCTGGCTAATTTTGTATTTTTGGTAGAGGCGGGGTTTCTCCATGTTGGTCAGGTTGGTCTCAAACTCCTGGCCTCCGGTGATCCGCCTGTCTCGGCCTCCTAAAATGTTGGGATTACAGGCGTGAACCACCGCGCCCGGCCCTCTAATTAACTTTTAAAAGATCTCCTGGATTCTTGCTAAAATAACTCTCCATCCTCACCAAATACCTCCTCACAGGTCTTAGCCATAATGGGACCAAGGGGCCACTGTTAGCTAGGAAGACTTTCAAAGGTTAAAAATAATTGAATATTGACTCAAAGACATACTATCACATTATAAAGTACAGGTCTTCACAATGCAAACTAGAACTCAGGACTAAGAAACTGAATCAAAACTGCTCAACTACACGGAAACTGAATAACTTGCTCCTGAATGACTACTGGGTACATAACGAAATGAAGGCAGAAATAAACATGTTCTTTGAAACCAATGAGAACAAAGATACAACATACCAGAATCTCTGGGACACATTTAAAGCAGTGTGTAGAGGGAAATTTATAGCACTAAATGCCCACAAGAGAAAGCTGGAAAGATCTAAAATGGACACTCTAACATCACAACTAAAAGAACTAGAGAAGCAAGAGCAAACACATTCAAAAGCTAGCAGAAGGCAAGAAATAACTAAGATCAGAGCAGAACTGAAGGAGATATAGACACAAAAAAGCCTCCAAAAAATCAATGAATCCAGGAGTTGGTTTTTTGAAAAGATCAACAAAATTGATAGACCGCTAGCAAGACTAATAAAGAAAAAAAGAGAGAAGAATCAAATAGATGCAATAAAAAATGATAAAGGGGATATCACCACCAACCCCACAGAAATACAAACTACCATCAGAGAATACTATAAACACCTCTATGCAAATAAACTAGAAAATCTAGAAGAAATGGATAATTTCCTGGACACTTACACTCTCCCAAGACTAAACCAGGAAGAAGCTGAATCCCTGAATAGACCAATACCAGGCTCTGAAATTGAGGCAATAATTAATAGCCTACCAACCAAAAAAAGTCCAGAGCCAGATGGATTCACAACTGAATTCTACCAGAGGTACAAGGAGGAGCTGGTACCATTCCTTCTGAAACTATTCCAATCAATAGAAAAAGAGGGAATCCTCCCTAACTCATTTGATGAGGCCAACATCATCCTGATACCAAAGCCTGGCAGAGACACAACAAAAAAAGAGAATTTTAGACCAATCTCCCTGATGAACATCGATGCAAAAATCCTCAATAAAATACTGGCAAACCGGATCCAGCAGCACATCAAAAAGCTTATCCACCATGATCAAGTGGGCTTCATCCCTGGGATGCAAGGCTGGTTCAACATTCGCAAATCAATAAACGTAATCCAGCATATAACAGAACCAAAGACAAGAACCACATGATTATCTCAAGAGATGCAGAAAAGGCTTTTGACAAAATTCAACAGCCCTTCATGCTAAAAACGCTCAATAAATTCGGTATTGATGGAACGTACCTCAAAATAATAAGAGCTATTTATGACAAACCCACAGCTAATATCATACTGAATGGGCAAAAAGTGGAAAAATTCCCTTTGAAAACTGGCACAAGACAGGGATGCCCTCTCTCACCACTCCTATTCAACATAGTGTTGGAAGTTCTGGCTAGGGCAATCAGGCAAGAGAAAGAAATCAAGGGTATTCAGTTAGGAAAAGAAGAAGTCAAATTGTCCCTGTTTGCAGATGACATGATTGTATATTTAGAAAACCCCATTGTCTCAGCCCAAAATCTCCTTAAGCTGATAAGCAACTTCAGCAAAGTCTCAGGATACAAAATTAATGTGCAAAAATCACAAACATTCTTATACACCAGTAACAGACAAACAGAGAGCGAAATCATGAATGAACTTCCATTCACAATTGCTTCAAAGAGAATAAAATACCTAGGAATCCAACTTACAAGGGATGTAAAGGACCTCTTCAAGGAGAACTATAAACCACGGCTCAGTGAAATAAACAAGGGCACAAACAAATGGAAGAACATACCATGCTCATGGATAGGAAGAATCAATATCGTGAAAATGGCCATACTGTCCAAGGTAATTGATAGATTCAATGCCATCCCCATCAAGCTACCAATGAGTTTCTTCACAGAATTGGAAAAAACTGCTCTAAAGTTCATATGGAACCAAAAAAGAGCCTGCATTGCCAAGACAATCTTAAGTCAAAAGGACAAAGCTGGAGGCATCATACTACCTGACTTCAAACTATACTACAAGGCTACAGTAACCAAAACAGCGTGGTACTGGTACCAAAACAGAGATATAGACCAATGGAACAGAACAGAGCCCTCAGAAATAATACCACACATCTACAGCCATCTGATCTTTGACAAACCTGAGAAAAACAAGAAATGGGGAAAGGATTCCCTATTTAATAAATGGTGCTGGGAAAATTGGCTAGCCATAAGTAGAAAGCTAAAACTGGATCCTTTCCTTACTCCTTATACGAAAATTAATTCAAGATGGATTAGAGACTTAAATGTTAGATCTAATACCATAAAAGCCCTAGAAGAAAACCTAGGTAATACCATTCAGGACATAGGCATGGACAAGGACTTCATGTCTAAAACACCAAAAGCAATGGCGACAAAAGCCAAAATTGACAAATGGAATCCAACTAAACTAAAGAGCTTCTGCACAGCAAAAGAAACTACCATCAGAGTGAACAGACAACCTACAGAATGGGAGAAAATTTTTGCAATCTGCTCATCAGACAAAGGGCTAATATCCAGAACCTACAAAGAACTCAAACAAATTTACAAGAAAAAAACAAACAACCCCATCAAAAAGTGGCAAAGGATATGAACAGACATTTCTCAAAAGAAGACATTCATACAGCCAACAGACGCATGAAAAAATGCTCATCATCACTGGCCATCAGAGAAATGCAAATCAAAACCACAATGAGATACCATCTCACACCAGTTAGAATGGCAATCATTAAAAAGTCAGGAAACAACAGGTGTTGGAGAGGATGTGGAGAAATAGGAACACTTTTACACTGTTGGTGGGACTGTAAACTAGTTCAACCATTATGGAAAACAGTATGGCGATTCCTCAAGGATCTAGAACTAGAAGTACCATATGACCCAGCCATCCCATTACTGGGTATATACCCAAAGGATTATAAATCATGCTGCTATAAAGACACATGCACACGTATGTTTATTGCGGCACTATTCACAATAGCAAAGACTTGGAATCAACCCAAATGTCCATCAGTGACAGACTGGATTAAGAAAATGTGGCACATATACACCATGGAATACTATGCAGCCATAAAAAAGGATGAGTTTGTGTCCTTTGTAGGGACATGGATGCAGCTGGAAACCGTCATTCTCAGCAAACTATCGCAAGAACAGAAAACCAAATACCGCATGTTCTCACTCATAGGTGGGAACTGAACAAGGAGATCACTTGGACTCGGGAAGGGGAACATCACACAGCGGGGCCTATCATAGGGAGGGGGGAGAGGGGAGTGATTGCATTGGGAGTTATACCTGATATAAATGATGAATTGATGGGTGCCGACGAGTTGATGGGTGCAGCACATCAACATGGCACAGTACACATATGTAACAAACCTGCACGTTATGCACATGTACCCTAGAACTGAAAGTACAATAATAATAAAAAAAAAAGAAAAAAAACCTTATCAGAATCACCAAAAATAAAAATAAAAAAATAGAAAAATAAAGTACAGGTCTTATTTTTTCTCATCTAAAACAATTAAAAATTTCTATAAGTCTAAAAAAGATGAGCCAAGTGTTATGTAATAGCAATTGTTAAATTGCAAAACATATGCTTGCTACATATTCATGTTGATTCTAGAATGACATCAACATAAAGTGATATAAACTGTTCATCTTTACATTCTGACTTAACAATAATAATTTTTACTCCCTGATGATCTCAAAATACTTAACAGACATTATCTAACTAAGAAGGTATTAAGCCACATATGGTGGCTTAAGACTATTATCCCAGCACTTGGGGAGGCTGAGGCAGCTGGATGGCTTAAGGCCAGGAGTTTGAAACCAGCATGGGCAAAATAGGTAGACCTTGTTTCTACAAAAAAAAAAAAAAAAATTAAAACACTAGCTGGGCATGGTGGTGTGTGCTTGTGATTGGTCCCAGCTCCTGAAAGGCTAAAAGTGAGAGAATCCATTAAGCCCAGGAGCTTGAGGCTGCAGTCAGCCATGATTGCACCACTGTGCTCCAGCCTGGGCAACAGAGAACTTGTCCAAAAAACAAAAACAAAAACAGAAAAGAAAGTATTAATGAGAGATTTCTATGCAAATATTATAAAAAGTTGGAGTAGAAAATATGGGGATGTAAGATCTAAATTGTGATAAATCTTTGAGATGTAATAATAATAACTCATTATTATATTGTCTTTAATGGTTTAGAATATATCTTCCCATGCATTATATCATTTAAATTTTAACACAAACCTCTAAGATAGGTGGGCAAACATATAATAATCTGTAATCAAGAAAGCTCCAGAATATTGAAATTGAGTAATCAATTTAGTTTCAATTTTAAAAAGTAAATGCAAAATTAAAATAATTTTGTATATAAATTCAAAACTTTGTAATCTTCCTGAAACATATATTAGTAAAGAAAAGCATTTCTTTTTTTCAGATAAAAAAGGCATTTATCTCAATTTTTAGTGAAAGAAAATCAATGGAGACATGAAATGCAGTATTCAATCGAAGCTTCTAGTTCAGGTGTACAATTTTTAACCCAGGACGAATATTTTCCCTCATGTTATGTAAAGTTTTATGTCTACAACATATTATTTTACAATCTGTCATTCTGAGATATTAGGAAGTATTAGGGCATTTTCTTTAAATATATTATCTCCATATATCATTTTAGAAAAATAATTTTATTGTACTTTGTCCCAAATCCAGAAAAAGCACAGCTTTTACACAGGCCCATAAAAAGTGTGGAAAACAAAGGTCTTCCAGATTTACCCTAAACTTACTTGTTTCAGGGTTAACCTGTCATGAACCCAGCTGGGAGTAGCCCCCAGTCTTATCAGAACTACGTATCTTTTCATCTTTCATAAAGAGTAGAATGAGGAGCCTATAAATAAACACTTAATATCTCTGTTGGCCCATCAAAGTTTTGCAGGAAGCCAGATAATCTTTCTAAAAGTAAAACGTGTGATGCAAATTTATGGAAATTCATTCTACATCGCTGTCACTCTCCAGGACACATCAAACCCAGTGACACTCATGAATCAGAATGTGATGGTGAACACAAATCAGAGAAGGGAAGAAATCAAATACTTAATGTCTTTATGTCCATTTCCTCGTTTACACCACTAGTCTCCAAAGATATAGAAGAAGAAAATATTCAAACTTCTATTTTTGTTATTTTAATCTCATTCTTCCAAAATGTCTACATTTTATATTTTTTATAATGTGAATAATATATTAATACAGTAGTGACAGGTAGTAAATCCAAATGAACCTGGTTTAAACAAGAGGGAAAATATTCAATATTCCTTTGCAGATGAGAGCAGTCTTGCAAGGAAGAAGGGCTTTTTTTATATTCAAGTGGATATATTCTGCTTTTCTAAACTGGCTTGCTTCTTAAGGAAAATAAATAAATAAATAAATATAACCAGTGAAAAATTTCCTAGAGAATATGTGATAAACCACAATGTCTGAAATTTCTAAATCCAGTAAAGTTTCCCCCCACTTATGCTACGTGATCAGGATGAGTCTCATTTATCAGGAATTCACTGAGATCTGGATCATTATTACAGGCTGTAAACCTGCGAACACAGTATGTTTGAAGTGATGAATTTAATAGCGTCCGATCACAGCAAATCATAATGACAGAAGGTGTGTCATAAAATCAGTCAGAGACGAATTGTGAGAAATGAATATTGCCAAGTCAGCTTGTGGGAAATTATGTGATTTTCCCTGTATTTCTAACGTTTTAAGAAGGTCAACCTTTAGGAGTCCTTTCAGAATCTGAACTGAGGTACTTAGGAGGTCTCTCATAGATTCCATAATTTGAAATACCACAAGAAAGAATGGGGGCAGGCATAGAGAAGGACATTCTATTTTCCTGTAATTTTATTTTCCCTTAACCTAATAAAACACTCCAACGGAAAGTGACAAAAAAACAGCTCCAGTGATTTGTCAAACGCAGACTAAGAACTGCATAAATAGCTTCAATATGGTTCCGCCAGAATTCACTTCATTCCTGCGCAGGCAAGATCTCAGGGACAGGTGCAGACCCCCAATTTTTTTTTCTGATGGCTATGTTTATATTAAATAATATTCATTCTCCCTGAAGTACTTAATCTTAGATTAATTGCCACAATTGCCAGAATACATATAAATTGGACCCAAATTCTGCCATGTTTCAACAACTAGAATATAGAATACGAAATATTTAGTTCCTTTGCTCCTGTGATATCAATCTCATATCAACCCTCTTTCACATATTCTTAACCGTGGCCTAGACATCAAGATTTTTAAAGCTCTCACATAATTGTAATGTGCACCCCAAAACTGAGAATCCATGGACAGGGGACTCAGAAACTCACAGAGAAGCTCCTTAGGGAGTCTGCAATGTGATTCAGAGCAGAGTGGCCATCTGCTCTGAGAATCGCTCACTCCCCTGGATCTCCTGGAATACCCCTACCTCCCGCTAGGTGAAGACACCTCAGTTAGTGTCAAGAAATTCTCCAACCTCTATGAAAGTAATTGTGTCATTTTTTAGCAACAATAGGGTATTTTAAGGGAAAATTCTGAGGTTGGGCTCTCTGGGGGAAAATAATTATTTTAAACTCCTTCCCATATTATCAGGTTATGGCCCTAGACACCAGGGTCTACTAGAGAGGGAAAGGTAGGAGGAGGGTAAGGGTCAAAAACTATGCTCACTACCTGGGTGATGAGACCATTTGTACACCAAACCTTAGTGACATGCAATTTACCCATATAACAAACCTCCACGTGTACCCCCTAAACAAAAACAAAAGTTGAAAAGAAAAAAAATTAATACAAAACATAAATTTGATAAAACACTAGTAAGGCTGATTAGAAAAAAGAACAGAAGAAAAACTTAAGAATTTGAGGAATGACTACAGGTAGAGTAGATATTTATACAATTGAGAATACTATGAAGCAAATTATGCCAACATATATTAAGATATAAAAATGGACAATATTTTAGAAAAATATAACATCAAAAATTGAACTGAGAAAACCTGGAAAACTGTGTTTTCAATGACCAACGACCATTAAAAAGTTGAACATAGAAGACTTAGAAAAATGTTTTAGTAAATCTTAGAGGAATAGATAAGCTTTCTCTTATATACATTATTTCAGAGGATACTCAAATAGCTATATAAATTATATTCAAAAATGCATTATATTTTAGATTGTATAAAAATCAGTGGCATGATGACATCAAGAAGTGAAATTACTTATTTTTTTCCTGTTCAGCATTTATAGCAATTCATTTTGTCTGGATGTTTGCTGGGCCATGTGCTCCAGTCAAAGATTAACCTTTGTAGGAAAAATATAAAAAAATTAAAAATGTACATTTAATTCTAATGTTTTAAATCTTCTCTACTCAGAAGAGTGTTAAAATGAAGATAAAAATTAGTTTATATCAATCTAATATATTATTTAGATAGTCTGGCTTTGAGTCAAACAGATGAGGATGAAGAGAAGAAGAGCAAGGAGGAGAGGAAGAGAAGAGGAGGAAGAAGAAGAGAAGGTGGAGGAAGAGAAGGAGGAAGAGAAAAAGGAGGAGGAGAAAACATTAATTTAGAAGAAGGAATCAAACCAAGAAAGACATGGAGGCTACTTCCTCACAGCCATATGGGATAAATGACAAAGAACAGGCCTTGCTATTTAATGAAAATAAGCTGCCAAAGTACAGGACCACGCAGAAAATAACAAAGCATTTAATTATACAGTGACAGTTGCAGCACTGGGGATTTCCCAGAGATTAATGGAGCAGCTGGGAAGAGTCAATGGCCCTGGGGACAGCCAATATGATCCCAGTCAATGAATAATACTCAGGAAAAGCTTCTTGTTAACTTCACTATTAAGCAGAAAATGGAGGAGAACTTGGGTGCTTGGCTTGTTTTCCTCTTTTTCTTCTTATTAGAAAAAAATTAACATGGGGTAATTTGATTTCAATTAAGATCCCCACAGAGATAATCAGACCATCCAGTTCATCTCACTCACTATGCAACTATCTTAACTGGAAGTTATGATCAACATAATCTTTGAGGAGATGGTGGGAGGAAATAGACTTTGAAAATTGACCTTTTAAGAGCAGAGGGGTAGAACCAGCTCTCAAGGCAACAAGTAGGAATAAAACACAATGCTGAATGCTAATAAATAAAATACACTACTCTTGTTGCAAAGTAAAGCTTAAAATGTGCCGAAGAGTAAATGCAGTACTTAGCAAATCCAAAGTCTAACTGTATTAATACAAACTAAATGTGCTTCGACTGGAAGCCAGCAAACTCCTTAAGTCTGGGGTCTTAGCACAATTGCTTACTTGTTCACACTATATTCGGTGACCAGCCATAACACCGATGGGTCTTAAGTTTGACAATGTCAGCTACAAATGTGAATTAAGGCCATGCATATTTACCACATTTTCTTGGTCATTTAGCTATTCTTTTTTTTTTTTTTTTTTTTTTTTTTGAGACTGAGTCTTGCTCTGTCGCTCAGGCTGGAGTGCAGTGGCCGGATCTCAGCTCACTGCAAGCTCCGCCTCCCAGGTTCACGCCATTCTCCTGCCTCAGCCTCCTGAGTAGCTGGGACTACAGGCGCCCGCCACCACGCCCAGCTAGTTTTTTGTATTTTTTAGTAGAGACGGGGTTTCACCGTGTTAGCCAGGATGGTCTCGATCTCCTGACCTCATGATCCGCCCGTCTCGGCCTCCCAAAGTGCTGGGATTACAGGCTTGAGCCACCACGCCCGGCCGATTTAGCTATTCTTAATAGCAAAAATAAATGCTCTGAGAATTTATTTTTTATTATTTTGAGATGAAGTTTCGCTCTTGTTGCCCAAGCTGGAGTGCAATGGCACAGTCTTGGCTCACTGCAACCTCTTCCTGCCTCGTTCAAGTGATTCTCCTGCCTCAGCCTCCCGAGTAGCTGGGATTACAGGCACCCGCCACCACACCCAGCTATTTTAGTAGAGACAGGGTTTTGCCATGTTGGCCAGGTTGGTCTCGAACTCCTGACCTCAAATGATCTGCCCACCTTGGCCTCCCAAAGTGCTGGGATTACAGGTGTGAACCGCCGCACCTGGCTAAGAACCTTTTCTTGGGTTACACTAGATGAATTACAGACTTTATTATAATTTTATGAGACTACATATTGTTCTCCCTTTTATTATCAGGAAATAAATAAATACTGAACATATGAGGACATGGAGAATGTTTTCCCACCAGAGTACATTATAGAGAACACCAAACTGGGTTATAGAGTTCCAGAGCTAGAATGGGTCCTAGACAGGCAATACTTGTATCTTACGGATGAGGAATAGATATCCAGAGAGATGAATTACTACGTTTGCAAGGCCACATGGTTAATTAGCGAGAAAGCCAAGACCATAACTCCTGTTCCTTGCCCACCGATCCAATGTTCATGTATTTCCAGCAGTTTTGTTTTTTGTTTTGTTTTGTTTTTTTCTCACATGGTTGTCTTTAATGCCTCCTTGGTGAAGAGATATTTATCTTACATGCTCTAATAGAATAGGTTTTTGACAAAGGACAAGACAGAACACTTTGTCCAGGGACCCAAGCTTGGGTAACCACTGTTACTTGGAGAAGGTCACAGTGTCTCTATAGAGATATTCAGAAAGTTACACAAACACACAAAGCTTTCTAATCTATTAACATTCTCTTTGGATTGTCATGCATGAAGAAATCCCCAAAGAGGAGGCAGCATCAAGTATGTCAACAAAAAGCGATGATCTTGTGGATTATTTCATGCTCCAACTCTGACTCCTGCCCTGGCCATGGCATTCATCTTTCATGAACTCCAGAAATAAAGATATAATACATTTCTCATATTTAATGTAAAGATGAAAATTTTTTAAAAAATTAAGTGTATCCAGCACATAACAGGTGGACATGATGTGTGCTTATACCATAACATATTAAAACTGTATCTAGACTGTAATGGGTGCTCAATAGTATGAGATTATTTGCTCTTCCTTAAAAGGTTTTTCAGCTGAAATTATAGTCCTTAGAGATAAGTAAATATGCTACTTGGAGAAAGGATGAAATCAGCTGTCCTTTCCACAGCTTTCTGTTCTCTATGGGCAGTAGTTAAGAGAATGCCTCAGACGCCCATGCACTCTCAGAGTAAGGTGAGAGATCACTTGTTCTTTCTATCAGATTTCTTGATTTCTTCATCAGTCACCAAAAAACGCAAGGTGTCCCATATTGTCTCTCATCCCCATGAGTCCACTAGGCTGCATTCAAAACTGTCCTGGGCTATATGCTGTGCACAGCATATAGCTGTGTAATGATGGTAACGTTCTATGTTTGCCCTGCCTCACTTGGATTATTGCAGTAGCTTCCTAACTGGTTTCTATGTTCCTACCCTTGTTTTCAACCTCTCTCCTGTAAACACACACCATATTGTTTTCTTAGCATAGAAATGATAGACTGTTAAATGTGACACATGTCATTTCTTTGCTTAAAATATTCCAATGGTTTTTCATCTTATTCCAGTAATAGTCAAAGTCTTCATAGTGACCTGCAAGAAGCTACATAGTTTCACCTGCCCAGTAATCTCCCTGACCTCTTTCTTCTTTTCCATTCCACTCTACTCCACCTAAACTGTCCTTCCTTTTGCAGAAATAGACCCTTTCGCTTGCTGTTTCCTTTGCCTAAAATACTATTTGTCCATATATCCACACGATTCACTCTCTCACTCCTTTCAGATCTTTGCTTAAATGCAATCCTCTCACTGAAATATTCTGGTTATTCTGTTAAAAATTGCAACTCTTATTATTTTTAGTCTCATCATTTTTCACCATTATAGCTATCACTGACACACTGTGCATTGAAGTATTAATTTTCTTATTATGTCTCTTTCCCTTTAGAAGGCAAATTTCGTTCTTAAAGCTCTTTTGTTCATTGCCGTATTCCCATAGCCTTAAACAGTGACTTACATATAGGAGGTGGTAAATAAACATTTGCTGAATAGATGGTTTACAGCTAGAGGATTAGAAAGAAGGGTCTTCTGGGAGAGGACTTTGCATTACCTTAAACCAAACATGAGGACTAAGAAATGGAGGGCTTACTGAATCTGTTCTCGAAAACTCATGGAAAAGGCAGAAGGCCACGGCCTCCTGGTTATCACCTATGTCAGCAAGGTTACAAACCAAGGAGCTTGACATTCAGAAACCTGCATGATTTCTTAAACTCTACACATTCCCAAATATGCCATTTTTACAATTCTCTATCCATTTCTAGGTAGTAGTTTACAATGTTACACTTCTCAGTAACAGTAAGATAAGAGAGAAGGGTACGGTATATGAAGTCCAGTTTAAGAATAAGATTACAGGTGTGAGAGTTCAATTCCATAAGAATTAAAGTAGATGAGGAGAGCTTAAAGGCTTAAAGAAGCTTAGGCCTGCTGCTTCTGTGGTAAGGGGCATAAGAAAGCACAGGAAGTCAGTTTGGGTCTACAACAGGTCCTCATGGTTCCAGGGGTGTCCAATCTTTTGGCTTCCCTGGGCCACATTGGAAGAAGAATTGTCTTGGGCCACACATAAAATACACTAACATTAGTCATAGCTAATAAGCTTTTAAAAAATCAAAAAAGAATCTCATAACATTTTAAGAAAGTTTACGAATTTGTACTGGGCTGCATTCAAAGCTGTCCTGGGCTATATGCTGTGCACAGACCACAGGTTGGACAAGTTTGGTAAATAGTGGGAATGTCTTGGGGTGCTCCGATACCCGAAAGCAAATGTCATTGGTAATGGCTTAGCATACAACATAGTTCTAGGTTGACCAAAGAGAGCAAAGATGTTCCTTAATTTGTAGGTCAACCCAGTTCTGATAGAGCCAAAGAGAGTTTTCAACATTCAGAATATACAGGTTAAGTAGGTGAAAACATAAATGATAGGTAAAAACAAGAAGAAAGCCCAGTTTAAAACCCTGATAATGGACAGAGCCAAAGATGGGAAATACAAAAGAAGGAAGAACACGGTATCCGGAGTGAGTATACTCAGTATCTGGAGTGAGTATATTCATTTTCTGTTGCTGCATAACAAATTGCCACAAGCTTAGTGGCTCTGAACAGAACCCTTTGTCATCCCATAGTTTCTGTGGTCAGAAGTCCTTTGCTCAGCATCTTGCCAGGCTACAATCAAGGTCTCAGTTGGGATTGCAGCCTCATCAGAGGCTTGACTTAGAAAAGATTTACTTCCAAGCCTCCTCAGGTTGTCAGTAGACTTCAGTTCCTCAAAGTTGTGAGACTAAGGTTTCACCATTTTGCCATTTTGCTGGCTGTCAGCTGGCACCACTCTCAGCTCCTAGCAGTTACCCACAATTCCTTGCCACATAGCCCTCCTACAACATGACAGCTACTTCTACAAAGACAGCAAGGAGGTCTCTCTCACTTGTCTGCTAAGACAGTCTTATGGAATGTAACTTTTAATTATGTAAGTGGCATCCTATCAGCCTTGCTATTTCCTATAGGTTAGAAGACAGTTACGGATTCTATGCACACTCAAGGAGTGAGGACATGACTCATTAGAGGTCACATCAGGGGTGCCTGTCACACCCACACAAGGATCATAGATCTTCAGACAATCATATTGCAGTCACAGGCTGCTGCCATACATGGTAGCATGGACTTATGTGTAGACTACAATGATTTACTAATTCTAGATGTAGAATTGAACATTCTAAACAGTAAATCCTTTCTCTCCCTTATTATCTGTATGCAATCAAGCATTAGCTTCTGTTAATTATGCCTTTCTGAGACCTCTGAAATCTGTCCACTTTCTCTCCAAGCCATTCACAATAGTATCAAGGTCTCATCTTCCCAGTATAATCTATTCCTCATAGGGAAGCCAGATAATTTTTTTCCAGATTATAAATTTAATAACATCACTCTTGATTCAAGCTCTTTACTAACTGCTATCATATTTAGGTTAAATCACAAACTTCTTAACATGATGTGCACTCTACTTACCTTTCCAGCTTCATCTCTCTCCAGCCTCCCCTTGAACTCCATGATCCAGTCAAGTTAACTTTTTCATTTTACAAAGGTTCCTTGTTTTCTCTTGCCTCTACTTCTGCTATGCTATTTCTTCCACTCTAAAGACATCCATATCATTTATCCCTTCTCTCCTCAGTCAATTCCAACTTGGCCCATTCCTACTCATCTTCAGCTCTGTGACCTCTGACCCTCACAAGCCTAAATTCAGTGTTGCTTCTATACGTTCTCATAGATCCATGCACTTCTCTTATCCTGGCACTTACTGCTTTATCAGGATCTGCCTGACTTGTCAGCCACACAATCCCTAAGGCTAACAGTGACTTGACCTAGTGACTGCTGAGCTGCTGTTGAATGAACAAATGCCAAGTGTTATGGTGAGCACTGCATTGTCATTGTCTTGGACGCCTAATATAGTTTAGATCTGTGTCCTCGTCCAAATCTCATGTTGAGTTGTAATCCCTAGTATCAGAGGTGGAGCCTGGTGGGAGGTGTTTGGATCATGGGGCAGATTTCTCATGAATGGTTTAGCACCATCCCCTTGGTGCTGGCCTCGCGATAGTAGGTGACTTCTCATGAGAGCTGGCTGTTTCAAAGTGTGTGGCATTTCGCTGTCTCTCTCTTGCTCCTGCTCCTGCTATGTGAGGTGCCTGCTTGCCCTCTGCCTTCTGCGATGATTGGAAGCTTCCTGAGGTCTCCCCAGAAGCAGGTGCTGCTACAATTCTTGTATAGCCTATAGAATCATGAGCCAATTAAACCTCTTTATAAATTACCCAGTCTCAGGTATTTATATCAATACAACAATAGCCTAACACAACAGCTTACAGTTATTTTTCTACAGGGTTAAAATGTATTTTTAAAAAACCCTAAATATTGCCCAGGCAATACCTTTTACTTTGAGATAATTTTAGACATATAAAAGTTATGAAAATGGCACAGAACAGAGAATTATGTATTACTTCACTTAACCAAAATGCAATGATCAAAACTAAGAAATTAATATTGGTACAATACTATTAACTAAACAACTGATTCAACTGGATTTCATCACTTTTTTCCCCAATAATGCTGTTTTTTTTTTTATCTTTCTAGTATAGGATTCAACACCCCACACTGTATTTACTTGTCATGTTTCCTTGGCCTTCTGTAATCTGTGACAGTTCCTCAGTCTTTCCTTGTCTTTCATGACCTTAACACTTTTAAAGAGTACTGGCCAGCCATTCTGCAGAATGTCATTGATTTGGGGTTTGTCTGATATTAACCCATAATAAGTATATACATTATTGGAAATAATGCCAGAGAAGCGATGTGCCCTTCTCAGTGCATCATATAATCATGTCAGTCTGTCTCATTCCTAATGATGCTAACCTTCAGTGTTGCTTAACATGGTGTCTGCCAGATTTTTTTCACCATAAATTCCACTTTTCTCTTTGTAATGAATAAATATTTATTTAAGGGGAAACACTATGGGACTATGCAAATATCCTGTTTCTGCTTAAATTTCTACCCACTAAATCTACTGATGGCTGCTTTTAGTGATTATTCCTCTGGTATTCTAACATTCTATTCCACTCATGCATTCTATAATTCATTAATTGGAATTGTGTTCTAAGGATGACTTGCTGTTTCTACTGCCTTTATTCAGTTATTTGTTTCAGTATAGCCTCAGGGATATCCATTTTATCCCTTGAGTTATATTCAGTAATATTTTTGGCTTTATGCTGTTATTTATTTTGCTTAAACTATATAACTCCTGGCATGGGGAACTGTTTTTATTTGAGGTTGGTAGACATGCCTCCACCCTTTCATTTTTCAGCACTTCCTTACTTTCAGACACCACAAGATGTTCCACACTAATGTTCATTCCATGCCCCAATCTTCAATCTAATCACTTCTCCAAAAACTCCATGTGCCTTCCATTGGAGAATTTATATCTGCATCTCAGAACACTGTGATGGCTTTAACTCTACACTCATCCCATGCTGCCCACACTGGGACTCTCTGTCTCACTTCTGGTTCCCTCAAAGAAAGATAAACTCAAAATGACAGCTTGAGGAACTCATATGGGTCCACAATATAATAATATAATAATGAACACATGACCATATAATATAGGAGCAAGAGTTCTATGCTTAGAGCTGGGAGATATTCCTGATCATCTGGTATTTTCACTCTGGGTCCGGTTTGGATGGAAAAATATTGTTAAGTAAGAGAAAGTACAAGTATAATTGCAAATGAGAGAAATCAGCCTTAGAACGTTTTGGCTATCATTTCCCCTGGATGTGTTATGTTCCTCAGTTTTCAGTGGTAGGCAAATGATTCAGGTTATTATTAATCCTATAGAAAGGAGCAAATCAGTGAAAAGAGGCTTGCTTCTTTTTATTCTCTACTTTCCCATCCCTCCCTCCAAAAGGATTTGAATGTGAGATTTCATATTGACAGCAGGAAAAAAAAGTAAGTACCTTTACAAGAACAATCAAAACAATGACTCATAAACTCTGTGCAAGAATTTAAGATTATTTCCCTGTTTTGAAAACCTTTAGGGGATTATGCTAAATCATATGCCGACAGGTGAAAAGGAGAGAGTGTGCGTGCAGCTGGGGGACATCTATGTTTGCATGAAATACATTTGCAGGGTTCAGGCTGGGCTCTAAATAACAAACACTGGTTTCCTTCAACAGCACATCCCAGGCCTTGCTGTTAGGGAGCAAAGGCAAGACACATTTAAGTAAAATCATGAATGATCATCCAGAAGTCACTGAATGGTCCCTTGAAACACTCTTCGAACTCTCTCACATATTGTCTGCCACTCCTAGGTTCTCAAAATGTATACACTCTCCCCTCAGAACATGTGCTTTTGAAAATCAGTTTTATTAGACCGAATGTTTTTAATTTAAAAAATGAAGAAGAGGAAGAAGGAGCCCGATCTCCCTAAAAAGTTTGGTGTTCAGTGAACTCTCCATTATGAATGCCACACTCTTACTGCCATTCCATCATCTCAGAGTCATACACTGTATATAGAGCCTTGGTGTCACTTAAAATCTTGGAGCCCATCTCTTCCAAGAATGCTTAACATGATGTTCAGCTCTCAGATGCCAAGAAAGGAGTTCTATTTTGCTTTATTGGTTAACAACAGCAGGATCTCTTGCTGTGTTCATTTTTCACCCTCTGGTTGCTGCAGGATGTTGGGCTGAAAGTGTCTGACCACTGAGAACTTAATGAAATTCACAGAGGAAATCTTACAGGGGGCACTGGGTTCTCTAGGTGCAATTTCCACAACCACGTCATATCCACTATCTCTATAAGACCAATTTCCAGGCTGCCAGATGGCACATGGTAACTGATGCCAAGGATTCAGTCCTTTATATCCATCAAATATTGAGAGTATTTTTCCATTTGTTTTGTTTTCTAAATATCTATATATATTACCTTCCAGCAAACACTTTGTGGAAAGGTTTAACCTACTACCCAGAAAGCCAGAGAGCTTGACAAATTAATGCTTGCAAAGTGGCTGAATAAAGCCCTTCTGAACATCATTATAGTCATGAATAAATAATGCTGACATGGGAAGATTCTAGATAGCCCCCGAGATATGATGGCAGAGTGGAGGAGATTTCCACAATGCCTCCAGGAATACTGCCTTGGGTAAGGTCCAATATGACTGGGATGAGCCCAAGCTGTCACAAATGGAATGACATACAAACCCTATAAGACCATCCTGCCTTCCCTTTCCACCTCTCACACAAGTGGCACTGCTCAGAATGCCAAGGGTGCCTGATTAGGGAACGAAGAGTTGGAGCAACAGAGAGGCCATTGTTAATCTTTGTCTTTCTTGCCCACTCACTTTCCTCTTGCTAAGTAGGTGGCCTTCACCCTATTCCACGAAAAATTATGTATTCTGGTTCCATAACTTCCCATGGAAAATTTCCACTTATCTTCTTAAGGCACAGCAAGCTTGGCTGTGTGTGTGTGTGTGTGTGTATGTGTGTGCATGTGCGTGCATGCATGTGTGTTGTATTCTGTTGATTTAGTTAATTACCCAAATCCATCAGCATCTATTTGTCTCACATTGAACTGCAGTCAAAGGATGGGAGGAAATCAGTAACTGCTGCCATATGGCACCAAACCGAGACATGCAGATACCTAGAAGTTGCATCACTAATAATAATTACATTGCTAATATGCCACCCACCTTCCTGGAAGACTCACAGCTTTGGTTCTCATCCTGCTCCCTATTAATATCTCCAATTTATGACTTAAATCAAATGCATGAATAACTGAAGGTGAAAAGCCAATCCATCAGCTGCTTTTGTGTTTTGTGTGTCTTGGGAAAGTTTTTCAAGCCATATGGACAAGCATATGTGGAAGGGACATAGGTGTCCAGCATAATGCTCAATGGTTTGCGTATGTGCCCCATCCAAAACGATACCCCAAAGCTAGGTGTGGGAACTTTGACTGCCTAAAGAATATGATTCGATGACTTCTCTCCCTCTTTCAGGCCATTTAAAATCTGAGAAAGGGATTTCTATTCCTCCTCAAGTTTCCATGAGTAAGCTCCATCTGGTCAACAATTTGTTGAACTGGATTCATGTTAAGTCAAATGAGAAAGCAGTCAGTTAATATCTATAGATATGTAGGAGTGAGCACATTACCCATCCCTGTTTAATAGTACGGATGCAGCTCTTACATTTATCTATGGAAAAAGAAAGAAAAATCATTTCATTTTACCCAGGCACAGGTTCTCTGACTGAAGAGATGACTGTGGCTTCAGCTTCCTGAACTGAGATAATTAACACTGTCAGTTTATTACAAGACTGGCATAAACATGCTAGAAATTGACACCTTGTCTTAATCATTCTTTTCCCCTGAGGAAATATTTCTCGAACAGATGCAACTCCAAGCTAGGGCTTCATATTAACAACTGTGTTCAAGGTCAAAGCCCTGGTGTAAAGGTCAATCAGGTCCTCAGCTCCCAAGACTGTAGGCCTTGCACCAAAAATATGCTTAGGGTCAACTCAAACACATGAATGAGAAAAGCTTTCAGCGATTGGTAAGCATTTAGTTTACACTAAAAATGAAACACATACTGCCTCTCTGGGATGAGAAATCATTTCTAAAGAACTTTAGAAGTGGTGATTCCACAATTACTGTCAGTAATTCATTGAGGTAGATATTTTGTACATAATTATGCTGTACTAGAGGGGGAAGGCTATTCTTGAGCATTCATAGCAGTTTATATTTTTACAAATGCTGTGCAATCCTTCTTAACTGCTGACACTGAAACAAAACAGTCCTAGGTGAGAATGAGAAGAGAAGTGAGAAAGGCCAGGAACATGAGGGGAGGATTCTAATCATAAAATAACCAAACCTCCTAATTGTTAGCATCTCATGAGACCACAGGTCTATTCAATCACAGGTCCTGGGGCTTTAATTTCATGTATAAGGACAGCTAACTTTGAGTATTTATTAGGTGTCAGGCAATGTTCTCAAGCATTCTCATGAATTATTCTGCTTAATACTTACAATGACAATCTGAAGCAGTATTTTATTCTCCAAATATTTACTGAGCAACTAGAATATGTCAGACAAACACACGAAAATGCCTGTGTTCTATAACTTAGATTGTAGTGCAACCAGGAAGCAGAGGAGCCAAGATTTGAATCCAAGAAGTTGGGCTATTGGATTATAAAACTATTGTAGTTAGCAGGCACCATAAAATGCAGTCTCTCTTGGAGATCAATAAGAATCTCATAAATCATAAACAATTTAATGTGAAACAATTGGGAGATGTTTGTGTCCTGGGCCTGATATTACTGGATTCCTAAGACTGAGCTATGCTTGATTGGAATAGTCTGAGCAAGGCCAGAAACTGAAAAGATCTGGCATTTGGAGTGAGCCAGAGTTCACCAGAACATATGAGTTCAGGTACTGGCTCTGCCACTTAGTAGATATATGCTTTGGGCAAGTTGTTAAACCTGTGTGAGCCTCAATTTCCTCATCAATAAAAGAGGGGACCTAAAATAACAGAATTTAATTCATTGCATGTTGGTGAGCTATTAAAGGAGATAGGTCAAATAAAATAGTCGATAGAGTGCCTGATATTGTATAAAGTAAGCCATTTTTATTATTTGCCTTTATGGACTTTTAAACCTAGATAATAAAATATGAGAACCTAATTTAAGTCATTTTAGAAATGTGAGCCTTGCACTTTATAAATTCCTGACTATACGAAAGGAAGCAGAACTGTAGTCTATAGCCACCTGTCTTCAGTATGTGTGTGCACAGGGGTGGGCAGTGCAGAGAGAAAGGACGGGCTGGGCCTGTATTACCCAGGAGCACCATTCAGCTCAGCCTGTCTTGGTTGCTGAGTCCTTTTTGCCCAAGGAGACTGGCTCTTTCATCTTGTGTCACCAGCTTTGCTTCCTGTAGGTCTTGCCCTCAGAATAACTGTGTCATCCAGGACTCATAGAAAGCAAAGATGCCTGAGAATCACAAACTGATTTGTCTGTAAGGACATCGCCTGGCCTGGCCACTCCACACTTGATGCATTGGTTCTTTTAAGTTCTCAACCTCTGGCTCTATTTCCTTTCCTCTCCATTTTTCCTATCTTGTCTCTTGGTGAAGAGGCATTCACTTATAAATCTAGATGGTTCAATTTACTGTTAGTGACTTTCTCTGTTTTGTGTACAGCTCTCAATGCACCCCCTTCTTGGTCAAAAGGGGTGCAGAACTCAATTCCATTCAGGCCATGCCTAACCCAAGTGATCTCTCAATGTGATCCTTTAAATTTAGAAATTAACCAGCTATGACTCTTCAGGATGTTGGTCATCTCCATCCATTTGGTGTTCCCATCTGATTAGGGCTCCATTCCTGAGTTTCCAAAGGCTATTTTGAACCTCAGAGTGAGGGGGAATATGTATGCAAAGGCTCAGAAACTTCATTCGATATAGAATATGTTGATACTCAGCAGTATCTTCTTGTTGTAATTTCAGTATACATATGAAATCAAGGCTTCTGGGAGCCACATTCAATTTTTATGTATAAGAATCCAAGTTATCACAAACTTAGTAGCCTACAACAATCAAATTTACTATCGTAGAGTTCTGTAGATTAGAAGTATGACACAGGTCATGAGGGTCTCTCTGGAGGCTCTGGAGGCATTTTCCTGCCTCCTTCACCTTCTAGAAGCCACCTACATTTCATGGCTAATGATCCCCTTCCCTCTCCTCAAAGCCAGTAACATTATATATCTGTGATCATTCTTCCTTTGTCACATCTCCCCCTGACTTCAGCCTCTGACCTCAGCCTGGCAAGGTTCTTCACCTTTAGGGAATCATGCAATTAGGTTGGGCTCATCCGATAATCTAGGGTAACTTCTCTGTCTAAAGGCCCATTACCTCAATCATATCTGCAAATGCCCTCTTGCCATGTAAAGAAACATATTTATAGGTGCTACAGATTAGAGCATGAACATCTCTGGAGGTCATTATTCTGCCTATCACAGTCTTCTCTCTGGTCCCTAAGGATTCACATCTGTTTCACATGCAAAATATATTCATCTCAAGGTCCTCAATGTTCTCAACCCATAATAGTGTCTACTCAAAGTCCAAAATCTCATCAGCTCAAAAATCCCGTATCTCATCATCTACCTTGTATAAATCAGGCATGGGTGAAGCTCCAAGTGGCAACATGAGGTACTCTTCTTCAATGTAAATGTTCTGAAGTAATTGAGTTGCTATTGTTTCTATGGGTTTACACATTTTATCAAATGTTTCCATTTGATTATGGCATTCTGAGGCATTTTTATCAAAAGGGCCATGAGTGGCTTTTATTTTTTGTTTGTTTTTTGTTTTCTACAGGTTGCCATACTTCTACTGTATGTCATTTCAATCTTCCTATTCTCGGTCCAACTCTGAGTCTATGGTGGAGATGGACACATGTTTTCCTTACATTCCTATATTCTAGACTGGTATTTACCACAAATGGAGGAAAAAGCTAAACATAAGACTGAATATTGAACCCCTTGGTATTTCAATATTTTCCAAGTTTTAAGTCTAAAAATCATCAAAATCCATAGATGGTTTAGGTTCTGATTTTCTAGGACAGTAGTTTTAGCCAACATACATATAGACACAGACACACAGACACACACACACACACACTCACTCATATATACGCATTCATCAAATGGCAGTGGGGATTTGAAAATTATGTAATTTAATATAGCAGTTAGTGCAGTGTCTTTAGTGCCTTAGAAGTTTATTTTTATTTCTACCTGTACCAATGCACCTTTATAGAAAAAGCATTCTAAGATTAAAATACATTTCAGATTTCTTGGCAATTCCTTTCTTTTAGTACGTTTGCATTTGCTCCTCTACAAAATGAAACTCTTTCATTGTAAAAAAAATTATTTTACAGTAATTTTTGGGCCATTCATACCAATACATGTTAGAAATAAAACACATTACTACTGGGAACAATATTGTAATGCCACACAAAGTGCACAAACAGAATAAACTTGGCTGAACAGACAAAGGTATTTGGGAGACTATAATGAATACTCTGTAGATGACCAAGAGAGAAATGTTTACTTACTGAAAACTATGGCAATACTACATTGCATAATTCAAGATAATTTTTAAAATCTTGTTTCATCATACTTTAAATAAGACACATTTACAAGAGCTCATGTTTTCTTAGTGATGCTTGGCTTGAGGAATTTTTTAATTTGTAGTGAACAAAACTTCCTTTCTACTGAGCCTGAAAAAATGGCCTGAGAAAACTGTACAGTAAAGTTTCCAGTTTTTCATCAAAGCTACATGTGCCAATCAGTCATCCAAAAAGCAACATCATCATGTAATTCTGGATAATCAATTACAGAATTAAAACATAGCAACCATAAGTGACAGTGATCCCTTGCATTTATAAAAAGCATCACCATTTTTAACAATATTTATTGACCTAGAAGTCATGAATTATTCATAGCAGATAAAAGATCTCTAGTTATCTGATGGGATCCAATTCTACTCAATCTGCCCTCACAAAATGTTTGAAGCCTCCTGGCATTTTGCCCTTTGTAGGGGCTTGATTCTTCCAGTTATTTGGTTCACAAGAACATCTTGTATTTTAGTGAAGAATAAAACATCCTCCTATTGCAATGAATAATGAAGAAAATGTCTGCAATCCAATATTTTGAACACATATCATCATTTAAAAATTCCGGCTTGACTATATATTTTCCTTAATGTTGACATGTTAGTACTCTTGTGTTTTTAAAAGGCTTCTGAGTTTTGCTTCTGGGGTTATGCCAGGTCAAATTATTAACGTACCCTCCCTTTCCACTGAGGATATTTGACACGCTTCGCATTTTTTACATATTAAACATTACGCTCTTCTATCTTCCTCTACAATTTCCATCCTCCTCCCTTAACACTTCCTTCACATACTGCTGGGTCCTGAAAGCCAAATAAGAGGTTTTAACATGAAATCATAGGCAGAATTTGGAACAAAAATATTATTTTTAAAACTGAGTTGACTAACAATATAATGTAAGGCCATAAGATATTTTAGTAGTTTAATCACAGTTTCCTCCATTCTGGTTCTTCATTTTTTTCTAGCAATGGTTCAGGTTAAGTACTTTTCATGGATACTGATTAATCTAAATGAGTATTCCTAAGTAACATGGAAGACAGGACAAAGGAGGGAGAAGGGAAGAAAATATTCGTTGAGTGCCTACAATATACTTGGCATTTTGTTAGAAATTTTTAGACTACTGTAGTCAAATCAGACACTGGAGCCAAATTGCCTGAGTTGAATAGTAGCTCAACTGAAATCCCATCACTGCCTGTAAGATCGTGGGCAACTTACTTACTTACTTTGGACCTCAATCTTCTCATCTATAAGAACAAGGTGAATACATAAAGTAGTTCTGATCAATTTATGAGTTCATATGTGTGAAGTACCATGGCAATGGTTGGCTTATGGTAAATGATATGCTAATATCATTAGCTAATTAATATTAGCTAATTAGCTAATAATTAATATTTGCTAATTATTATGATTGTTAATTACTATTACTATTGTTTTATCTCACTTGGTTTGGGTCCATAAAAGCCCTACTATAAGATGGCTGTTTTCATCAGCATGTTACAGCAGAGGAAACTAGGGTTCACCAAAGTTAAAGAAGCTGATCACTCACACAGTTAATAAATGGTCTGTCTTATTCCAAACATATGGTCCTGCCAACGAAGGAAAGTGAGGGCTAATGAGTAAGCTCTATAAGGTGTTAAAAGGACCTTTCCTATGACAGAATCAGTAAGATCTCAAAAGTCCTTCTTCCTTCTTAATCATCATTTAGTTCCTATCCCTTTCTTTCATTACTTTGTTGTCCTTTTAAACATTGGAATATAATTAATAGGTGAAAAAACTGTATATATTTAATGTTTATAATTTGATGTGTTTGGACATATACATATATCCATGATACCATCACCACAATTAAGGGTAATAAAAATATCCATCACCTTCAAAAGTTTCCTTGTGTTCCTTTCCCCTTTGTGTCTGTTTTATATGTCTGTTGTATGTTAAGAACACTTGACATGAGATCTAACCTCTTAACAAATTTTTAAATGCACAACACCATATTGTTAATTAAAGGCACTTTGTTGTAAAGCAGATATCTGGAACTTATTCATCATGAATAACTGTAACTTTATGCACATTGAACAACAACTCCTTCTTTCCCCTTGCTGTCATGCCTGCCAATCACAATTCTATTTTCTGATTCTGTAAGTTTGGCTATTGTATTTGCCTTATATAAGTAGAATCATGAAGTATTTGTCCTTCAGTTGCTGACTTATTTCACTTAGCAGAATGTTTTCCAGGCCCATCCATGTTGTTGCAAATGGTAGGATTTCATTCCTTTTAAGGATGAATAATGTTTCATTATACATAGCCACTGCACATTTTCTTTATTCATTTGTATGTCACTGGGGACATGTGAAGCATTCCCTTAGCCTGGCTATTCTGAATAATGTTGCAATGCACATTGAAGTATAGATTTCTCTTTGAGACCCTGATTTCACTTCTTTTGGGCATATATCCAGCAGTGGAATTGCTGGATCATATTGTAGTTCTAATTTTAAATTTCTGAAGAACCTCCATACTGTCTTCCATAGTGGTTGCACCATTTTTTATTCTCACCAACAGTATACAAGGGTTCTAATTTCTCCATATCCTCATCAATACTTCTTGTCTTTTTGCTGTTGCTGTTATTGTTTTTATAATAGCCATTCTAACAGTTATGAGGTGATATCTCATTGCAGTTTTGATTTGCATTGCCATGATGATTAGTGATGTTGAGCAACTTTTCAAATATCTGCTGGCCATATCTATGTCTTCTTTGGAGAAATATCTATTTAAACATTATTCTCATTTTTAAATTTTTTCATTGAGACTTTTGTTTTTGTTTTTGAGGTTAAGTTGTAGGAGTGCCTTATCTATTTTTAAAATTAACCCCTTATCAAACATATGGTTTGCAGATATTCTCTCCCATTTTTGGGTTGCCTTTTCATTGTTGATTGTTTTCTTTGCTGAAGAAGCTTTTGAGTTTGATGTAGTCCCACTTGTCTATTTTTGCTCTGTCATCTGTGCTTCTGGTGGCAAATTCATGAAATCATTAAACACTCAACAAACTAGGTATAGAAGGAATGTGCCTCGATGTAATACTGTATATGGCAAATCCAATGCTAACATTATACTCAATGTTGAAAATCAAAGCTATTTTTCTAAAATTAGGAACAAGACAATGATGATCATGCTTATGACTTCTATTCAACACAGTACTGGAAGTCCTAGCCAGAGTAATTAATCAAGAAAAAGGAATAAAAGGCATCCATGATCTTATAAATAGAAAACCCTGAAGACTCCACTGAAAACACTCTTAGAACTAATAAATGAATTCAGTAAAGCTGTAGAATAATATTTATAGAATCAACAAACAAAAAACCCTTGCATATATACTGAACAAATTATTCAAAAAGAAATTAAGAAACAATCCTATTTAAAACAGTATCAAAGAATAAAAAACTTGGGGAAAACTTAAAAACTTAACCAAGGAGGCGAAGACTTATAAATTGAGAACTATAATACATTGATGAAAGACATTAAAGACGATACAAATAAATAGAAAGACATTTTGTGTTAATGAATTGGAAGACTTATAATGTTAAAATGTTCATCCTACACAAAGAAACCTACATATTCACTGCTATTCGCACCAAAATACAAGTTTCTATTTCTTACAGAAATAGAAAATATAATTCTAAAGTTTATATGGAACAATAAAAGACCCAGAATAGCCAACACAATTTCAAGTAAGAACAAACTTGGAGGCATCACATTTCCTGATTTCAAACTATATTATAATGCTATAGTAATTAAAACAGTATCATATTGGCATAAAACAGGCACATAGACCAATGGAACAAAATAGAGAGCCCAGAAATAAACCCACACATACGGTCAAATGATCTTCAACAAAGGCACCAAGAATACACAATAGAAAAAGGATAGTCTCTGCAACAAATGGTGTTGAGAAAACTGAATATTCATGTGCAAAAGGATGAAACTGGACCTCTATCTTATATCATACACAAAAATCAACTAAAATGGATTAAAGACTTAAATGTAAAACCTGGAACTATAAAACCCCTAGAGACAAAATAGAGGAAAAGTTTCACGACATTGGTCTTTTTCTCCTTCTAATTCCAACATTAATAACATGTGAATTGCTATGAAGATAATATAATTTTGAAATACAATAAATAAGAGGAAAAGCTTTTCCACTCCTTCTCATAAAAATCCCACTGAACTTACAGTATTTCCAACTTACTGCCTCCCTAAAGGCCTCCCCAAATATTTCTCATTGATTTTTCTTCTTCCTATTGACTCCTATGGCATTTATGGCCAGAACAAAATAGCTAAAACTTGGTTATATACAATTTAAATAGCTAAGTTGCACATAACACAAGATGTACATTTCTGATAATAAATAGCTTACCAAATTTCACTTTTTAAAAACTCATGATGAGCTCTACCATTTATTAAAGTTTCTCCTTCTCTATCCTTTCCTAGTTGTATTTTCAAATAGGCCTTGGGCCTGAATTGAGTCAAAAAGCAGTAATTCTAGAATCTGTAGCTTAATTGCGTATCTACATCAATCTTCTTGTTTTGCTAATGCATTGCGGTCACGTCAGATATCATCACTGAGGGGAATTAGGTATAGGGTACACAGGAACTCTCTATTATTTTTGCAACCCTGTATAATTATGTAAAATTATTTCAATATAAAAAGTTGTAAAAATCATTTATTCTGCTGAACACATACTATCACTGGCTGATTTTGAATTGTAAGTTATACATACTCAGGAAAACACTATGGTCCCTGAGGACAAGAAAAATTTTACATAGTTCTTTGAACCTCTCCCACAAATATTAGCATTTTATTGGGCTTATAGGGGGAGGACTGAAGAAAGGGTGGAAGAATTGGGAACACAGTAGGATTTTAATAAATATTTATAAACTGATAAGTGAGAGACATAAAAAATCGTGGGTTACATTTTGGGACCTGAAGATTCAAATGTACTGTGTTCTTGATTTTACCCCTTTTGAAGCACTGCTAAAAAGTAGATTCAAGATACGAAATAGTTGAATGGAAAAAAAGTCCCAGGTTTTGGAACAGTTCACTATTATTCATACTACCATGTGCGGTTGAGTCTTCCATTAAACCATCAAACTCAACATGTGCTTCCAAATGACTAGGAAGCTGGCTCAGTTGTTAGATTCAGTTGTAATTTATGGGGTTCTTACTGCAAAAATAACTTAATTACTTTTCAGACAAATAGTCACCATTTTTTATTCGTACTTTTTCTTTCTGACTTCACCTCTTAAATTAGTCCAATGGCACAAAACAAGAAAGAAATGTTTTAAAGATTCAAAAAACAGGAAATGCATCATTGAGGAAAAGATGTTATCTTTGTACCTAAAACAGTGGAAACTTAGGAACTTTTCTCAACACTGCTGTTCATTCTATTTACCATTGCATAAGTTTTATAAATGCCACCATCAAAGAGCAATTCAAAATCATTTTTCCAAATACTGGGGAAAGAAAAACGATCTGACTTTAATTTGGTTTTATCTAAGACGTAACTATATGGAGCAAGGTGTCAATAAGCTCAAGGTTATGGGTTCAACTCCTATATGGCTACTTAGTTTGTGTCAGCAGAAAATTTGTAACAGGGACAGAGACTATATGTTTAATCCCCAAACACTTACCATGCAATCTAGCTCAATCCATTCCCACTATTACCAAATAGCACAAAGTATCATCTTAAAATCAAAGTTCATCCTGTCACAATTGTTGAGGCTTACATTTTATTTTTAAACAAAATTCACCCTTCTATGATGTAAACAAAAAGTTCTAGTTTTAAGGAACCGCAGGAAAGTTTCCCATGTGCTCTGGCCCACAGAATATGTTTTTACTCACGTAGTCTACTCTCACTAGAATGTAAACTCCATGAAGGTAGACAGCTCCTTGTTTTATTACTATAGTGTCAGTATACACCCAACAGGGCCTGGCACTCAATGCACTGAATGTGCAGCTCACAAAAAGTGATACGATTTTCTGAAGCTGAAAACACATGCCTCAAATGGAAATTGAGTACTCAGCAAACTTAACACAATGATTCCCAAAGTGTGGGCCCCAGACTAGTAGCATCAGCGTCACTGAAGAACTTGTTAGAAATACAAATTCTCTGGCCTCAGTGCAGACCTACTGAATCAGAATCTCTGGAGGTGGGGTCCTGAAACATACATTTTAACAAGCCCTGCTGGTGATCCCGAGGCATGGTAAAGTTTGATATCAACTGTTATAACCCAGTAAAAAAATACATTTCCAAACTCAGCTCTGGTTTGGTTTGCAGCAGCAGTGCTAAATCACATGCATTCAGCCATTTTAGTACAAAAGTATTCATACATATCTTGGAACAAATGCCTGGGAAATGAGTTTCTGCATAGGATAGATATTTGGGCCAATAATGGTTGATAATTGTTATGCACTTTCTGTAGCAATGTGTCTTGATTCCTAAGAAAAGCATGGGAGAGAGAAACAAGAGACATAAAATATAATATTAAGCAGGAGATTATAACTGTGAGGCTTCTCCCCAGCTCACCTTGGTTATGGCAAATCTCCTAAACAGAAGTTATTTACTGACCACAGAAGTAATGTGATATAGTGTTAATGTGCTTACACCAAGAACCAAAGACCTATGTTTTTGTTAACCAGTTGTAAGTTATCCAAAAAGTGACATAATTTCACTAGAATTTCTCATCGTTTCAATGAGCTAAATAATACCAAAGTGGAAAATTCTATGATTCAATGAGAGTGTCACAAGGGTCTATAATGTTCCAAAACAAACATTTCCAGATGATAGAAAGTGGGGAGGGATAATAGACATGCTGGATCCAAAAGGCTCCTGATGCACCAGGATAATTGATTAAATCTAACAAAATAATACTTAAGAGGATGAAAATAAACATCTATACCTGGGTGAAACATACATACATTTCATACATTGCTCAGGTACAGATTTGGGAAGGTTTGGCTCAGCAATGACATACATTAAAAACAAACAAACAAACAAAAAAACAGTCTCCATTTGCAATAAACTCCCCATGAGCCAACATCATGTTGTCTCTCATCCTGACACCAACAGTGACCTTAGGATGCCTCAGCAGAAACAAAGGATCTAGAAGCAAAATCACAGTTATGCTCTGATCTGTTCTGGGTACACCACATCTGAAATGTCTGTCTTCGATTTCAGGTCCACATTTCATGGAGTGTATTGTAGAGCAAAAGAGAAAGGATGATGTCACAGGGGTAAACTAAGAGACCCTTTGTAGCTAGACTATAGAAGAAGAGACTCAGGCATGAGTCAAGGCATGCTGGCTATATTCAATTTTGTGAAGGGCTGTCATAAGAAGAGGGATTTATCATGCTCTACGTGACACTGAGGGGATAAAGTTAAAGTCAATGCCTACAAGCTACAGAAAAACCTTTGGTTCCAAAGAAGGAAAAGCAACAAACAGGAAGAACTGTTGGAATAATTGTATGCGTGAATTCAATCAAACACTAATGTAAGGGTTTTGTCTATGTAGTTAATACCAGTAGACCGATAGTAGTAAAGGAGACTACCCCTGATAATATGGGTGGGCCTCACCCAATTCTTGGAAGGCCTTAAACGAAAAAACTGAGGTTTCCTAGAGCAGAAGAAATCCTGCCTTAAGATTGCAACATTATCTCCTGCCTGAGTTTCCATCCTGCCAACCTTACAGATTTCAGTCTTGCCAGCTGCCACAATCAAAAGAGACAATTCCTTTGAATGAATGAATGTGAGTGGGTGTGTGTATTCTATTGGTTGTGTTTCCCTGGGGAACCCTGACTGATACAGTTGTGCAAAGGCGGATGTGCAAATGATCTACTTCCGGTCATGATGCATTCCTGTCACTGGAGACAGTCAAGTTCAGGCAAGGAAACCACTTTGGTCATAATAAGGAGGCTATTTAAAATATATGACCCTTGATACAATTTTAAAGCACGTGTGCCAAACTAGATGACATAGTCTAATTCAAATTTTTCATTTATTTATTAAGTCCTAGTATGTGTCAAATACTGTGTGAGGCTCTAGAAGTATAATGAACAGAAACAGCTACTGCTTTGCCTTTTTGGAAGGTACATGTATCCTGCACAATATGCACGGGTACCAGACCAGCTCTTTTTGAACACAAAATTGGTGCTTAACAGATACTTGTTGAATGAACAACTGAATGGATAAAAATATATTTTAAGACTGTAGAGAAATAGATAAATACACACACATACACATACATGTACATATATGTTAACTGAAAAATCTATCAAAAATATTAAAATGTTTTAATTTATATAACGATAAGATTTGATTATTAAAACATTATATAAACACACCATGTTTCCTTATCCGATAAGGCATAAGTCTAAGTTATTGTCCTAAACCCTCCTCTCCTTTTTGACTGCCCACTTTACATACTGATACTTAAAAAAAAAAATCAACTCAATGTCTCTTCATGTGACATATTTGAAACCAAAAATTCCTAAGGCATTGAAACTACAACCTCTGGATATGCTGTCACATTCCTCCCTGTTGGGCAGTCCATGGAGGAACACAAAGAGCCAACTGCTGGACTCAATGTATTCATCTGGCCTTCAGTAGCAGACAGCCAAAGAGTTCACCATGCTGCTTCTCCAAACAGAAATGTTAAGAAACATAAGGGGGAAAAATGAATGCAGATCAATAATAACAGAACCTTAGTATTAAGCCCACATTTGTATCAGACTTGTAATTTTTCAAAATACCTTCAATGCCATAATTTCATTTTGTAAAATGCATTCTGTAAAAATTTTACCTGCATTCTGTAAAAATTGAAAAAGAACAAATGAATCCATCATTGGGCAGATGAACAAAAGGAGATAAGGATGAAATTAAAATGAGGTTTTAATCTCAATCTTTACAGTCAATTGTGTGCTTCTTTACTATCAGATCGTAAGGACAGGACACAGTGTAATGTAGGCTATTTACATAACAATGAGAAACACATTCTTTAGCAAAAGATGATTCACCAGTTTTTTTTTTTTTTTTTTTTTTTTTTTAACACTTGATCTGAGGCTAAAGAAATAGAATACTGCATTGCAGGAGAACGCTCTTTTATATAAAAGTTGCTGAGAATTTTGGCTATTTTGGTTAATAACGCACGTGGTACTCCCAGAGGGCTTTGCCATGCATTGGTTATCTATTGGTTACTGTGAATTCTTTATAAAAACAAGATCCATCAGGTTTTACAAAGTTTGTATGATAAAATTCTAATGGTCATTTCATTTCCTAATATAAAATATCTGAGAAGATGTGGAAAATAACTGAATGATACAAAATGAAAACCTTTGATAGCAAAGTTGCAAGAGCCTTGTGTTGAGTCATAGACTGGAATTCTAGACTTGGCTCTAGCACCAACAAGCTGGGTGATCTCGCCAAGGATCTCTCTCACGTGTATCTCTCATACGTATGGATAAGCTTTACATATTTGTTTATTCATGCTGAAATTATCTATTTCAGACTGCCTGGCCTTTACAATATAGCAACTCATTTTCCATGGGATGGAAGAAATTATGGCTGTTTTTCTGAAACCACATCAATTTTCAAAGGCAGCTGTAGCAACAGACATGCATTTGCACTGGAATTTTGGCTTCAAGGCCAGTACCACCTTGAAAATCTGGCTGATTTCCGCAAACCCATAATTTGGAGAAATACCAGAAATAAAAAGGGGAATTATAAGGATGATTTAAAATTTTCTTCCCTCCACTTAAAGTTAGTCTTTTAAAGTTGCCAAGAAAACAAGTCGAGATCAAAATGGAATTAATAGATAGCTGGTATTTAACTACAGAAACATTTCAATGAATAAATTAGCCATTAGTTTAAAATAAAGGACAATTCAATTTTAATAATATATTCCAATAAAAAAAGCAAGAACAGAGATACGTCCTTTTGGCTTTGAAAAATAATTCTTGATTTTGTTTTGTTTTGTTTTCCAGTATTGTTTTCCCCCCAATTATATTTTTCTTAAGAGAAAAGCCTTAACTAAGAAATGGTCATTGTCAACCTGCAAAGTACTTAGCCACCTACCAGTAACAATTAATTTTCATTTTTTTCTAGTTTTTTGTTTACTTTTATTTTCCTATGCCATCTTAAGCACCATTTCTCTTTTTTCTTCCTGGGCATACAGGAAAGGTCAGCAATGACTTATAAATTGCACAGAGGTCTGCCTTTTATACATACACACGAGCATACACCTGCAGTTTGAAAACATGGCTTCATTGGTCTTGGGGTAGAAAAAACAAATTACAATGGACTCATCTAGGCTGTTTGCCTCTTTTTGCTTTTCTGTCTTTGCAGGTAAAGGAAGATACAAACGCTGTAAAGCCACAGGTAACCAGAGCACTATATTTTAGGACAACAGAAAGGCTCCTTTTTTCTAACCACACCCAAACTTGTCTCAAAACCACCTCCCTCCCTTTGGTCCAATTCTTTAAAAAACAATTATTCCTCTAACCACCGACTACGCAAGGAATCAATAGGCCTCATTTCCGGTAATCTTTCAATTTCATAAACCAACTAGGAAAAGCTTCTTTACATGCACACATGTGTTAAGGAGCCATGCAAGCTGTGCATCCACATGGGCAGAGGGAAGCATAATCTGCCCTTTTTCTTATCTTGATTAATGTTTTTAGCAAATTTACCATAAAGATTATATAATCTTATGTCTACACTCCCATGTTCACTGCAGAATTTTTCACAACAGCCAAGATATGAAAACAACTTAATGCCCATTAATGGATGAATGGATTTTAAAATGTCATTTTATATTTATATAGATATGTGTGTATATATATGTGTATATATATATATACACACACTCATACACACACACATACACACTATGGAATGCTATTCAGCCTTAACAAAGCAGAAAGTTCTATAATTTCCAACCATATGGATAAACACAGAGGAAATTATGCTAAGTGAAATAAGTCTGGCCCAGAGAAACAAATACCATATGATCTCACTGATATGTGGAATCTAAAATAAAGTTGAACTCATAGACACAGAGAGTGGAATGGTGGTTAACGTCACTGGGAGAGGTATCAATGGGCCAAATGGGGGCATTGGTCATAGGGTACAAAGTTTCAGTTACACAGGAGGAAGAAGTTCTGGTGATCTATTGCACAGCATGGTGACCCTACTTCATAACAATGTACTGTACACTTCAAAATTGCTAACGGAGAGGATTTTAAATATTCTAACCACAAAGAAATGACAATTGAGGAGATGGATATGCTAATTCACCTGCTTTGATCATTCCATAATGCATGTATGTATCAAAACATCAAAGTATATCCCATAAATATTTACGGTTACTATTTGTCAACTAAAAATAAAACAAAAATCTGTGATTGATGGTGAAAAATATATAGAATCTTAGAAAATAATGCTCCAAAAGTTTAATGGCTAGTTGGGTCCTCAAGGAGGTAAAAACTGAGATACAGGGTTGTTGTCTGTGTTCACATTCACGTGGTATGCACAGCCAAGGCTACTTCTTATACCTGTGGTCCTCAAGTGGACCTGAAATCTATGTGATATTAGAGCCACGAATAAACTTGTTATATCTTTCTGAAAAGTCCATTTTAGTTACTGAGTTTTAGGGAAGATTGTTTTTATGTTTAAACAAACAGATATATTAGGAATTCATAGTAAGTTTTGCATACATTTTATATAACTATAAAACATGCAAAATACTTACATGATTCTGAGATGCTTACATATCCCAAACCCCCTAGATCTTTCTTTCTCCTATTAGAAGTACTTTGAAAACAATGTTCAAAAAGCATCATACTATGCCATTCAGTCTGAAGAAGGCGAAAAATTGGTATATAGCTACTTCAGTAGAGAAAAAGTTCTAAAACACAAAAAGGAGTTCTATAGCATAAGAAAATTGATCTATCCGAGATGTGACTGATGTTTCTGTTTTTTTTATTTTATATATATGAGATCTCATAAATATATCTCAGTCTGAAGTATACATATATTTTAAAGCAGGTTTTGGTGGTTATCTTAAAAGTCACATTTAAAATTAGAATAGTCCCTGTCCCACTTAAAAATAAGATGAAAAAAGCTTTTAAAAACCTTTTTATAATTGACAGAGAATAAAGCAGGCAAGAACAAAAAATAGGACGAAAAATCACTTCTCTTTGTGCCACAGAAAAAAATATCACAAGCTTGTTTGTTTTTGGCACCCAGTTTATAGCCTAGCAATCTGAGTCTATGAACTTAAGCCTTCATGGATGAGTGCACCAATTGGCTTTTGAATTACAGGATAGCATTACTCAATTAACTTTGAGACTAGCCCTTTCAAGCAATATAGTTAGCTGTGGCACACAATATTTCAGTTCTAAAATGAGAATGTCAACTGTGAAACTAAATTTACAATTTCAGTTGTTTCTCTATCAGCCCCCTCCCACACTTACTATGAATTTGAATAATACAACTACAAGAAGCATTGAAATAAAAATGTGTGCATTCTAGGCTTATTGGCAAGTCTTATCACTTTAATTACTTGGAACTTGTCAAAATATAGGCTGATGCACGCAAGGAAATCTGTGCCCTGCACGCCACATTATTAATGCTTCACCCTTGGCCAATGAAAGTAAATGTTTACCCGGCTGGGGCAACAAAAGATAGAAAGGGCTGGGAAATCATGACCCTACACTTTGCAGCGTCCCCATAGAGTTCACCGTACTATCCCTATGCCAGCAAGCTCACTTGAAGACAGAACTGCAAGATACAATTAGAAGGAACAAGAATTCCCCCAGTACAGCAGACCATGTAAATACTTATATATTACACACATGTGAGTGCACATACATGCATCCCTCACATGTTTTATCAGTACTCTTTAGTAATTAGTACCTTATTAAATTTTGCCTCTGCTGACATGTCTGTGGTCAAACTGTCAATGAAAAAGTTCTGGTAAATGTTAAATTCTGTTTTAAATACAGAGGGCCTATCTATCACCTGGGCTTAGGAAGCCATCTGCCACATACCAGAAGCACTTTCACATTTAAAGGTGTTAATTTATTGGTGACACTAACATATTTCTGGCTTTTTACAAGATTAAATATAAGCCATATGAAGTATTGTTATGATCATCTGTAGTCAAGCTATAGTTGACATTAACCAGATTTTAGGTTGAAGAAAGAGAAAAAGAGAGAAAGTATGTGTGTGTGTTCAGGGTATGCTGAGCAGGGATATGGAGTTTTTACCTTATAAGCTGTCTGACTTAGTGAAAACCAAAATACTCACTTGAATGTAAGTATATCTTTAATTGTATGTTTTCACTGTGGAACTTACAAATTAAAAAAGCATACCTTAACAAATTATAATAATATAAGCTAATTTTGAGCATTTGCAATGTGCCGGGAACACTTGCATGTAACAACTCATTCAATCCTAGTAACAACTGAGGTGCTATTATATGTTTTTCATAGTTGAAGAAATTGACAGGTTAAGTAACTTGCCAAAGTTGCCAAGTTCACAGGGCTAACAAAAGCTCACACTCCTGACTCCAAGCCATACGACTCCTTGTTAGCAAATGGGCAATAAGGTCTTGTTTATCCTCAATTCCTACTGGTATTAAGTGTGAGCAAAGTCGAGGGGACAAGGAAGACGTGAAGCCTCTGAAACAATTCAGTGAAGAGTTACTGAATTACATTCCAGCAGGTATAATTTCTTGCAGACTTAAACAAGCAAAAGTTACCTATAAAATTGATAAAGTCTCTGCAGTAGAAAGAGAAATGCGTGATACAATGATGAGGCAGAGACATCAAATAGCCACATTCACAAAGAATTAGAATCAACATAAATTCAATATTGTTGTAGTCTATTTTCAAAATGGTTGCATATGAGCCAGGCGTGGTAGCACACACTTGTAGTCCTACTTACTGGGGAGACTGAGGTGGGAGGATCCCTTGAGTCCAGGAGTTGGAGGCTGCAGAGAGCTATGATCATGCCACTGCACTCCAGCCTGAGTGACAGAGGGAGATCCAGTGTCTTAAAATGAAATTGGTAGATATGAAGTAGTCTGTGGTCATTTTCACTGAACTGTGGAAAAAGGCTTCACAATTATCACCCATGCATCAAACAAGTGCTACTTTTAAAATGTGAGGTGCAGTTACAGGTCTCAGAAAAATAATTTAATGTTGAAATAGGAAAACACTGTCTGTTTACAGATGACAGACAAAAAGGCAATTGTTAAAGGTATGCAGTCTGTCATTGTCATTTTCACCTAAATGAAAATAAACACAAATGGTGGAATGTATTTAAGGCAAATAGAGAAAACAGTCCAAAGAAGATTTGAATGTTGTTAGAGTTGGAAAGAAACTTAGTGAGCAATTTCAACCTGTGCATGTTACATAAAATAAAATGAAGTTCAGCAGAATCTGATCTCCCTGTGCAGGTGTTATCTTCAGCTCTGGATGTGAGTCGCACTTCTAGAGGCAGTGTATGGAGTAAGGACACAAGAAGATGATATCTAGAACCCTGGAAGCTTCAACTTTGAGAAGTGGGCAGACGAACAGCAAACCCATGAGAACAGCTAGTTAGGAGCAATGGAGAGACAGCAGCAAAGCCAAAGAGTGTGATGTCATGGGAGCCTGGGAAGGAAGGAATTTCAGGAGAGAATAAGCATCGGTGTGATGATAGAAAGAAGTCTAAGAAGATCAGAACTGGAAAATGGTCATTAGATGTGTTGGTTATTGTTTGGTAGTGACGTTAGCAAAAGCGATTTCAGGAGCGTGGTTATAACAGAAGATGGCTATGTTTTAAGCAATGAATGAGAGAATTAAAAAAACAGGTAAGACAGTAAGGGAAGAACTCATATTCAATAAGCTTGAAGAAAAGAAAAAGATGAAGCAGTGGACAAAGAAATGCGTAAGGAAAAATGGTCAGGTGAGAATGAGAGGAATAATTGAAACCATGTGGGAGAAAGGCAATGAAAACAGGTGTCCCAGCTCAGGCTGATGCATAAGCCTTGACAGGAGACACCCAGCTTGCTCCGAGATCATGAAGATGGGAAACGGATGGACACACGTACAGCTACGTGGTTCTCTCAGCTGAGTTTTTTTATGTTTGACTTCTTAAATCACATGTAGGTTATCTCAACAAACGATACAAGGTTTTTTAAAATCTCCTTCCCTTATTGCCCATGGGAAGTCTGGAATGAAGGAATAAACGGTCAGCCTCAAGCCTAGACCCTGCACTCACAAGGAGTTAGACAAGCTCTTGCTGGCAGTGCGCGTCTTCTCCCACACTCCCTTCCCTCCATCCTCCACTCACAGGAATCATTTCCTCATTCTCCAGATCCTTCCACCAGCTACGGAAATTAGGTTCTCACGCCATTAGGAAACACTGAGGAGATTAACAGGGAGGAGTTTAACTATCTTCAATCATGTGAAGGCTGGCAGGTTCTTAGCCTTGCCAACTATCTATTTTCCTTGCGTGGTTTCTGCCAGAGGCAAGAGCAAACAGCAAACAGAAGAAAAGGGTGGTAGCAGGAAAGAGTACTCTTGAAAAAATTAAAAGAAAAAGAAGAGACAAAGACTTAGAAGAGGGAAGATTACTGCTGAAATTAAACCAGAAGCAGGTTACAAAAGAAAGGTTGGTCACAGAATTAAAAAGCTATTATGTGTATTTGTCTAAGATTTTGTGGATTACCTAATGTATTGGATTATACAGCTTATTTCCAAACAGGTTTCCCTCTGCAAACATGCACCTACCAGATATCTGTTTGAGTCCTTCCCTGAGAACCAAAAGCTCTGTGTACAGTTAATTATGGTTCCTTCCTCCAGTAAGAGACTAAGGCAAGAGGTTACCCTGAAAGGTCATGCTGCCCTAATATTTTAGTAACCTCGACTTTGGAATTCTTTAATTGTAAGATCGAAGATATATTTTTCAAACTAGACATTAGGTACATTTTTCACTTCCACCATTTCACCCTTAATCTTAAAGGTCTGCTAGTGATTTCTCAGATGGGAAACAAAGTCTCTGAATTACTGATGTTAGCCAGAACTTGCTAATTTAAATTCACTGCAGAGGCATTCGCAATAGCTATCTTCCTTGAGGGCATGCACTCCTAAAGTTTCAGGAATCCTCAGGATTTTCGAGTGTTGGGCAATAATGCAATTCTGCTTCTGATAAAGCTAGATTCACTTAAGCATTTTTAAAGCACCTAACACATGCTTGACACTGGACTGTTTGCTGAGAATATAAAAATGAATGATATGTAAAATCAGTCCCTCAAGATCTCATACATAGAGAAAAGCACAAGTATGTATTTTATAATTTCCATGATCTGATTTCTTTGGAGGTTGTTAAAAATCAGAATGCCAAGACCTCTGATATCTCCATTATCTTGTATGTTATCAGCAAAGCTACTTCAACATAAATAAGCAAAAGGATATATAACAGTCAATTAGACAAAATAAAAGTTCCAGATGAAGAGACTTTATCTAAAAGAGTAACAAATGAGAATAGGAGAAATACCAACTACCCACCTGCCCAATCCCAAGAAACGATAATAAAGAAACACACTCACCCACACACACACACTACAACCACCACAATGAAAATCTTACCTGACTTGCCTACGCCTGCTCTCCCAAATATTGCCAGTTTGACCTCTGCACTTTTAGCCATGATGGGTGCTGGTAGACAATTTCTGTTGTTAAAACTAAAACACTGAGCAAATATTTTCGGTTCCAGTCTTTGGATTCACCATATCATTGTAAATCTTGAAAGAGTCCACAATCCTTAAACAAAAGAAATTTGGGAACTCATAAGAGACTGGAAAAATGAATTAATATTTATTAAGCATCTAGTATACGCCAGCCACCATTCACTTTATCAACATTTTCTAGTTTGATATTTACCACTATCCTGTGAGAGGTCTACGGTAACTTACTGTAAATGATTTAACTAAGAAATGGTAGATTCAGGACTTGGATTTTGATCTGGTTGGTACTAAAACATGCATTATCACACACAATAGCATTTCTAAAGTTCTTCCTCAAGAAATCTTTTAATGAAGGTATTGATTCTTGGTAGTAATAGAAAGTAAATACTTAAAGTATATGAATACACACATTTACCATCTATCTGTAAACATTCAGTGTACAAACACATGCAGTGGGGCAATGGAGAGAGTCACTTTTGGGCCTCTTCATGTCTCTTTGGGTTGAATAATATACATTCATATTAGTCAATTCCAATGCAACACAATTCAATTTTGCATCTCAAAGTTAAATTTTATCTCAATTCACTCTCGATCACATGATGAAGTCATGTGACAGATACAGATACACAGGTTCTAGGAATCAATATATAATATGTAGATTATATTTTTATATTTTGCTGGGCACCATGCCCTGGTACACAAACAATAAATGCCATGCTCCAAGTTATTATTCCTTTTCTATGATGACTTCAAGTAAATTAGTTTATAATGCTGTCTTAAAACTTGGGAAATAACATTACGTACAAAGTAAGCACATCTGATTTAGTTTGGTGCTTTAGGACCACGGAAACGTAAATTTGGAAAGAGCTTTGGTGGTGGTGGGGGCTGGAGTGGGGGTCATCTGAAGGAATCTTCTAGCCATTCTTCTAGCAAGAATCTTTCCTTAGGACATAACAATCATTCCATATTCCATGCCTGACTTACCACTTCCAGGTATGAAAGGTAGGCTCATTACTTCTGAAAGTTGCTTCATTTCTCCAATTAGGAGAAACTATCTTTCTAATATTGAGCTCTAATCTGTCTCCCTGTGGCTTCTACTCATTTGTCCTGGTTTTTCTCTATGAAATAACTCAAAATAAGTCAACTTTTTATTTCACTCAGAACGGTTCAAGGATCCTAGCATCTAGTAGGACACTGCTCCATCCTAGGCTTCTTTTTTCTAGGAACTTGAGGCCCAGCCTGTCCACTTGTTCTTCCTGGAATGTACACTCTCGTTTATGTTTTTTTGACCTTTACTCCCTTTTTCATCATGTGCATTGCCTCCTCAACATCTTAATCACTTTAAAAACGTGGTGTCCACTGCATTCCACTTTGAGATATGACCTGACAAACTGACCCAGTATAAATTCCCTGAGATTTTCACTATGGTTAATCTGCACACCATGGCTGTACTGTAGCACAGCCAATCACAATAAGCCTCACATCTTTTACATGGACTGCAGACCCCCTCATTCTGAACTTTTGCAATCAATGGCTTAAACCTAAATACAACACTGCACTTTTACCTGTGTTAAACTTAATCACATCAGTCTTCATAATTCATTCAGTTTTCAAGTCTGGAAAGACGTTTTAAACACAAATATGTTATCTAAATGTGTTAACTGTTCCTGCTAGACTTTTTCCATCTATAAATTTTTACAAAGAGCTTCTTAAGAGAGAGAAATAAAAAAGTGGAAACCCTTCTGAAAAAGTATTTCTACAAAGACATTAACATGTAATTTGTTTTCTTCCTTACGTATTTAAGCTATCATCCTGTACCTAACAAGGTTTTGTATTTGCTGATTTTCAAAGTGCCAGAGCTTCCTCTGAAGGAAGGAAAAATCAAGATTAACATTAGTTGTTGTTTTCTTCATCCTCAATAATGAAAAAGGGTCTAAGTAATCATTAATAACAAAAACCAGAAGTTTAAACATCTGCAATTTGTCCAGTTCTATATTTTTGGCTAAAGATAAAAAGATTTCCTTATTTGTCACTTTAGATGCATTCATTAAGAAAAGGCCCCTATGTCTTCAAGGTTTAGTGCTTCATCACAGAAACATAATATATGGAGATATATTCACTATTTAAATTATAAACGAGAAGAGGTACCGGCAAGTATTTCTTTGAAACACTGAACATGCAAGTGTCTGGAGCTAGTATAAACAATAATTTTCAATTTCATGCAAAACTGTTAATATCCATGGATATAAAATGCAAGTGATTATCTCTCTGATTAATATTTCATGAAAGTAGCCATCAAATGTGATTTAAAAAAAATGACAAGTCACATTTTTTAGTAACTCCTAAAAGGCCTCAGAGGCATAGGAATTTCACTTAAGAAAGAGAAATTGTGTGGGCTATTTCTTCCATTTATAACCTAATAAAGATACAGCTGGTTATTGTCAACCTAGTGTTATGTTTAGAAAAATCACTTAAAGGAAGACACAAAACTGACATGAGTTCTTCAACATTTTATTTCTCACACGAAAATGTGAAAAGTTACATTTGACAAGATAGAAAACAAACATAAATTTGTAAATTGTTGTAATAAGTAAACTGTTGCCAAGTTTCTGATGTTCACAATAATTCATAATCTGAGAGCTTCCATATGTGGATCTAAGAAAATCCATTTGTCCTAATGTTCTGCTGGAATATTCTGAGTAGGGCTGAAATTTGCCATTCACTTTTTATGTGGATGGTGCTTTATTAGGACAAAAACATCTCAGCTCCTATCACTCCTAGAGGTAAAGTCATACCTATTTAGTTTGAAGGTGTAGGGTTTTTTTTTTTCCTAAACATAAATTAAAGGAAAAAGGGAAAACGCTAGCCTCCAAATCCTGTATTATTAGTGATGCATTCATTGATTTATTCCACACTTAAGCTATGCACATACAAATAAAAGTAGTTCCCTTCGAAGAGCTTACACTCTGTTAGACCTATGATATTTAGATCACTGTAACCTTATTTACTTACTTATTTAAAGAAAGTTTTCATTCCTAATAAATCATTCTCAAGGCTATATTTATCAAAGTTCATGCTTTCTGCTTCCTCTTGGGGGTGGGGCAAGCAAGCATCTTTATAAGGTAATCATGCTTGGAACTTCTGTTTTCATGCGCTCATCAAAATCAACTGTAGCTATTTAGGGAAGCAAAGACCCTAGTCTAGTCCTGGAAATGAGATTCTCTTCTTTTTTGGCCTCCCCTTCTCTGGTTCTGAAATCAAGTTTTCCTGGTCTCACTACTAGGAATTCTCCCTCTTCTTATCACTACGCAGTACCCACAGCAAACCAGGATTAATTGTATAAGCCCCTTGGCTATTTAATGTTGCTCTGAAATCAACAGGTATCTCGCAATAATAAACAAACCCATTGTGGACTGCAAATCACTTGCTTTCAGGCTAGGGAGAAAATGCAGCTTTAAGTCACAAGGGCATTTTTCTTCTCAGCTAGGAGAGCCCTGTCAAGCCAGGCTGCCGGTGTTCACGTCTCCCTCTCAGCGAACCCTAAAGCCACCCTGGGAGGAGGACCCGGTGACCAAGAGGACTGACTCAGAGGCCGAGTGCGCTCAGGGGCTCGGAATGGGTCTGCAGGAAGTCGTCCCGAAAGAGCCACCTGGACACGTGCGTGACACTCACCTGTGCACACTCTCCAGGCCAGGAGAGCCACGATCCTCTGCAAGTTCGGAATGGGTCCCCCAAGATCGCGAAGCCCTCCCACGCTGCGCAGCCCCGGCTTCGGGTTGCGTTTCCAGTTGCTGGGCTGCGGTCGTGGGTGGGACTAGCCGCAGAAGCAAGTGCCACTGGCCCGGCGGGGGTCTCCTCACTCTAGCTCGCTCCGACTAGCGGCGGAGGGACTGCGGCAGGACGCGAGCTGAGCCGCGCCAAGGCCGCTGCGCTCCGCGGCCAGCATGCTGCAGTGCGGCGCTTCGGCGCCCCCTACTGGGTTCAGGGGTAGACTCCTCCCGCCGCGCTGCCTCCCAGGCCTGCGAGCTTGGGTCTTTAACTTGCTGCACCGAAGACGGGCTTCCCTTTTTCATTGGTCATTTCCAGGCCTCTAGGCTCTCACCGAAGGGCAGCTTTCCTCGGTTAAAAGCTTGCCTAAGAAAGCATCACTACGTGGTGTTTTCTATTCCTTACTTCAAGTGATCCTCACAATATCTCTTTGAAGTATCTTTAATTATCTCTCCATGATACCAAGAGGAAACTGAAGGAGAAGGTAATGCAAGGTTAGTAAATGGCTGGAATGAAATCCAGACTGGATTGGAAACTGAGAGATGCTAGGAAAAACAAACACGGAATTCAATTGAAATTCTACTCATATATTTGAGAAAGTTCCAAAAGCTTCTCGTCCTTCTCACAAGATCAGCATTTATAGGATTTGCATTGGAGTCATACTCCATTATTCTCAGACCGTAATAAAGACAATTAATATGCGAGCTGTGCTGGACCTGCTTTCATATCCCTCATCTGATTTGATTTTTACACCCTCTCTTCATGTAAGAACTAGTATTATAATTACCAGCCTTTCACAGATGAGGAGGTGAGCTTCAGAGAGGTTAAATGATCTCCCAGAAACTGAAACTTCTGAGCAAAGGAGCAGGAAACACTTACGTTATTATTTTTCCCTTACAAATCTGGGTATTCTTACCGAGTTACCAAGCGGCTTCCAGAAAACCAGTGTTATATAGAACAGACAGGGGCCTAGGGCAAACTGAACGATCTGCAGAATGTCATCAATGGGAAGGGAGGTAACCATGGGGGCAATTTCCAGAGTCCAGGCTGACCTGGAAAGTCACTGCAGCCACGAGTGAATGGCTGAATGGAACAGCTAGATCTATGGCAAAAGGAGGAGTTCCCTTAGCTGAGCACAAGTTGCCCTGCTAGTTCTTTGAGAAAGCTCAGACACTGTATGGTTTATGAGTTTCCTGATCCCTAATGTATCCCTCCCTCCACACCCACACATCTGGATTAGATGCCTCCCTCTATATCTCACAGGACCCTGTGATCTTATCATTGTGTTTGTGTCGTACTCATTTCTGCTCCTCAGTCCTCTCCGTTAAACTGTGAGCTCCCAGAAGCCAGGAATGTACCATGTGTGACTCTGGATTCCCAGCATCATCCATACAGTGTATATACCTACAGCCTGGCATATGGTAGGTAGTTAAAAATACCTACTGAATTGAAGGAATTAAGATAAAGAAGAAGTTGTGACAGGATATGTTTGAGCTTTTTTACATACTGAATTTAGGATACACCATCCAGTAAGAAACTGAATGTATGCGGCTGACATTTAAGAAAGAGGCCTGGAAAAGAGAGAGACTTTGGTGTCTTAGCATGCAGAAGACCTTTGAAGTCTAGGATGAGATAATAATTGCCTAGATTGATTATATAGAATCTTACAGAATTCCAATTACATGGAATTGTGTGGCATTAAGGTGTTCAGGTTTTACATGTTACCTTGTTTCCCACATTAAATCTTATACTCAGGGCAAGATTTAATTTAAAAAAAATCTGTGACCCTATATCGATAAATATACTATTTACAGAGACTTGAGTTGGAATTCCCACTTTGCCACTCTTATTTAATAGGAGTTACTGACCAGCCTGGCCAACATGGTAGAGACATCGTCTCTACTAAAAATACAAAAAATTAGCCAGGCATGGTGGCACGAGCCTGTAATCCCAACACTTTGGGAGGCTGAGGTGGGCAGATCACCTGAGGTCAGAAGTTCGAAACCAGCCTGGCCAATGTGGTGAAATCCTGTCTCTACTAAAAATATAAAAATTAGCCAGGCGTGATAGAAGGAGCCTGTAATCCGAGCTGTTCCGGAGGCTGAGGCAGGAGAATCACTTGAACCCCAGAGGCGGTGGTTGTAGTAAGCCAAGATTGCACCATTGCACTCCAGCCTGGGTGACAAAGACAGACTCTGTCTCAAGAAAAGAAAAAAAAAAAAAAAAAGAGTTTTCGAAGCGGGCCCAAGACAGGTCCCATTTGTAGTAGTTCTTTCGGAACTTACCTATGGAACCTGATTCTCTCCATTTTCCTGCTTAGCCCCGATACGACAGCACTCCTCCCTCAACTAGGGAGGCGTTTGCACACACACCTGCAGTTCTTGATGTACTGCTCTAAGAGAGATGAAGTAGCTATCTTGGAGCCTGACACCCACTGTGTTATATTTTCTGTAGGTATCCTATATTCTGTAGGCTGCTTCCGTTGTCTCGAAAGCAGCAGAAAGAAGCATCCTCTCTTGTACTGCCTGCCTCATGGATCAGTAGGAAGGGCAGTGGACACTTTGTATTTATGGTTCCATGATATATGTCTGCTGGGCAAGAATTCTCCTGGGGAAAGGGGAAGTCCTTGTCACATTCCAGTCTCTTAGCCTGGCCTTAGGCTTCAGCTAAAACCTCTAACACAAAACAAGTAGATGAAGAGTTGGTATAACCACAAAGCATGTAGAAACTGGAATTGTGTGTGTGTGTGTGTGTGTGTCCGGACCTGCAGGACAGTCGAACGGACCCTGAAAGAGTGAGTGGGAATGGAGGAGACAAGAAAACACGAGAAATGGAGACAGGACAAATAGCCTGATCAAGTCTCTCTTAATGGTGGCAGTGCAATGCCTTATATAGGCTGGCAGGGGAAGAGGTTGGGCCAGGGCGGTAACGGGGGGCTGGGTTTTCTCAAATTACAATCGCGCATGCGCCATTAATTGGTATTTTTCCCCGGGCACGGAATTGCGCCTGCCCTGTAGGCTGCATATCTTCGTGGGCGCGAAAAAGGTTGGCGCACGCAGGAAAAGTTTTGGCATCGCGCGGGAAAAGTTGTTAATGAAGAACCCGGAAATACGCCATCTTGTCTCTGATGATGCGGAGCTTAAGCAACAGAAGCCGCGGCAATTTCCGGGCCTCACGGCTCCGGACGTGTGTGTGTGTAGCTGTTAATTATGTTTGTTATAAATAATTCAAACAGAAGAAAAAATGCAAAGATTTGACAATCACTCCCAGAATCACATTATCCAGAAATAATAACCATTGTTAACATACGGGGACCATCTTCATTCCAGATATTGTAGAAAACAGACATCGTGATGAACAGGTACGTGAAATGGCACAGATATGCTAAGTGTCATCATACTGTAGATGCTATTTTTCATTTAAAAGTACGCTTAATGAAGCAGAAGATAACAAAATTAAAGTGAACTTTAAAAAGTGGCTGAACTTTAGATATTTACTCACTTCATGAGATATTCACCCTAAAGATTCCTTTACAGTTTGAATTATTACATAAAACCAGATCTGAATTCATTATGCTTAAACATATATTTGTTTTAGTCAATATCAACTGACTGCTATTTAAAAAGAAGAAAATAGCTCTTTTATTATGTCTTTTATTTTCTTCTCTCCTATATTTTTACATAGGTTTTATTTGTTCATTGTCAAGATTTATAACGTTCACATTCCACTTACAACTCTCATTCCCAAAGTTATTTAAAGTTAGTTCTATATTGAAATAGAATAAATTTCTTTAATTGATTCTTTTATCATGGTTTTTCTATTATTGATTATTTTGATTCATCCCTTGATATCTTCATTAAGCAGGGTTTTCAAGAAGGTCTTGCAGGTGCTGTATTGTATAATTGAGAATACCTGTTTCTTCCTTTTCTTGTTGTTTTTAAATTTGTTATTAGCCTACTTTTGCTTACAATGGCCTTTCCCTCCTTTTTTTTTTTTTTTCTGCGTAGTGTTTTTATATTTATTATTTGTTTCATTTTAAGATCAGGACTCATATTTGCTATGATACAAATTCAGTTAATTGTGCTTGACTTCATTCCTACCTTATCTGAAGCCTGTTTGTTTTTTCTATAAAGCAATGGTTTGAAGATGAGCATTGTATTCTGTCTACTGTCTCCAGATGAGAAGATGGTAAAGGAAAGAGAAGAGGGCTTCTGAGTCTCTGTGCAGCCTCTGATAGAGGTTACATGCTGTACTTTTGTTCTCAGGTTTTACTAACGACTCTGTCTCAGGATTTAGTGCCAGCAGTCAGGATCACATACTGCTTCAGAAAGATTCCCTTAAGCCTGAGATGGCATTCTTCATTCATTCTTGGAGCCCTCTACTCTCTCTCCCAAGCCATTTCCACTATGACTACTCACTCTGCCCTCTCCTCCCATCAGAAAAGTGTAGTTGCTCAGTTCATTTCACTCCAAATTTGGAGATATTCTTAATTAGTGAGAAAGAATACTTAGGATTTGATCACTCATCAGTACTGCTTCTGGAAAACCAGGACTTTCTACATCATGATCTTTTATTTTCTTTATTTCATTTTGAAGTTACATGGCAAGAAATGATACTCCTTTCCTTATTTCCTTGCTACTAATGATTATCTTTTGACTTTGGGATGGGCATTTTATTGCTGTTACCATTTATTTAGTTAAATATTAGGCAAAGGCAAGACTGATTTTAGTTGAGATTGAACTTTCCTGTTTACTGGGAACAACTATAAAGGCTAACTAAAATATACAAAATAGCTGTTTGGAAGCATTGGCAAACAACCAAGGCAGGACTGCACATCTGACAGAGGGAATGTGCTAGAGTTTAGCACCACAGGCACACAAATTTTCTTGGTGGGGTCATCTTAAGGGCCCATATCCATGAAAGTGAAGCCCAAACATCAGTGAGAGGTTAGGGTTCAGAGCTACTAAGGCAGCCAGGTTCAGAAGGCTATCAGAAAGGGCAGCAGCCACAGAGAGAGAAGCTCAGATAATTGAATGGAAATGTCCCTAGGATCTTGGCTAATTTCAAGGCTGCACATTGCGTGGTGAGTCTCTGAGACATCTGGTAAAAAACAGCTTCCTAAAGTCTGAAAGCTCCTGAATCCCAAGATCTGAATTCCAGAGTTCTCTGAGTACTGAGAAGGCACCAGAGTTTCAGCCAGTCAGAATTCAGCAATCTTTGTGAAGTAGGAGTGAGGACAATGCCTTAGGCAGAAAAGCTGTAACCTAGAACTAAGGGTGGATCTGAAAGACATCCCCCCACAACAAAGACTGAAATGAGACCTTTACAGGAGCAATCTCATCCACCAGCAAATTAACAGCCTGCTGAAACAAAATACAACACTCTTGAAAAAGTTAACAGGATCCAGAGCCTGTATAACCATCATCTACAATGTCAAACCTACTGAATTAGTCTGCTCAGGCTGCCATAACAAAGTACCCCAGAATGGGTAACTTACACAACAGAAGTATATTTATTACATGTATGGAGGTTAAGAAGTCCAAGAAAGTTTCATTATGAAGCCTCTTCTTTGGCCAGCAGGCGGCCCTCTTTATGTGCTCACAGGACTTCCTCTGTCTGAGTGTGTGGAGAGACAAAGAGAGCTTTCCAGTGTTTCTCTTTATAAGGACATTGGTCTTATTGGATCTGATACCACTCTTATGACCTCATTTAACCTCAATTCTTTTTGGAAAAGTTCTATCTCCAAATAAAATCACACTAAGAGTATGGCTTCAGTATAAGCATTTTGAGGATACACAAACATTTAGTTCATAACATAGACAATAAACATTTCCAGATAGGCAAGAAGCACATAAAATTCACCAATACTCAAAAGATAAAAATAGATGATAGATGATCTATATATTGAAGTAATTAGATGAAGACTTCAAAATTGCTAGGATTATTTTGCTAAAACCAATAGAGGAAATAATGGACAAAAACAGATAAAAAAATGAAGTATTTATCATATTTTTATCCATTTGGGGGTATTTCACAGAGAAATAGAAACTATGAAAAGGATCAAATAAAAACTTTAGAACTATAAATAAATACTTAAAATTAAGAATGCATTTGAGGGGTTTAACAGTAGATTGAAAGATTGGAAGACAGAATTAGTAAATTCAAAGATCTGTCATTAGAAAATGTCCAAAATGGACCACAGAAAAAATAGACAATGGAAAGATGAAAACAGAGAATGAAAAATGTAGAACATGATCAAAAGTCATAACATACATGTAATTGGAGTTCTAGAAAGAGAAGAATGAAAGGATGAGATAAAAGAAATAGTTGAAGAAATAATAGCTGAAAATTTTGCAAATCTAATGAAAGATAGTAATCTCTCAATTCAAGATGTTTCACGAACCCCAGGCAAGGTAAATAAAAAGAAATCTAAACCTACATACATTTCAGTCAACTTTCTGGTCATCAAGATACAGAGAAAATCCTAAAAACACCTAGAGAAAAAAACAAAAAAGACACACCGTTTTTAAGGGAAAAATATAGTAAAAATGGATTATAGCCTCTCAATAGAAGCTATGGAAAACCTAGGACATCTTCAAATGGAAAAGGCATCTTCAAAGTGCTGAGCTAGAATTCTATACTTGTTGAAATAAGTCATTCACAGACAAAATTTGAGATAGTTTATTGGTTGCTAGCAGAACAATGAAAAAAACCAAAAAATTGTAGTAGTATCAGCAACTCCTGATAGGGTAAATAAATGGGTAAAAATCAATGAAGATTAACCAATGAAAACCACAAGTATAAAAATGTCTTGTGGATTTATAATTTCTGGAGGTTAAATATATGACAGTGGGAAACAAAGTAAGAGGTATAAATTAAGTTATGCTGTTATAAATTTCTTACACATTGAGGGATTTGGCAAAATTACTAACTTAGACTAATAATGTAAGAATTCACTTGCAATTTCTAGGAAAACACTAAAGGTATCCCAAAGTATAACCAAAAAAACCTAATAGAGAAGATAAAATAAAATGTAAATATTCCATTAATACAAAAGAAGGCAAGAAAGGAGAAATAAAGAAACAAACAGATGGAAACATTTGTCAACAAAGAAGAAGATACTAGACTTACATCCAACTATCCAAAAATTACATTCAATGTACATGTACTGAACACTCCAATTAAAACACAGAATATGTCAGATTGGATTAAAACTGATGCAACTGTATGCTTTTTACAAAAATCACTTATTAAATATAAAGGCGCAAATAGACTGAAAGTAAAAAGAAAAAAAAATGGAAAAAGATGTTGCATGCAAACATTAGTCAAAGGGAAAGGCCAATTCTGCAACCGACCTTCGTTCCATGTCATTCCATACGTGAAAGTTAGCCCAAAGCCTGTGTTCTGAATCATAATGCTTCACTACTTTTATAATGCAGCGAAGTTCATCTCCCTTTGTAATATTTCCTTGCCTTGGCCAAGGTTGATTGCCTCCATTCTTCTTTCCCATTCTCAGTTCATTTGGTGTTGTTCTGAGCACGACAACAGGAATACTAGAAATGAGTATGTGTAGAGAAAAGTAAGCTGTATTCAGTATTCTGTGTCTCTTTTGCAGATTCTCACTCTGAATCCTCCTGCTCATCTGGTCATACCCTATGGTGGGCAGGATTGCTGGAATGACAGCCCACTTTGTTGAGGAAAAGGAGAAGACAGTAAGTGCCTGTATCTTAGCAGATCTTTGAACCATACTCTCTGAACCAAATTTAGTTCTCATTAGTTCATCTCTGTTTAAACTATTTTTCCAGACTATTGAAGATTAGATTATCCTAAAAGAATTGGATTTCTTATTGAATTTTTATTGCTATCACTTTTACTGACTTTTAAGTGGACAGTAGAACAGTTCTAAGATTAGTTGCATATGTCTTCATGTTAGTACTGTGCAAAAGGGAAAGAGAGAGAGACTATCTGCTAACAGTAAATGCAGTTTAGTTATCACTAGTTATATAAGTATTATAGTTATATAAGTTATAATCTTGATGAAATTAATAAATTCAAATAGAATAATATATTCCATTGGAGGTTAGTGCTGCTCAGATGCTATCGGAGGATCTTTACCTAATAAACTCGCAGGGAATTAGCAACACATTTGCAAAGTTCTGACAATTTGTGGGACCCGGAATAACATAATAAAAGCAAAATTTAGCTTACCACAGGGTCAATGTGAAAAACTACATTTACTTATATAGGATAGTCCACATGGTTTTGTACTTCCTACCTTTACCTTAATGATAAATAAAAACAATTCCAAACTGGAACATTTTTTGAACCTCACAAAATCCAACTTATCATCTATGGTTAAAAAAGGTCAAGAAGCCACATGAGCTAGGATAGTTTTCCCTCCATTCTGTCTCTTATATAGGGTTGAAAGTAGAAACTCTTCTTAAATGAAATCATCATTTAATGAATCCAGTTGATACAGAAATACTGATGTTTAATAACAGCCACCAACTGATGCCAATAAGCAGCTAACTCAGGGAAAACTGTAGAAGGTGGAAAATATTACAGTTTTACTTATTTACATAGTGGCTGGCATGGAGATAAAGCCTGATTCATTTTCAGTGTTGTTGAATAAAATGAATACAATAAAATATGTATGATCTGTGGATGATTGAGCATGAAACAGATACATAGTAATTTCTGGTTTAATATTTCATCTGGCTAGCTATCCCCAGCTAAGCCTTTCCAAAATGCTGCCAGTATACATCAAATAAGACATTGATAAAGATGAAAACGCATGCCAAAATCTAAAGCCAACACTCAAATAAAACAAACTACTTTAACAGTTTAGGATATATTCTTCCTCCTTTGTGTGTGTACTCACTCACACACACACACACACATACACCCCCATAAATATGCATTTTAAAAAATTCTTACATATTGAATCATAATGTACAAATTGTTCTTTTTCTCATTCACTATGCTTTAGAGATCTTTTCATTTCACTATATACAGATGTACCTCACTGATTTCAACTGTGTTGTCATGGTACTAAGGAACTATATACCAAATACCATTTATGTAATTTTTAACCATCTAAAAGTACATTTTTGTATTAGACATATTATTCATCATTTTAATGAGGTAAATCCATATATACTGACATAAAATATCTCCAACACAAAACAAGGGGCAATACATAAAATCTGATGCCATTCATGTGAAAAAAGAAGTCTACATAATTTTTATGTGGAGACATACATGATTTCATAGTAAATGTATGAAGGATAGAAAGCTAACAGATGAAAGTCCCTTTGGAGAAGTGTCTGGGGTTGGTGTGGGTAGATAAGGGGGTGTTAGGCTTATCTGTAATGTTTTAGTCTGTTTTATTTAGCTTATCTTATAATGAAGATACATGTATTGCATTAGCTGGCAAAATAAAAATTATATCATATTTTTAAAACTAAAAAGTATATAAACTGGAAAATGAATATATGTATTCTAGAGATGGTTGGAAAAGCTCGTCAAGGTAAACTGGTCCATCAGAAGCAAGATCATCAGTGCAAAAATGTAAAATGGTTGGATTTTGCAGTTACATCTTTTAAATGATCACTGTCAAGATGATACCTCATATACTTTTCTCTGGTGGCTGTGAATGTTATTTTAGCCAGCTTGTTCATGAAGGATGATGACAGAAAGGCATGGAAGTCAATGAAAAGATGCTGTCATTTATGTCAAACTCTGGGACAGAGCATGACAGTCACGCTACTGTCAATCATGCTGGTCCTTTGCATATTAGTGTCCCTGCAGGGCTGGCTGCACAGGGGCTCACTTTTATAAAAGCTGGATTCCAGCGCAGTCAACTTTTCAGTTGCCTTTCTATCAGTGCCTTTTTCTCCATTGCGCATATGGTTTGCCCTTATGTTTTTCCCTTTACCTTTAGCTGAATTATAGTATTGAAGGATAGAGTTGCTGGAGCTTATTGAAACACAAAAACTAAAATTTACAATTTACTTTTTAAATGTATCCATGGCTCAGAATTTCAGAGGTGAGCAAAATAAACAAACAAATATAAAGCTGCATCTAGGTGTTTCCCAAAATGGAAGAAAGCAATTTCCTTTCTATGTTAATAGTTTAAAGATCTGTAATTAAAGTGAACTTTTAACTGAAACAAGAACTGAGGATTTTTTCAATACTGCTACAAAAGAAGGGAATGTTACAGCTGAGAATGAAATAATAACCTAGGACTAATAGAAGAACATCAGCAGAATCTGGATTGTGTATGAAAACACATCTGGAAACCAATAAGCAGAGAGATGGTTGTCTTAGCTGCTGCCTCTAGGGCTCTTACTAATCCTTCAACAGGATTGAACAGCAAAGGACAATGACGTCAAAAGACTACTCTGCAACACGTGCAAATGTACATAATTATTCCTGAGTCCACAATATAATGTAGCCATTCTCAGATTCTATAGTTTTGTTATCATAATGTCTTCAGTTAATGAACCTCCTCAGATGTAGCCTTGATAGACCCCATCTAGTCATCTTGTTAAGATTTTGCAAATCAATTAAGCAGATCTCATCAAAACTATATTTAAAAATTTTTAAAACATTTAAAATGTGCGTGTTGCGCATCACATAGAGTGGTGAATGCACAGCAGAAGAGGAAAAATTCGAGGTTTTCAAGTGTGTTGATCCTGGCTGATGGAAGAAAAGAAGAATGCATGCCTGAAAAGAAGCTCTCACATCTATCTACCCTTGTAGCACACTACAAAGAGCTATAGAAATATTTGCCTAATATTAGCTGACCTGCCACCCCAACCAGAGAACATTGGGAGGGACTGGGTTACACAGGCTCAACAGGACAAGCCAAGTTTAAAATATGCAGATATGAAAGCTTAGGGAGCTGTCAAATGGCAGAAGGGCAGAAAGGAAGAGGCAAGTTTATCAAAGTCAAAATCTGAGACCAGGAGACAAGTAGAAGCAAAAACTGATAGGAGCTAAATGAATAATCTATTTTACAATGATCTATTCTAGGGATTCCATTCTCTTTTCTGTTTACTTCCAGATGCCCAAATCCACCATGCTCTAAGCTGAGTCTGTACTTTCTCTGTAGCATACCCGTATTATACATCTCCATTTTCCCTCCTTCCCTTTATACCTCCATCAAATAAACCTGTCTGATGTCTTATTCTCTTAGATTCTGGCTGGGTGACAGAAGCAGTCTGATAAATTAATTCCTGCCAGATGTTAACTGGAGCAATAACATCATGGATAAGGTCAGGAACAGCGTAGGTTGGAATCCAGACTCTGCCTCTATTAAATTGTGTGTCTGTGAGATAGGTTCTTTTCTTTTTTAAGGTGAAGTGAGTTTATTGGTGTGTACCCTAATCTAATATGACCACAGGTCTTATAAGGAAAGGTGTTTAGGTCACAAAAAAGCTCGAGAGAAGGTCCTCTGAATACAGAGACAGAAGACAGCCATCTCCAAGCTAAGAAGAGAGGGCTCAGAGAAACCACCCCAGACCGACAGCTTGATGTTAGACTTCTATCCTTCAAAATTGTGAGAAACTAAACTTCTGTGGTCAAGCTCTTCAGTCTGTGTGCTGTATTATGGCAGCTCTGGAAAACTATTCCAGCCTATTAGGACACACATAGGATGCTCCCCGCAGAACAGCTGCATGGAAAGGGAATCTTGTCATGACAGTATCCACCAGCATTGAGAGGCTGACCTGCTATGGGAAATGACTTCCCTTAAGGAATAGTATGATGCCATGTGAGGGCACCTCCCCATGGGGCTCCTCCCTGATGGGGCTAGCGGGATGAGTTCGGTGTGATGACCCTTTACAGACAAATGCATGGAGTACCTTCACCTCCTTTTTTGTGTAACCCCCTTGCTTTTGTGTAAAAACCTCCCCAGTAAATGTTGGACTGTGAGTCTCGGAGGACGTCTAGCAGGGCCATGGAACTGCATGCTATATGAGATATCTAGGGTTGGAAGTTAAAACAAAACTGTGGCAACATGCAGAGATACTCATGGGGTTTTCTCTGATCCTCCTACAAGGAGGTGAAAGGGATTTTGCATGTAATCAGGTTGCCACTGGGGAATAATGTCAGCCAGATTCCTTTGGGAGGGGACAGTGGGTTACTCAATTGGGAAAGTCCTAGGACAGAGCCCAGGGAGTTTCCATATTCATTTATATGTCCTGGGTTCACCATCTTCTGACAGGTGGCTGTCTCTGGGGACCACTCGGTGCCTACTCTCACCCTAGAGCACTGCTGGTCATGGTTGGTGGCATGGTACACCTGCCCTTCTTTGAAGGAGATGGAGAAGGTGAATCCATCCAACAGCTCCCGCTTGATATGTCGCATGGAACTCTGAAAAGAGAGTGTCCAAAAGCCAGGCCATGTGGCATCAATGACCAGCCTTGCTGTTTCCCCAGACGGTCACCCAGATTAGAACTTTCCTCCCAAGATCAGGCACATAGGAGCATCTGCAGAGAATCTCCAGTCAGAGAGCAAGCTAGATGACAGATTGAAGTCTCAGGATGAACATGTGAAAAGAAAAGCTTTGTCCCCAACCCTCCCTTTCCCATCCTGCCAGCCATGACCAGAGTATGAATCTGACAGACCCACCTGTCTCCCAACCCCTGACAACCTGCTCCCGTCCAGGGAGGGCCCCTCATCTCTTGCTTCCCTAAAACACGTGGTGATGGGGAGGGGTATGGAACAGCCCTGATTGGATCACAGCTGAGGCCTTTCCTGGAAGGGCCTACCCCTGGGCTGCCCTGTGTTACCTGTGGGTGCCTTCTGCCAAATGACCAGAGGCGTTGAGGGTGAGGGTTCAGCTAATGTCCGCAGTCTTTGGAAAGATTCTCACTTTGGCCTTTGTCGAGACAAGGACATAGACAAATTGAGATACAGCAGGAGAACATCTTGCTCCCTTGAGCATCCCCACCAATGGCTGGATATGGAGCTATCCCTAGAATGTGGGTGTCTAGTTACCAGAGTTCTAAATTCTGTTGAGGTGTGTCCCCAAGGAAGTTAGGTCACTTCTTCAAGGTTCCATCACCGAGGTTCCTTCCTTCCATAAGACTTACTCAAAGGCCCCACTTGGCTTCTGACCACTCACTCTCCCCTTACCAACTTCTTATTTTTTCTATAAGTTATTGAGGTACAGGTGGTCTTTGATTACATGAGTAAGTTCTTTAGTTGTGATTTGTGAGATTTTGGTGCACCTATCACCTGAGCAGTATACACTGCACCCTATTTGTGGTCTTTTATCCCTCATCCCCCTTCCACCCTTCCCTCCAAGTCCCCAAAGTCCATTGTATCATTCTAAGCCTTTGCGTCCTCATAGCTTAGCTTCCACATATCAGTGAGGACACACTATGTTTGGTTTTCCATTCCTGAGTTACTTCACTTAGAATAATAGTCTCTAATCTCACCCAGGTCACTGCAAATGCTGTTAATTCATTCCTATTTATGGCTGAGTAATATTCCATTGTATATATATATACCACAGTTGCTTTATCCACTCAGTTGATGAGCATTTGGGTTGGTTCCATGATTTTTCAGCTGTGAATTGTGTTGTTATAAATATGAGTGTGCAAGTATCTTTTTTGTATAATGACTTATTTTCCTATGGGTAGATACCCAGTACTGGGATTGCTGGATCAAACAGTAGTTCTACTTTTAGTTCTTTAGGGACTCTCCACACTGTTTTCCATAGTGGCTGTAGCAGTTTACATTCCCACCAGCAGTGAAGTGTTCCCTGTTCACCACATCCACATCAACATCTACTGTTGTTGTTGTTGTTTTTTTTTTTTTACATTTTTTAATTATGGAACAAATTGCAGGAATAAGGTGGCATTACATTATGATTTTGATTTGCGTTTTCCTGATCATCAGTGATGTTGAGCATTTTTCTTATGTTTGTTGGCCATTTGTGTATCTTCTTTTGAGAATTGTCTATTCATGTCATTAGCCCACTTTTTGGTGGGATTGTTTGTTTTTTTCTTACTGATTCATTTCAGCTCCCCTATGTTGGAGTCAAGGACTCTGGTGCTTCTGGCTCCTGTCCAGAGTTCTGCCTACCTTGCTGTCTCCAGCTGTCACATAACTGTGCTCCTGGATCTCTAGCTTTCAAGTAACACACGTGATGTTTTAGCTTTCATCAACCTCCATTACCTTAAAGCATTCCACTAGGAATTACCTTTAGTCTTAAGAGACCAGGTGTTCCTTTCCACAAAGTGTTTACTGTGAATTTTTTTTTCTTTTTGAGATAGAGTCTTGCTCTGTCACCCAAGCTGGAGTATAGTGGCACGATCTCAGCTCACTGGAAGCTCTGACTCCCGGGTTCATGTCATTCTCCTGCCTCAGCCTCTCGAGTAGCTGTGACAACAGGTGCACACCACCACACTTGGCTAATTTTTGTATTTTTAGTAGAGACAGGGTTTCACCAGTCTGTTGGCCAGACTGGTCTAGAACTCCTGGCCCCAAGTGATCTGCCTGCCTTGGGCTCTCAAAGTGCTGGGATTACAGGCATGAGTCACTGCACCCAGCCCCACTGTGGTTTTGAGGGATGTTTTCCATTGCCCCTTCTTTTGCTACAGTGAGGGAGGCTTTCTACTGATGTACAACTCTCTAGCAACCTTGGTAGGAAAAGAAGAGTCTGAGATTTGGATACTCCCTATAAGACATTGTGTTGGGAACAGGCCCCAAAATCTGGCCATAAACTGGCCCCAAAACTGGCCATAAACAAAATCTTTGAGCACCGTGACATGCTCATGATGGCCATGATGCCCACGCCCACGCTGGAAGATTGTGGGTTTACTGGAATGAGGGCAAGGAACACCTGGCCCACCCAAGGCAGAAAACCACTTAAGGCATTCCTAAACCACAAACAATAGCATGAGCAATCTGTGCCTTAAGGACATGTTCATGCTGCAGAAAACTAGCCAGAGCCCATCCCTTTATTTCGGCCCATCCCTTTATTTCCCGTAAGGAATACTTTTAGTAAATCTTATGACTGGCTTATTGTCAATAAATATGTGGGTAAATCTCTGTTCAAGGCTCTCATCTCTGAAGGCTGTGAGACCCCTGATTTCCCACTCCACACTCTATATTTCTGTGTGTGTCTTTAATTACACTAGCGCCGCTGGGTTAGGGTCTCCACGACTGAGCTGGTCTCAGCAACATTGCCTATTATGTATCTAAACCTCCACTTTATAGTGAAGTGACCCTCACTTTATAGGTACTTAATAAAGGACGGAAGTTTCCTCAGGTCTACCCTATGTGGATGGAAACCAATCACTGGCTGCTTTACAGGAGTTTGGTTTTAATATTTTGTGACAACATACTTATGTTACTTTTGGTTCAAGGAATAGTTCATTTAGGAGTTTAATAGTAAGAATTTGTTAACAACAAGAACAGAATTTTTACCCCTGCATTAGATTAATTCCATAAATTTTTTAACAGTTATTTGTTTCTACATTTTAATAAAAAACAACAGGTTTAAACTCTGAAACATAGATTAAAATCAGACTAAAATAATTGCCAGTTTCTTTTAATTACAGAGGAAACTGGGCAAGGAAAATCTTAGGATGGAGAAACTGATAAACACTAAATTAGGAGCACTTGATTTGATATATGTAACCTAACTGGGAAGCAGACATGCATTTTTCTCATTTTAAAGATAAAGAATGGAAATATGTGATTTTCCTCTGTGTCCAGCAAGTCAGGGGCAATGAGTTAGGCAATGAGCTCCCACAAAGTTGTCTCTGAGACACGTTACTTCTCACATAATGCAATAGACATGAATGGAAGCGATTAATGTCCTAGAGTGTAATAATTAATCTATCAGCTTCCTACTGTCAATAAGAATGAAAACAACAATCTCTAACACTGAGATAGCATTTTTGTAATATGCTAATTTCTTTCACTCTACTTTTCACCGCATCATTTTAGAGAAAAGGACACTGAGAGCTGAAGCGCATTTTGTCTAAATTTACAAGGGTAATAATTATTAAGTACAAGTTAGATTTTTTAAAATGTAGTATGGATTTTGTTTTGAGAAACATATATTTGACCATTTAATCTTTCACTTACAGGTTATCTATATTGCTTATTCCTTTAACAGACATTACTGAGGCCCTAATATACCCAAGGTACTGTGCTAGATTCTGAGGATACTTCAAGAATCTGAAGTATTCAGACACAGTTCATCCCCTGCATAATTTACAGTATATTGATGAGGACAGTTATTAAACAAGGGATGAATATTATAAAACAATGTCAGTGTTTTCCACACTTGCCTCACGGTTACTCTCAGGTCTAGTGTGGTATCTTTCTTCTGCAACAGACTGATAGACTCAGCCACACCGGATGTTAGTTGGATGATAACTCCTTTGAAAGAACCAAGACTCATTAAGTATATATAAAGAGGGTTAGTGCTGTTCAGGGGACAGGAATAGAAATCATGTCTTCCAGAGGTTTACTTAAATGGGTAGACTGTGAGGCTGAATTTCAATGAAGAGACTTAGGTGAACATCATCAAGAATACAAAGACAGGAATTTCCCAGGGCAGGAAAGGAAGGAGTACATTGTTCAGACCAAATTCAACATCTGCAGGGGCAATGTCCATAAGCTATATTTTTTTGAAGAGGATAAAGAATGGACGAAACAGAAGCAAAGGCCAGAGTTACTCTAAAAAAAATAGCTGTGGCCAATAAGTGGCTTAGTGGGCAGATGCTATCTTCAATGAGGCAATTCAAGGCTTTGCTGATAGGCTTCTCTAGGGCTACTTTAGTCAGGAAGAGGAGAGAATCTCCTAATACAGTCCATTTCCTTAATGCAACCAGGAATCAAATGAGAAACTCATTTAAAATTCCAAGAAAATTCGGTGGGGAGGGAGAATATTTTTCTTAGAAAAACTCCCCTTCTAGGTATAGGCCCTAACATTGTTGGGTAAATATTTGGATATTATGATTAGCTAAGAATGGAGACCATCAAAAATCAGGCTGAATAACAATGGCTTATTGACAAATTGCCTTTTAAGGAAGGCAAGTCCAGTTGACCTCAGAAGCTCTTCAAGTGAGATTATTTAAGTTTTAAGTGGAATCTAAATTTGTTGGGACAATAGAGTATAACTTAGAGATTTATGGAGGAAACGTCAAGAAAAAAAAAATCTTTAGGCTGGCAGCTGAAGAATTACTCTTTGGGAGAAAAAAAGGTCTAATGGAGATTGCTACTAAGTTCTTTGCTACGAAGTGTGCAATGTAAATTTGCTCTTTTATTTCTGCAATTAAAATCTGCATTGTGACTTGCATTTGACCTTGAAGCACGTCACCAAGTATTGTGTTCTTATTAAAGTTAATACAGGAAAAACTAAAGATTATTCATATGGAGTGCCAACTGTGGATTATAATACTCCTAATAATAGATACCACTTACTTAGCATTACTATGCCCTAAATGTTTTCCTTATTTTGTCTTATTTGCCCTTTACCCCAATTATATAATTTAGTGTGTAATTGCAGTTTTAATTGCCTTGGCTTGAATTGACCTATATCATTACTTCTCATCTTCCACCGGCAAAACTTAGTCACATGTTAACACCATAATGGGCACCAGCAAATAGAGCCTCCAGCTGTACTATTTCTTCCCAGATATAACTCTCTACTGTAAAAGAGAGAGCACACATTTGATAGACAGCAGTCATATTGGCCATGTCAGTCAGGCAAATAGTATCCCCATTATATACATGAGAAGATGGAGGCTTAGAAAAACTGAGTAACTTCCTCAATATCACACAAATAGAAGGGGAAGAGCCTGATCCATACCAGATACGTTTTAGATGCTTACTACTTATGATCTAATTTAAATGTTAGGTAAAGTTTCTTTAAGTGAAATGAGTTAGATGAAATAGAATTAAACTGACAGCCCCAACCACCAGATAAAAAGGTAGCAGAAGCCTTTCAAATGAATAAATGATCTTTTTATGTGGGGATAAGAAATGAACTCAAAGACACACTGTTAAATAGAAAAGAAAGAGCAAACCAGTAAGATACAATTTGTATATTAAAAAATTGTAATTTTACACACGCACTGTGCTCAGGCACAGAGAATATCTCTGGAAGGGGGATTCAGAGCTGCTGGGACAGTGGTTTCTTCTGGGGAAGAGAGCTGAGGGCTTGGAGAGGGACTTCCCTTTCATTATGCACCTGTTTGAATCTTTTGGATATTTTATTGTGTGCATGCGATTACTCATGCAAGTTTAAAATTTTAAGTCAAATGGCAAAAGTTGATCAGAAGATAGCATAATCCTTTAGAAACGGCTGCTCATTCTCCAGGCTGGAGAGAACTCTTTAACGCTGAACTTCCCACCTTTGCGCTTTTGGCACCACGTAGCCTCCAAGTATACCATTCCTAACTCCTGTTGATGTGAAACTATACTGGCTCCTGGAAATCTCAGGGGTCGTTGATCCTGGTACCATTGTCAATAGGCAACTCTTTGACTCGGTTTTACCTCCCTATTTCCTGGCAATTAAACTATCCAGGTTGACTTAGCATTAACCAAGTCCCCTTCAAATTTACCACTTATGCTTGGATGTGTTCTTCCGAGACTGAAAGTCTAGCCAGTCTTTCTGCGTGACTGGTCCCAATGCAGCACACATGTAGGAAATCTGCAGAAATAAACCAAGATATATGATTGGCGAATGAGTGATTTGAGAACAAAGGATAATAACATTTCAAATGTGAATTCCTACAATTAAGGATTTGAAAGAAAATGGAAATCACATTTTTCTCTTCACGTTTATCGGACCAAATTATTAGTGATGTTTATGCCAGCTATCTAGTTAGGTCGAGCTTTACCATGGCCAGAACTGATTTTCATAAACATGCAAGCAGGTGGAAAAAACTTAAAAATAGCCTTGAATGGAAATAATTACCACTTTATATTATCATGAAAGCATATCTTTGTGGCAGAAAGCCCCGTTCCTACTTGGCAAAGCCCTAATTACCACTGCTTGCAAGAACAGTGTTGATGCCTTAGTCGAAATTCCTAGGTTCCAAAGTTCAACCTTTTTTTTTCCCTAGAGTTTAGAAAATGCCCAAAACTGTCTTTTGGTCCAAAATGGCTTCACAGACAATAATTGTTGTTCTAGTGATGCACGAAGTATTGCTCAAGTACTTTTGTCTTATGTCGAAGCCTTTATTTTTTTAAAGGAACATAATGCAACTAAACAAATGTAGAAATTGATCATTAATCATAATAGTTAAATCTCTATTTAAAACTGTATACACAATAGTTGTCTCCACTAGAAGTTAAAATAATTTGTACAATTGCAAAGTTAAAACAAAATTTATAATGAAAACATTTTAGGGCATAAGATATATTAGACTAAGTTATACCATATTTCTTAACTAGAATATGATGCTCTACTTGAAATGCAGGATGAAAAACATAAATTTGACCTTTCGTACATTCTCAAATATTTCATGTTGTTTGAGATATGGACATATTACACACATTCCTTAATTCATTTATATATTCACTGATGCCAAACAAACATTTCTAAGATTATTCATTTTAAGCCTATTTGGACAGTGAAAAATGTCAGTATACAATACGCTTAATTCTACTTCAGCTTAGAAATGGTTGTCTCAGCTCAAATGTCAACTTTTAAAACCAAATAGAAGAGCCAGCAATTATGTTCTAACATTTAGATCTCAGAGTGAAAATGAATACTGGCTGCCCTCTTAATCGTTTTCTGCTTTTGTTTTTGTTTTCCTTTTTGCTTTTTAATTTCACTTCTCCTCCTTGCCCCACAAAACTCGAAGACTGAAATGTGGTAATTTTCTTCTGTAAGACTTTGTTACTGATTTAATGAATTAAAAGCAATTTACTTGTATTTTAAAAGTCAGCTGATATTTTGGTTCATCAATGCTTTCAATCTTCTCATAATGTTACAGCCCATTCCAACGTTAACATATGGACTTATATCTATCAAGTGTCAACAGCAACAGAAACAAACTTCTTCTCTGGTAGAAAAAAAACCTATCACAATATTGCTTTGCCTTTTACCTTTCAAAATGCTGTGATACCAACCATGTATTTTTCCCCTCATCTCTCCTAAACTCCCTTGTGAAGTTCCTTCTGTACCTTAACTCTAAATATCGGAGTTCCTTGAATCCCTTAGATGAGATCCCTTTTCTTCTCTCTCTCTCTTCCTCAATGTTCTTGGGCAGACCTATAGTTCAAATGCTATCTCTGTGCAGATGAATTCTGGGTTTATGTAACACTATGATATCTGTGAGCTTTCCTGTGTCTGGAGCAGAGGCCCCAAACGTTGAAGGCAACACAATATGAGGCAAGTATCTTACATCCTAGAGAAGATGCTAAACCAGATGGGGTGGTCATGCTAAGGGACTGTAAAACTGGTACCGCCAGCATTGGTCTGTTGCCTGCCTTCTGAATCTGTGAAGGAAAGCAGCAGATCCAAAGGAGGTTGAAGCAGCCACTTTCAAAAGAATTTCTTTAAAAGGAATTGTCACTGTGCTATCCATTTTTTTCCCCCATGTGTTCCACACAGCCATGAAGGAGGGGAGGGGTACTCCCCTCTCACCTTCAACCGTGTGAGTTGGAGTTTGTGAGAAGTATTTAGAGTTTAGCACACACTTTTTTTTTTTTTTTTTGAGATGAGGTCTCACGCTGTTGCTCAGGCTGGAGGGCAGTGGTGCAATCTTGGCTCACTGAAGTGTCAACCTCCTGGGCTCAAGCAATCTTTCTACCTCAACCTTCTGAGTAGCTGGGACCACAGACATATGCCATCCCACCCAGCTAGTTTATTTTAAAAATATTTTTTGTGTGTGTAGACAGGATCACTCTATGTTGCCCAAGATGGTGATAAACTGGATTCAAGCAATCCTTCCACCTTGGCCTCCCAAAATGCTGGGATTGCAGACGTGAACCACCACATGGGGCCAAAGCGCACATGTTTCGAAGAACACTGGAAATAGTACCAGACTTACTTGAAGAGAAGGTTGTGTTGAGGTGTGTTGCAAGTTCACAGACTCAGGACAACAGTACATGTTTTCCAGGTGCCAGATATGGACTTATGAACTACCTTGAAAATAGTCCCGCTCAGGAAGGTTTCCTGCCAGGGAATTGACTAGGGGTATACTAGCTGATCATTTTTGCCCTGCCCACAGGGCACCAATTTCATATTTTAATCATACCAGTTATTTATCCTCTATCCTACAAGCCCCTTGGAATCTGCAGAGGCTCAGAACAATCATAAGCTACTGGAAGTATGAGGGCATGTCCCACTATGGGGCTCAAGAGTCCAAATACAAAACAGCCTGGGGGAGAGGAAAAGTTTCAAATTGGATGAGAATCTGGAATTTTTATAGTTTGGAAACTACAGTGGATTTTTAAGTTGCCTGATACTATCTTAAAAGCCATGCGATTTTGCCATTCAAGGGGAGGGAAAGAGCAACTCAACAGAAAGGAATTAAAAGGACCAGTTGGAGAAAATATAAACCTGCTTTCTGTTTGCAACCTACTGTGTACAGGTCCTTCCAAATAATGGTTGCCATTTTATATCACATGCAGACTTAACCTCCAAGCTCTAAATTAAATATGTAACTGAACACTTGATATCGATATTTAGATGCTTTGTAGGCGTCTCTACCTTAGCAAGTCCAAAACTTGATTCCAGCCCCTTTCAATGATGATCCAATTCTTCTTCCTTCTTCCAGCCTTTCTCATCTCTTTACAAGGCATTATCACCCACTCACTCTCCCAGCCTAGTAAACAGAGAGTGATTACTCCCTCTACCCACCATATGTGTCTAGTATTTTAACAAGTCCTGTTTATTCTCTCTGCAAAATACACAGCAAATCCATCTACATTTATCCATAGCCATTATTCTAGCTCTCATCCAGAGCACAATCATCTTTCACCCAAACCACACAGCAGAAAGTCCTCTAACTGGTCTCTCCACATCTATGGTTGCCTTTTTTTCAGTCTTTTAAGCCTTTTTTTCAGTCTTTTAACATAGCAGACACAGTACTAATTAAGCAACCATTTTATTAAGGTCTTCCAACTTGTATAAACATAAGGGGGTTTCTTTTTCTAATTATTGCCAAGCCATTGTTTCCCACTGGGAATGTCTTCCTGAGCAATATCTCAGCCTGATGTCCTAAGTTTTCAGTCAGTTCTCACAAGTTGGTCTCATTCAGATTCTAAGACAGACCAGTTTACTTGAACACTTTAACTCTGTATCCATTTCAGATCTTTTTTTTTTTTTTGAGACGGAGTCTCGCTCTGTCACCCAGGCTGGAGTGTAGTGGCCCGATCTCAGCTCACTGAAAGCTCCGCCTCCCGGGTTTAGGCCATTCTCCGGCCTCAGCCTCCCAAGTAGCTGGGACTACAGGCGCCCGTCACCTCGCCCGGCTAGTTTTTTGTATTTTTTTAGTAGAGACGGGGTTTCACCATGTTAGCCAGGATGGTCTCGATCTCCTGACCTCGTGATGCGCCCATCTCGGCCTCCCAAAGTGCTGGGATTACAGGCTTGAGCCACCGCTCCCGGCCTATCATTTCAGATCTTTTCCACATCTGCTCTGCCCAGGTGACTCTTGTAGTTCACGTGGCCCTGAACAGAAGGGCTCTGTTTCTTATTGGCTCTGACCTGTCTAGATCTGGGGAAGCAGAAGAGGCCGGAGTGACAGAGTGATATCCATTGTGATTTCTTTGCAAGACCGTAGCCTTCCCCTTGTTTGCTTGGGAACTGTTGCTCTAGCTTTATTGTCCCTGACCTGCAGTGGACAGGTGGCAGCACCCTCCTGGACATTAGCTGCCCCTTGTAAAATTCAGAAATGTCTCTGGCTGAGTCCTTGCCGTGGCAGCCTCATGCTGTAGTTTTATGGCATCTGCACTTTTTGTTCAACATCATGTCACCAACAGGCCTACAAGTCATCCTCCAAAACCGACAACACCTTTACACTATTGCACAGGGGCTGGTAGGATTCAGATTAGGTCCCCATCTAATCGAGTCTTTAATTGTAAAACTCTCCTTTCTTGCACCTGCCTCCCCTCCATGAATAAACGCCAAGCCTTGTTCAAAAATGATGTGGAAAAGAAAATGAAGATTATGTAATAACCACATTTCCAGGTTCCCGAGGATCTCTGAAATTTGTTCTAACTCTGTCCTTCCTAGAATGTATGTAAACTAATACATTTCAACTTCTGTCAGTTTAGTTAGATTTATATCACTTAGAAACCAAAAAATAGTGACTACCACAACAGATAAAGCACAGGGGTTTATGTCAATGCAAACAGAGCCAAGGACCAAGCACTGGAGCAAATTGAGCAGGACTATTTTCTATTCTAAGTCATGGCTTTCCAGGATCTGTGGCTGACTTTTTGTTTGGTTGCTTTGCTTTCTTTTATTTGAATCCATGTTTAAATAAGACAGTACTACTAAAAGCACAGTCCATGAAAGAATAAACAGAGAAAGCACACAGAATTGAGAGCAATTTGGCACTGTCATGACATCCAAGTATGTGATCGGTGTATTCATCTTGCTGAAAAAGAAATTGACTGGTTTGAGTGTTTTCTTCTAATTCATTTTCTAGTAATCCATTCTTACTGTTTTGTCAAAAGTTGAATTCTGTGATGAAGTGGGAAAGTAAGGAGAAAAGGGGGAAGAGGGGCAGAAGGAAGAGAAGGAAAGAAGGAGAGAAGGAGGGAAAAAGAAAAGGAGAGAAGAGGAGAATAGGAAGGGAAGGCGAGGGGAGGGGAAAGAGAGGGGAGGGGAGGGAAAAGGGAAGGGAGGGGAAGGGAAAAGGAAGCGGAAAAAAGGGAAGGGAAGAGGCAGGGAGGAAAAGCGGGTAGAGGGGGAGAAAGGAGGGGAGGAAAGAATGAGAGGGTAGGGGAGGGGAGAGGAGAGGAGGAGAGAGAACAGGAAGGGAGGGGAGGGGAGAGAAGGGGAGGGGAGGAGAGGAGAGAAGGGGAGGGGAGAGGAGAGGAGAGAAGAGGAGAGCAAAGGAGAGGAGAGGAGAGAAGAGAGGGAAGGGAAGGGAAAAGGCTGGTGCTTTACCACAAATAGTTTAAGTATTATTGCACTCGAATATATTTCATATTCTCTGTAAACTGCCTACGATTCCTTGTAAAAGTGGTAAGTAAAAAAATAAGTACATAAACGCCCAACTCCACAACTTTAGTTCTCTGAGCCGATGATAATTTACCCTCCCTCCCACTGATGTTCTTTTTCCCACCCCATGCAACTATATGCACCTATTCATTTCCCCACCTACCCAGCCAATTTCCTCATCACTATACTGCCAACCACTACAGTTTTCTTCAATTTTGATATTGCTTGAAATATTGTTTAAAATGAAATGAACAAATATCATAGTGCCTAAATGAAAATGGTCTTGTGACCCAAAATGGGTCATGATCTTCAATGACTTTTCACGCCATGTTATTGACTTCGGCCTAAATTTCCTTAGCATTTACAAGAAAATTTAATGTTCACTTCTTTTGAGTCAAACATTTAACAGTTTACATAAGACCTCTTTCTTTAAAATAAAAGTTTAGGGAGATTAATGTATCAATTTGCTTTAGGAAAAGCAAGTATTAAGAAGAACATTAAAAATGTTTATGTAATGATGTTATTACACATTTTTCTGAATGCAATCTGTTCCAAACTCTCCTAATTAAAAAATAAACAATATCAGTTGAGTTTATCTCAGTATGATTATTGTGGTTCAGTATTTATCAACAATAAAATATTTTGTTAAGGATCAACTGAAGGATTGCCTTTCCCTCAATCACATTTGGCTTTGTGTCAATGTTAGTTCAAGGTTATTTTTCTCTTCCATGTGGAGTAAATACGCCAGAGATGTTATCTATCTGTGAGATAGTAGAACAAAATGAAGAAGTATTGGGAAATATTGGGTTCTTATACATATTTCACTCGGTTAAATAGTTTGCTAAAACAAAACCATAGAAAATGGAGAATGTATCTGGAATTCTACAAGTTAAGAAAAAGTGTATTTTATTTAATAGGTTAAGTGTTTAAAAATATATTACAGTAAAAGTATAAATACTGACTTCCTGTTCCAAAATGGTGGCATAGAAGCAATCTGACATCACTCCCCTCATCTTACAAAAAACCAAAAGCAAATGCATAGTGCCAAGATGATCATTTGTGATATCCCAAAACTCAAATATGAGGATAAGATGGTTGCTGAGGCCTCAGAGACATAAAAATCTTCTGAGCAGATAGAATTTCCATGTCCATGATGCCTTTCCCCACAGTCTGCCTGGCACCAACCATGCAAAATTTTCCTCCGAACTCACAGCTTCTCCACTGGAATAACTGAGATGTAGGTGAATGACCAGCTTCCCATCACCTTGGGTTTTTTGGCAGTAGATCTATTCCTGCCAACCAATTTGGAAGCATCTTGAGTGCCTGAGGGAGACATATCCCAGAGAAGAGCCAGAGACATAGGGAGGATGCAGGACTACCATTACCAGCTCTGAAAACTGCTCTGTAACTCAGCCAGAGACAAAATCAGAATAGCTGCTCAGCACCACTACACTGTGGAAGGTAAATTCCATGGATACCCAGGGCACAAATTGCTACCCAGCCTTGACACACTGAAGAGGTATCCCCTTTGGGACCTCAAATCATTGATTAGAGTTGAGGCAAATCTAGATATAAAGAGCCACCTAGAACCTAAAAGTAGGCAGTTACCTAATGGTAAAGAACCTCTAAGCAAATATATCCAAAAAAAAAAAAAAAAAAAACAAAATAAGCCAGAGAGAGAAGACTGGAATAAATAGCTAGTCCTTCAGGGCAAAAACATAGACATACTTACACAAGATAAATGAGCAAACAGGGAACCATGACCTCCCCCAAAGGACAAAGCAAGGAACAAGTGATTGTCCTTAATGAGATGGTGAACTGTGAGCTCCCTGACCAAGAATTCAAAGTAGCAGTCTTAGGAAAACTAAGCAATTCCCAAGATAACAACAAAAAGCAATTCAGAAAGTTATCAAAGAAGTTAAAAAAAGACATTGAAAAGCAATTTAACAAAACGAATCTTGAAACTGAGAAATACACTTACTGAACTGAAAAATTAATTACAGGTTTTCAACGGTAGACTGGATCAAGCAGAGGAAAGAATCTAAAAGCTCAAAGACAGGCTATTTGAAAATACACTGTGAGGAGAAAGAAAAAAAAAGAGAATAAAAGGAACTATAATCATCTACAAGACGTGGAAAATTATCTCAAAAGACCAAAATTAAGAATTATTGGTATTCAGGAGGGAGCTGAGCAAGAGCAATGGATAGAAAGATTTTTCAAAGAAATAATAACAGAAAACTTCCTAAAATTTGAGAAAGATATAAATATTCAGGTAAAGGAAGGTCAGAGAATATCAAACAGATTTGACTCAAATAAGACTACCTCAAAGCATAAAATACTCAAATTTTCAAAGGTGAAGGACAAAGAGGACTTTAAAAGCAGCAAGAGAAAAGAAGAAAATAACTCATAAAGGAATGTCAATTCATCTGGCAACAGACTTGTCAATAGAAACCATATAGGCCAGGAGGAAGCAGGATGACATTTCCAAAGTGCTCAAAGAAAAAATCCTGCAATCCAAGAATATTGTACCTGGCAAGGCTACTCTTCAAATGTGAAGGAGAGATAAAGTCTTTCCCAGACAAAATTTGAGAGAATTAACCACCACCAGACTGGTCTTAGAAGAAATACTATAAGAAGTTATTTAATCTGAAAGAAAAAAAAACACTAACATGCAGAAAAGAAAACATTTGAAAGTTAAAACTCACTGGTAAAAATAAGTGCACTGACAACCCCAGAATATTCAAATACTACAATTGTGGTGTCCAATGCATTCATATCTCTAATATGAAGCCTAAAAGACAAATGTATTTAAAACAAAAATAGCTACAGCAAGCTGTAAGAGACAGGTAATATGAAAATATGTAAATTGGAGCAACTAAACATCAAAATGGGGGAGATGGAAGCGAAGTGTAGAGAAGTTTTTTTAGTTGTTCCTTTGTTTGCTTATTTCTGTTATCTTTTTTGTGATCTAAGATAAGTTGTCATCTCTTTAAAGTAATTTCTTAAATTTCTAATATTTTTGTAAGCCTCATAATAACCACAGTGCAAAAACCTACAATATATACTACATTTAAAAAGCAACAAATTAAAATATACTACCAAAGAAAATCACTTAATCTCAAAGGAGAACAGTAAGAAAGGAAGAAAAGAGTTCCAGAACAACCAAAATAACAGGCAACAAAATGGCAGTAGTAAGTCCCTTTACTTATCAATAATAACACTAGATGTAAATGGTCTCAATTTTCCAATTAAATGGCACCAAGTGGCTGAATGGATGAAAAAAATAAGACCCAACTATATGCTGCTTTCAAGAAACTCACTTCACTAATAAAGACACACATAGACTGAAATTGAAGAGGTGGGAAAAGACATTTTATAAAACTGGAAACTAAAAAAGAAAAGTAGCTATACTTAGATAAAATAGATTACAAATCTAAAATTGTAAAAAGAGATCAAATGGTCACCGTATAATGACACAGGGGTCAATTCAGCAAGAGAGTATAATAATTATAAAAATATCTATGCATCTAACACTGGAACTCCCAAGTATATAAAGCAAACACTAATAGATTTAAAGGGAGAGACAGACTGCAATACAGTAATAGTAGGGGACTTTAATACCTCACTCTTAGCAATGGACAGATCATTCAGACAGAAAATCAACAAAGAAACAGCAGAGTTAAACCATACAGGAGATCTAATAGGCCTAACTAACATTTACATAACATTTCTCCCCACTACTTCAGAATACACATTTTTTGTTTTTTTTTTTTCAAGCACATAGAACATTCTCCAAAATAGAGCATATCTTAGGCTACAGAATAGTCAAAACAAATTCTAAAAAATAGAAATCATATTAAGTATCTTTTCTGACCACAGTGGAATAAACTAGAAATCAATAATGAGGAATTTCAGAAAACACACAAAAACGTAGAAATTAAACAGCATCTCCTAAAGGACCAGTAGGCTAATTTAAAAAAGGAAAAGAAAGAAAGGAAACATTTCTTGAAACAAATGATAATGGAAATACTACATAACAAAATCTGTGGCACATGGCAAAAGCAACACTAAGAGAAGTTTATCACTATAAATACCCATATCAAAAAAGTAGAAAAGCATCAAATAACCTACCCTTAAGGAAGTAGAAAATCAATAACAAACAAAAGCAAAAATTAATAGAAAGAAACAAATAATAAGGATTGGAGCAGAAATAAATGAAACTGAGATTAAAAAAAAAACAACAACAAAGAAGATCAATAAAATAAAAAGTTGTTTTTTTGTTCTTGGTTTGAGATAGAGTTTTACTCTTTTTGCCCAGGCTGGAGTGTAATGACGCCATCTTGGCTCACTGCAACCTCCGCCTCCTGGGTTCAAGTGATTCTCCTGCCTCAGCTTCCCGAGTAGCTGGGATTACAGACGCCTGCTACCATGCCTGGCTAATTTTTTGTATTTTTTAGTAGAGACAGGGTTTCACCATGTTGGCCAGACTGGTCTCAAACTCCTGACCTCAGGTGATCCTCCTGCCTCAGCTCCCAAACTGCTGGGATTATAGGCATGAGCCACCATGTCTGGCCAAGGATTTTTGAGGAGATAATTGAAATTGACAAATGTTCAGCTAGACTAACAACAAAAGACAGAACACCCAAATAAATAATATTAGAAACAATACAGAGACATAACTATTGACATCTTAGGAATTCGAAGAAGAGAATAACTATACATTAGAGTCTATTATAAACAACTATATGCCAAGAAATTGGAAAACCTAGAAGGAATTGATAAATTCCTATATATACAGCCTACCAAGATTGAATAATGAATAAATAAAAAACCTAATAAACCAATAATTAATAATAAGATGGAAGCTGTAGTACACAGCTCAGGACCTGATGACTTCACTGCTGAATTCTACTAAACGTTTGAAGAAGAATGCCAATCTCTCTCAAACTCTTCAAAAAAAAAATGGAAGAGGAAAGAATACATCCAAACTCATTGTACAATACCAGCATTACCTGATACCAAAACAAGACAAGGACACAATGATAAAGGAAGCCTATAGGCCAGTATCACTGATGAACATATATACAAAATTCTCAAGAAAATTCTAACAAACCAAAATCAACACATATTGAAAAAAAAAAAAAAAGTCACTCACTATGACCAGGTAGAATTTGTCCCAGGGGTGCAAGGATAGTTCAACTTATGCAAATCAATAAATGTGATACATCACATTAAAATAACCAAAAACAAAAAGCATATAGACATTTCAATAAATTCTAGTAAAGCATTGATCAAATCAACATCTCTTTATGATAAAACTCCTCATCAAACTATATAGAAGGAGTATATCTCAAAATAACAAAGACCATATATGACAAACCCACATTGTATTGAATGAGAACAAACTGAAGGTTTTCTTTAAGGGCTGGAACAAGACGAAAATGCCCACTTTTACTACTTTTATTCAGTATGACACTGGAAGTCTTGGCCAAAGCAGTTAGGCAAGACAAAGCAATAAAGGGCATCCAAATTGAAAAGAAAGAAGCCAAATAAGCCTTGTTTACAGACAACAAGAGTTTATACTTAGAGAAGCCTAAAGATTCCACCAAAAAACTAAAAACAAATTAATTCAGTGAAGTTTCAGGACACAAAATCAACATACAAAAATGAGTAGCATTTATATATGCCAACGGCACATAAGCTGAAAAAGAAATCAAGAAAGCCATCCTAGTCCCACTAGGTACAAAAATATTAAATATCTAGGAATCAACCTAATCAGAGTAAAAGACTTATTCAGGAAAACTATAAAACTCTGATAAAAGAAATTAAAGAGGACACAAAAGTGGAAATATATTCCATGTTCATGGATTGGAAGAATTGTTATTGTTAAAATGACAATTCTACCCAAAGCAATGTACAGATTCAATGCAATCTCTATCAAAGTACAAGTAGCATTCTTCAAATGAATAGAAAAAATTTCCTAAAATTTATAGTGAACCACAAAAGACCCCAAATGGCCAAAGTTAAGGTAAAGGTTATTGTGAGGAGATTCATAAAAATACAAATAATATTTGACTTTGGGTCAAATATTATTGTCAAAGACAGCCTAGACTAACCTATGGGTTAGCCCATGTGTTTCTCCTGTCCTCACAAGCATTTCTGGACCATCTAACATACTGGACACGCAATGCTCTCTCTTTCTCTCCTTTGCTCTCTCTTTCTCTCTTTCTCTCCTGGCTGTTTATCTTCTTCCACTTGCACCCAAGCTGGTAGTTTGTAATTGAACTGATGGATGGTAGGAACTGTATGAAGCCAGTCGTTTGTATCTTATAAAAGCCTAGACTCATTAAAGAAATTATTACATGCATCCACAATGTGGAGAGTAAAAGGAGATCTTTGTGGACAGTAAGAGACAGAGAGGAAAAAAAAGAGCCTAGCAACAGGGTGAGAAAAGGATGGAATTTGGTAGGCAAGAACAACGCAAACTCACTCTGCTTCTAGCACTGCCCTGGGGATGAAGGAGGAGAGAGTTTGGGCAGCTGAGTTTTAGCACCAACAAAGACCAGTCTGCAAAGGAGCACCAGAGCTCCAGGTATCTTGAACATCAAAGGATTATGAGGACTTAGAAGCAACAGGCATCTGAAAGGGACCAGCATGAATCCCATACTGGAAGTGCCTCCTAAAATATTTGCTTTGCATAAAACTCTAGGACCTTTGCACAATCCTAGAGGAACATTGAGGATTTTGTCAGACAGACTGGTGGCATAGGAGCTTCGGTTTGGATTTAAATTCATTTTATGAAATGAAGAAATGTGATGTTTCTTACTCTGACCACTCTACAAGTATTATTAATGTAAAGAGGTACACATACAAAAAATACACAATCATGGTATATTTTTATATGTGTATGATTATATAATCATCAAAAACATTATTTCTGTAGATTACATGTGGAAGATAACAATCCTTTTTGGCCGGGCGCGGTGGCTCAAGCCTGTAATCCCAGCACTTTGGGAGGCCGAGACAGGCGGATCACGAGGTCAGGAGATCGAGACCATCCTGGCTAACACGGTGAAACCCTGTCTCTACTAAAAAACACAAAAACCTAGCTGGGCAAGGTGGCGGGCGCCTGTAGTCCCAGCTACTTGGGAGGCTGAGGCAGGAGAATGGCGTAAACCCAGGAGGTGGAGCTTGCAGTGAGCTGAGATCCGGCCACTGCACTCCAGCCTGGGCGACAGAGCCAGATACCGTCTCAAAAAAAAAAAAAAAAAATCCTTTTAAGCAAATGTTAGTCTCCCCTTTGAGGGTTATGAGCCTCATTACAGTCAGGGATTCCTCCCTAACAGAGTCCTTTGCCCCAGAGCCCATTTTGCATGCAGAATTCTAATACTCATGTTCTTGGCTCTCCATCTAATTAGAAACTAAAGAGAGGTTTTTGTTTTCAGCTCTCATAGTGCAATTCCATCTAAAACAGTTGCTACCTTAATTCTCTGAGGTGGAGTGCAAGCCTATGTCAGCCTGTTCAATATTTTAAGACACAAGTTCCTCACGTCTCAGCAAATGGAAACCTTCAGGTTTGTGGCAAGTCTTCAACATGTATGTCTCTCCAATTCTCCATTTCCTCTATTTAGTACCAAGTTGTGTGTGTGTGTGTGTGTGCGCGCGTGCGTGTGTGTGCATGTGTGCATGTGTATGCACATGTATGTGTCTGGTGGATTATTCCTCTATTTTTCTATAGCATTATCATTTCTCATTTTAAAACATTATTTCCTGTTACTGACCCTCTGTGCCAGAAATACATTGCTTTCTTTCTCTGTACTGGAGTGTAGCAACACAAAACCTCAGCCAACAATTTCACTTGGTGGTCTGATGAACACTCATAAATGTCTTGTTTACAGCATAAGAACGTAAATACATGTTTATGTATATCTCTGACAAAATATCCTTTCTGTATATCTGATGGCCATTAATTTGGACTTAACTAGTTTTTTCCAGAAATGAAATTCCAAGGGCCAGGAAAGAATATTAGGTACTTGAAAAATTTCTTCTGCCTGGTATAAATATTAAATTAAATTTATATGCTAATTGGAACAATAATGGTCCTTTGGATGATTCTGCATTACAAGCATCAACTGAAATAAGGTCCCCAGTTGTCACTGAGAACATCAAAGGGATCTTACTTTGAGGAATAAATATGTGATTATTGTGATTATGTGTGAATTGTGGTTATATTCTTCAAGAAAGAAACATGCTGGGATTTACAACTCTCCTCTGAGACTTAGTCAAACAAATTAACACATATTGAACACCCACAGCATTCCTGGAGCAGAATAAACAAATTATTTCACCAACCTGCAAAACATCAACTAGTGGACTAAGCTGCACAATGAACTCAGCTGAGCATGGCCCCAAGCAGAACAATTAAGCAGGCAGAATTTATTTTCACTGGGGATTACGTCTCCATTGTGCAATCTAGAATGCTTTGGACTGGACGTCAGAACTGGATTCTGTTTCCAGCTGTGGTATCTGATAGCTGCATAAGGGTATCCAAGACACTTCACCTTCCTGAGTTTTAATTTCTTAATTTTGAAATGGGAAATCACTGCTTCTGTCTCACGGAGAGTTTCAAAGGAAACAAGTGGGAAATTACTATTCAAATTGCTAAACATTCTATAGTCATAAAATATTGTTTATCTGCTTCATTTTTTCTCAATACTCTCCTAAAGCAGTTTTTATTTTCATGATCTAATCCCTCTTCTCCTTTTTCTTCTAAATCTTCTCGCCAATCCCCTCTACATTGCTAAATCAGAACACTGTCCAATTCTCAGTTCTCATCTTACTTAACGAATCAGCAGCATTTGACAGAATTCACAGATTACTTTATCTTCCTTAAAACATTGTCTATATTGAAGAAATAACATTCCAAGGATACAGTGCACTGTATACAGATATATCTTCTAACATATTTATCTATATCTTCTATCACTTTATATCTTGGGAAATTACTTTTTTATTGTCTTTCTGCACATTAGAATGATTTTTTCCTTGGAAACAAAATGCATATCTTTATGTTTTGGTACTTTTTTTATCCAAAGCAATGAGAAAAATGCCTGGTATGAAATAAACAGACAATAAATAATTTTTAAATGAATGAATAAATGAGTATCCTTGTTACTGAACCTGAATATAAAACTAGCCTTAATAATTTTCTATTCTAGGGAAAAAGCTTTGTGAGATAAGAGAAGTTAAGTGGCTTTTAAAGTAGACATTTTTACATTGAGTGAAGTAGGTTTGATTGTTTGTGCCTAGAATTATTTACGAAGCTGATTCCAGCTAGCATATCAATTTGAAATAGCTGGGGGACCCAGACAAAGGGGAATTTATACATTCACAATCTCTTTCATGGTTCTTTACTGGGTACTTATAAGACTGGAGAAAAGAGAAGAAATTGGCAAGAGCCCCCTGCTTAGTAGTGCATATGTGAGAAGGTGATTGGATGCTTCTGGAATCAAACACAAATCATAACCCACTTTCCTGGATTCTTCCCTCCTATGTTGCCAAAAAGCTGAGCCTCTGGGGCAGGTGTAGAAAACCCTTTTATCCCAGAGCACGGGAAGAGATTCTTGTATTCTTATGTAATTGTTTTAATATTATTATATTTAAATAAAGCAGAAGCTATATTTCTAATACTCCTGTATGCCATTTTTCATTTTATGTTGAAATTAATTTAACATAAAATGAAATTTTATTTTATTAACAAATGAAAGTTAATTGTTCTCTGGAGTTCCATGGGTAATTTTTTTTTCATTTTAGCTTTAAAACTTTCTCCCAAAGTAGCAGGATGCCAGGCAATTTTGTTCAAGATTTCAGCAACTCCAGTAATAGGTTTCAGACACCATTACAATGGCCCTTTCTAATATTCAGCAGGAAGATGAAAGTTATAAGAAAGTGTCAAGTAAAATGACTTGGAATTCTTTTTAAAAACCATGATATCAGAGGTGAAGAATTCTTTTATGTAGCCTATCAATAGTCTTGAAAGAGAAGAATAAATAATGAATGAACATGAAAATAAGTCAATAAAAATTACCAAAACTGAAGCACAAGGAGAAAATAGAGTGGAGAAAGGGAAACAACAGAAAAGGGCATCCAAAAGCTGTGGGCTGTGTGTCAGTCTGACATATATAAACTTGGTGATCTTGGAGGAGACAGAACAGAGCAGATGATTATGTGAAAATATAATTGCCAAAATGTACCAAAAATAGTGGAAGATATCAAACCATGGGTCCAGAAGATGAGAAAATGTCAACATGGTAATTCTAAAAAATAGATACATTACAGTCAAACTGCTAGAAGCCAAAGCTAAAGAAAAATCCTACAGGCAGACAGAGGAAAGAAAAAGAAAAGTTATCAACAAAATACACAAAAATGACGACAAGAATCATAGCAAGATTCTCATTAGAAACTATATTATATTATATTATAATACCCTATGCTGTACTATACGACTGTATCATGCACCAGAAGACAAAGCGTTGTCTTTAAAATATTGTCAACCCAAAATTCTATACCCAGCAAACATATTTTTAAGAATGAGAGATACAAATGTCAAAAGATGAAATAAACATGTTTTCAGAAAAACAAGAAAATTGACCGCTGGTAGAACAATATGTTTTTAAAAATAGACTTTCAGTTATAAGGAGTGTGAGATCAGACCAAAGCTTGGATCCACACAAAGAAATAAAGAGTGCACGAAATGATAAAAATGAGGATAGTAAGATAGATGTTTTAATCTAATTTTTAATAACTTTAAAAGATAACTGTCTAAAGTAAAAATCATAGGTTTAAAACATAGGAAACTAAGTTGTTCATCCAATTTATTCTGAACAGAATTATTGGATGACAACAATCATGTAAAGAAGAAGGGGAAAACTTGAAAGTATATGATTGTAAAGTTGTTGCACACTGCAAATGAGGTGGTAAATATTTAAAGGTAACGTGGTAAGTTAATGGTTTCTTTTGTAATCTATAAAGAAAGTACTAAAAACATGTACACCTAATAAACCAACAGTAAAAATTAAATAAAGCTATTTTTGAAAATATTCAATTAATCCAAAGAAAACAGAAAAAAGAAGAAAGGTGAATGAACTTGGATGTGTTCAAATAGAATACACTCATGAGTTAGTAAATACAAACACAATTATATTAAGAATTATATATAATGTAAATGTCTAAACACTCAAATCAAATGGCAGACATTGAGAGACTGGTTAAAAAATTCCAACCACTGGCTGTCTACAAGAAATCCAATTTAATTATAAATATGTGTAGAGATTTAAAGTTAAAGGATGGGAAATAATTATAGTATGAAAGCATTAACTCAGGAAAGCTATACTCACTATTTGTATCAGATAAAGTAGACTTCAAAACAAATAGCTCCAGAGGGAAAAAGAGGTATTATATAATAATAAAAGAATCAAGTAGTCAATTAGCTCTAAAAATTCTATATGTATATGCATCAAACTATGCAGTTTCCGAATGCATGAAGCAAAAACTGGTAGACTGCAAAGAGAAATAGAAAAATCTACAATTGTATTGAACATCTCAATATTCCTCTTTTAGTAACTGAATAAGTAAATGGGAATCAGTAAGGGTAATGAAAACCTGGACAACATAGGCTGGGCATGGTGGCTCATGCCTATAATCCCACCACTTCGGGAGGCTGAGGTGAGTGGATCACCTGAGGTCAGGAGTTCGAGACCAGCCTGGCCAAGCTGGTGAAACCCCGCCTCTACTAAGAATACCAAAATTAGCTGGGCATGTTGGCAGGCACCTGTAATATCCCAGCTACTCAGGAGGCTGAAGCAGGAGAATCACTTGAACAAGGGAGGCAGAGGTTGTAGTGAGCCAAGATCGTGCCATTGCACTCCAGTCTGGGCCTCAGAGAGAGACTCTGTTTCAAAAAAAAAAGAAAGAAAGAAAAAAAAGAAACCCTGGACAACACTATCAACAACTTGACTGAATTAATATTTTGAATACACTATACAACATGAACTAAATACGTATTTGCATATGCACATGAAACTTTTGCCAAGATACACTGTATTCTCAGCTATGAAGAAACATCAACAAATTTTGAACAATTGAAATCAGGCAACATATGCTATCTCACCAAATGGAATTAAAATAAAAATCAATAACAGAAAGAAATCTAGAAATGCTCAAATATTTGAGACTAAATAACATGCTTTAAAATAGCCCATGGGTCAAACAGCAAAACAGCAATAGAAACCTTAAAATATTTTACACTGAATGAAAATGAAAACACAACATATGGAACACACCTTAAACAGTGCTTAAATTGCCATTTATGTAACATTAAATGCCAATTTACAAAAACAATAATGTTTTTGAAACAATATTATAAGATTTTAAGAAACCATGAAAAATAAGGGGAGCAAATTAAACTCAAAGCATGCAGACAAATGGAAATAGTAAAAATAAGAGCAGACTTCAATGAAATTTAAAAAACAAAACCTGATTACTTGAAAAAAATTAATAAAAATATAACAAAGATACTGAAGTAAAAGTTTGGGACATGATAGCTGCACAGCTGAATTCTACCAAATATTCTAAAAAGAACTGGTTCCAATCCTTTTCAAAATTTTTTAAAAATCCAAACTCATTTTATAAGGTCAGCATTACCCTGAGACCAAAGCCAGAAAAGGACACTACAAGAAAAGAAATTTACAGACCAACAGCTCTAATAATCATAGATGCAAAAATTCTCAATATTAGCAAATGAATCCAACAGCACATTAAAAGGATCATTCGCCAAGATTCAGTGGGAGTTATTTCTGGGATGCCAGAATTGTCCAACATAATCAACAAATGTGATACACCACATTAACAAAATAAAGGATAAAACTCATATGATCATCTCAACAGATGCAGAAAATGTTTTTGACAAAATTCAGCACTCTTTCATGATAATAGCTTAAGGATAGAATAAATATATGTCAACATACTAAAGGCCATATATGACAAGCTCACAGCTAACAACATGCTTAACGGTGAACATCTGAAAGCTTTTCCTCTCAGATCAGGAGTAAACCAAAGTGCCCACTCTCACCACTACTACTTAAAATAGTGTTCAAAGTCCTAGCCAGAGCAATCAGGCAAGAAAACAAAATAAAATACATCCAAATCAGAAAGAAAGAAGTTAAATTGTCTGCAGATGTAATCTTATGTATAGAAAACTCTAAAGATTTTCCCCAAAACTGTTAGAACTAATAAATAAATTCAGTAAAGTAGCAATATATAAAAATCAACATGTAAAAATCAATTGTATTATATCTCATGCTCATGGATTGGAAAGTTAACACTGTTAAAATATCTATACTACATAAAGCAATCCACAGAGTCAGTGAAATCCTTATCAAAATTCCTATAGGAATTTTCACAGAAATTGCAAAAACCACCCTAAGATTCTTACGAAATTACAAAAGACTCTAAATAGACAACATAATCTTGACTAAGAAGAACAAAGCCGGAGGCCTCATGCTTCTTGATTTCTAACCATATTACAATGCGTAGTAATCAAAACAGTTTGTTAATGGCATAAAAACAAACACATTAACCAATGGAACAGAATAGAGAACCCAGAAACACACACACACAAATGCAGTCACTGTGGTTTGAATGTGTCCCCTTCAAAATTCAGATGTTGACAATGTGATGGCATTAAGAGGTTGGGCCTTTAAAAGAGGATTATACCATGAGGGCTCCTTCCACATAAATGAGATTAAAGTCTTCATAAAAGAGGTTTCATGCAGCATTCAGCAACTTGTCCCTAGAACTTTTGCCATTTGAAGTCATAAGTTTCTCTTTTTCAGGGAATATAGACATCCCCAGATGATCAAAACCTGCTGGTACCTTAATCTTGGTCTTGCCAGCCTCTACAACTGTGAGAAATAAATTTCTATTCTTTATACATTACCCAGTCTGTAGTATTCCCTTATAGCAGCACAAATGGACTAAGACAACAGTCAACTCATCTTTGATAATGGCCCAAGAGTATACAACATGAAAAGGATAGTCTGTTTGATAAGTAGTTTTGGGAAAACTGGATATAAATAATTTGAAAGGGAATACAACACTTTCACGATTCATAGGTAATGTGATTGTAAACATAGAAATCTAGAATAATCTAAACAGTTTTTTAAATTAACAAAAGGATTTAGTAGAGTATCTGGATACAACCTATAGACGTATCAATTGTATTCCTATATAACAGAAAAAACTAGGAAAAAAGTATCACTTACAATAGCATTAAACAATCTAAAAATATTAGGAATTCATAAAATTTGTGAAAATCTCCATGGAGAAAATTATAGTTTTATTGAGGAATATTAAAAAGACTGAAAGTAAGAGGAAGATATGCTATGTTTATGGAAAAAATATTTTTCAGATGTAAATTTTATCAAAATTAATCTATAAATTTCATGAGATTCTCATATAAAAATGAGAAGAAATAAGAACAGGAAAGATACTCTTGAAGCTATGGTGATTAAGACAGTGCCTTTTGTTTTTGTTTTTGTTTTTTTTTCTTTTTTTTTATTATACTTTAAGTTCTAAGGTACATGTGCATAACGTGCAGGTTTGTTACATATGTATACTTGTGCCATGTTGGTGTGCTGCACCCATCAACTCGTCAGCACCCATCAATTCATCATTTATATCCGGTATAACTCCCCAATGCAATCCCTCCCCCCTCCCCCCGCCCCATGATAGGCCCCAGTGTGTGATGTTCCCCTTCCCGAGTCCAAGTGAACTCATTGTTCAGTTCCCACCTATGAGTGAGAACA
>NC_045443.1:15348533-15349006 GCF_002776525.5 Piliocolobus tephrosceles
TGTAAAAGTGTTCCTATTTCTCCACATCCTCTCCAACACCTGTTGTTAGACCTATTACCATAAAAACCCTAGAAGAAAATCTAGGTAGTACCATTCAGGACATAGGCATGGGCAAGGACTTCATGTCTAAAACACCAAAAGCAACGGCAGCAAAAGCCAAAATTGACAAATGGGATCTAATTAAACTAAAGAGCTTCTGCACGGCAAAAGAAACTACCATCAGAGTGAACAGGCAACCTACAGAATGGGAGAAAATTTTTGCAATCTACTCATCTGACAAAGGGCTAATTTCCAGAATCTACAAAGAACTCAAACAAATATACAAGAAAAAAACAACCCCATCAAAAAGTGGGGAAAGGATATGAACAGACATTTCTCAAAAGAAGACATTCATACAGCCAACAGACACATGAAAAAATGCTCATCATCACTCGCCATCAGAGAAATGCAAATCAAAACCACAATGAGATACC
>NC_045443.1:15359006-15359806 GCF_002776525.5 Piliocolobus tephrosceles
TGAAAATGGCCATACTGCCCAAGGTTATTTATAGATTCAATGCCATCCCCATCAAGCTACCAATGAGTTTCTTCACAGAATTGGAAAAAACTGCTTTAAAGTTCATATGGAACCAAAAAAGAGCCTGCATTGCCAAGACAATCCTAAGTCAAAAGGACAAAGCTGGAGGCGTCACGCTACCTGACTTCAAACTATACTACAAGGCTACAGTAACCAAAACAGCATGGTACTGGTACCAAAACAGAGATATAGACCAATGGAACAGAACAGAGTCCTCAGAAATAATACCACACATCTACAGCCATCTGATCTTTGACAAACCTGAGAGAAACAAGAAATGGGGAAAGGATTCCCTATTTAATAAATGGTGCTGGGAAAATTGGCTAGCCATAAGTAGAAAGCTGAAACTGGATCCTTTCCTTACTCCTTATACGAAGATTAATTCAAGATGGATTAGAGACTTAAATGTTAGACCTAATACCATCAAAACCCTAGAAGAAAATCTAGGTAGTACCATTCAGGACATAGGCATGGGCAAGGACTTCATGTCTAAAACACCAAAAGCAACGGCAGCAAAAGCCAAAATTGACAAATGGGATCTCATTAAACTAAAGAGCTTCTGCACAGCAAAAGAAACTACCATCAGAGTGAACAGGCAACCTACAGAATGGGAGAAAATTTTTGCAATCTACTCATCTGACAAAGGGCTCATTTCCAGAATCTACAAAGAACTCAAACAAATATACAAGAAAAAAACAACCCCATCAAAAAGTGGGGAAAGGATATGAACAGACATTTCT
>NC_045443.1:15359906-15486912 GCF_002776525.5 Piliocolobus tephrosceles
TTTTTTTTTTTTTTTTTTTTTTTTTTTTTTTTTTTTTTTTTTTTAACGAAAACGGAGTCTCTCTCTATCACCCAGGCTGGAGTGCAGTGGCATGATCTCGGCTCACTGCAACCTCCGCCTCCTGGGTTTAAGCAGTTCTCCTACCTCAGTCTCCCAAGTAGCTAGGATTACAGGTGCCACACCCAGCTATTTTTTTTTTTTTTTTTTTTTTTTGTATTTAGTAGAGACGGGGTTTCACCATGTTGCCCAGGCTGGTCTCGAACTCTTGAGCCCAGGCAATCTGCCTGCCTCGGCCTCTCAAAGAGCTGGAAATATCCTCTTTGAATGTAAGGGACAGGTTACCTAAGAGAAAGGCACAGCATTGCAAACATAAAATTAAGTAAGTAGCTAATTTCAGAGGAAAAGACTGAGTTTTAGAAAGCCCCTGTTCACTAGCAATAAAAAATGTGACCATACAAAACAGCCTGTAGCATCATTTCCAGCTTAGGCCAGTTAGTAGGGAGGAAATCATGATGTGTTGTGTGTGTGGTCTGGGCCTCAAGCCATTGGAAAATGCTTAGAAGTATTTGATCTACTATGTTTGTAAGTCTGATTTACTTGATTTGCAATTTCAGTACTTAGCAAAATGTTGTTAGATCTGTATTTGAGTGTTTAAAATAAAATCTGCACGTATCTTAGTCAATTAAACATTTGAGATAATACAGATGTTTTAAAGTTGTCATTGTAGTTTAACATTTCCAAGGCAATTTTATTAAATACATAAAATGGTTTTGTTTGAAAAAGAATTTGATCTCAAATATCAAATTCAGAAAAGCATTATTTCAAAATTACTGAACGTAAAAATAAAATAAGATTTATAATTCAAACTTAAAGTCTTGAAAATTTTTAATTTAAAAATTGTACATTTAATCATAGGAATATTGATTAAAATCCAAGTTTTGGATGGAATTCCTGTTCCTGAACAAAATCTCCACTGGTATTATTCCTTTCAGTATTTGTCTTCCTCTAGTCTGGCTACCCTAGGCAAAGTGCAGCAGAAGGTAGAAGAATCCCATCATAAGTAGGTAGGCACAAATCTAATAAATGTTTCTGCCCATGCCTGCATCTGTAGTGCCACCTAGTGTCAGAGAGGGATGATAACATTTTTAGAAGTCAAGCGTGGAGCATGAAACCTATTTCAATTATCAATTTTTTCTTAAATTCTTAATGCGTGAAATTTTCCAAAATCATGGTGTCTAAAGCCCTTTTTTCCCCTTCTGTCTCATGGCATTTTGTGTTTTCTTGTTTATATTCTCATAGCACATTCTATTCATATCATTGAGTATATTTCTTCGCTTTGCGTTTAGTGAAACCTCTGCCTCCATGCAGCTTGTGCACTAGTAAGATTTCCACCTCTGTCATACCATTTATCATAGTTGTTTCATATCATCATCCTTTATCTATGTCCACCTCTTTTATTGCTTGGGAGTTGTTTTCTCAATAGCACCTCATTACTAAAGAGGGCCTTGCATTGTGTTCAATGAATACTTATGGAATTAAATAGATGTGCAAAAAAGAATATTGAGCATGATGTACAAATAAATTGATTTTATAGATTTAATGTTCCTTTCGTCTTTGTGTATTTGGTCAACAACTATTTTCCTCATCTGTTTTATGCTGGAAGTCACACTGTTGTATACTTTCTAGCTAGAATAAGATACAAGATAATGGAATTTCTCTTATTTTGCATGAGAATGATTAGATGCTTATAAAAGAGAATGGTCAAGTCTATGATTTTTACAAAATAACATCATTTAGGCATCTTTTCTACTGTATTCTATTTCCTAATTTATCAAATGTTATGTGTCATGTGAGAAAAATTATTCAAGTACTACATATACAAACATCATCTTCCACAAACATGTCATACTGTTAAATAAACGTATCAGTAAAGAATCACAATGTTCAACTCATTAAAAGAAATTATAATTTTTTAAAAAGATAATTAATACTGGATGAGTTGAGGTAGAAATATTAGGTAATAATAATACTAGTAGAATAATAGAAATAATAATGAATAAAAAATAATAGAAATACTTTATTTGATACCAGGATACCTGATATCAAATGTACCATTTTAAGGAATCTTATATACTAGTCTTTTAAAAATGTAAACAATATTAACTAGATTCGCAATAAAGAAGCTGTCTCCATAATTTTCATGTATTTGAAGTTCATGCAAATACAGAATGTAAAAACAACTATGATGTTTTGTTTCCTCATTCTAACCGCTAGAATGCGTGAATATGCAATATAACATAGCAAAGTCCGGCTAAGGTTGCTGATAAAATGATAGTTCCTAATCAGCTGACCTTACAATAGAAAGTTTAGCCTGGCTTATCCAGATGGGCCCAATGTAATCATGAGGATCCTTAAAAGTGGAAGAGAGAATTAGGAGAGAGCACCAGAGGTGGTAGCATGAGAAGAAACTCAGCCTGACTTTGCTGGCTTTGCAGATGGAGGAAGAGGGCCAAGAGTGAAGAGCCGCAGCCTCTAAAAACTGGAAAAGGCCAGAAAACAGATTCTTTGTAAGAACTCTCAGAAAGAAACACTGCCCTGAGGGCACCTTGATTTTAGCCCAATATGTTAGTCTGTTATTGCACTGTTATAAAGAAATGCCTGAGACTGGGTAATTTATGACTCAAGAGGTTTAAGTGGCTCATGTTTCTGCAGGCTGTACAGGAAGCATAACAGCATCTGCTCCACTTCTGGGGAGGTCTCAGGAAACTAACAATGATGGTGGAAGGCGAAGTGTAAGCAGGCATGTCTCACATGGCTAGTGCAGGAAGAAGAGAGTTGCAGGGAGGTTCGTGGAGGGGATGGTACTAACCCATTCACGAGAAACTGCCCCCATGATCCAATCATCTCCCACCAGGCTCCACCTCCAACACTGGGGATTGCAGTCTAACATGAGATATTGACGAGGACACAGATCCAAACCATATCACCCAGTGAGACTCGTGCCAGACTCCTAATCTAGAGAATTGCAAGTTAATAAATCTGTGTTCTTTCTTTGCTACTAGATGTGTGGTATTGTGTTGTGGCAGTGATAGGAAATTAATTCATTCCTACATTCTTCTACTAAAGAATGATAGAAACTGTTAAAATTGCATTCCATTAGCTGTCAATATTGTTTATATTAAGTATTTAAATTAGGCTGCAAAAGTCAGGCAAGGAATAAACAATCCAGCCTTTTGATAGTAATACCAGAAGGAGTTCATTAACTTGGGATTTCCTAACATCCAGTTAGTAAGATATTGAGAAAGACCAAAGATCAAACCCCTATTATGGAGTAAGAGTTATAGTCATTTATTTAGTGTATATATATACAAATTGTTCGTACACAATATATAGTATATATGAGCAATTTATTTCATAACTTCACTCCATATATATGTGTGTGTGCACATATACATATACACATAATGCATATTTTTTCACATATATATTTTATACAGATGCATGTGTACATATGTGTGTGCATACACACACACATATATATATAAAATCAGGAACGTGTAAAAATATAATATAGCAGACAAAACATCTCAGTTAGTTACTGGCCAATCTGCATTTGACTCTTTTCCTGTGCTTTAAAAATGATATTGAATTTTCTCTGGATTTTCTATGCTGTTCTGATCTAGTTCGTGTTGCAACCCCATTTTCTTGTACCGAAACCTGTATCACAATTTGTAAAAGAGTCTCAGTACGTAAAATTTTAATTGCTTCTAGATTTTGTCATAAATGCTTTTATAAGGTTTTGCCTTCTCCAATAGATGTGAAAAATGCCAAGTTCTTACTTTGCCTATTATCCCAGAGTGACTTTGCTTTTAGTTTTCTCAGTGCTTCAGCTCTGCACTGAGTTCTGATCTGTCTCCTAAGTCCTCTGTCTGTGCACTCACAACATTGGTAGAGCAAAGTTAAATCCTCCAATATGATATCGGGTCAGGAGCATAGCTTGAGACCTGTTTTCCTCACGGCTCTGCTACTTACTACCTATGTGACTTGGAACAAATTTTGTTGTCCTCCTTATTTCTCCATTTTCTCATCTATAGAATGGAAGATATTAATACACACCTAACAGAGTGGTTGTCAGGATGAGATGAGTATATATAACACTCATCCACACAAACATCTATCATATAAAATACCATTCCATGGTAGTGAATGCTACCATGAAAGTTGTGCTAACCAGAACTAGTATTATCAAGACGTACAAGGGGACTTAGCTTCTACATGTATGAATATGAGTACTGGTATGATATTGTCAAGAATCTCTTCCTCTCTTAGATCTGCTTTTCATTTGCACTTATCTCATTTTCAGGGTCTCTTTGTGGTAGCAAGATGATTGGCAATAGCTTCATCTTCTGAGCAAAGATAGCAGGATAAAAACAAACAACAGAGTATATCTTTATAAGGTGCTTCAATAAAAATCCCAGAAACAGTTCTGATTGGCCCCAATGGAATCATGTGACCAGTCCCTAAACCAATCACCATGTCCAGAGGAATACAAGACTCTTATTGGACAGCCTGGAAACAGAAGCAAAATAAAATCCAGGGAAACAGAAGTGAAAAAGCTGGCACAAATAACAAGCAAAAAGCTTCCAGAAACATCACCGCATTCAGCTGCATAGATCCTGTACAAACGAGTCTGGTGAGGGGCCCAAGCAGCTGCTGAAATCCAGTCAGTTCCCTCTTGTCCCACCTGACTGGGAGCCGAAGACCATCAGGTGTCGTTTGTGCTAGCTGTGGCCCTGATCACATTCCCTTCTCCACTGCATGTCCCCAGGCCATGAGTAGGGCCAAGCTGAGAGAAGGAGAAACGCTTTGAACTGAAGGGGAGATTAAAGTCTTATTTTGATTTGACAAGGGTATTTTAATACCTAAAAATTACTAGTAATATTCTTTATGTCTTTAAAAAAGACATAAAGAAGAACATTAAAATTACTCGTCATTCCATCTACCCGTATCATTCTCGTGTTTTTCTTTCTTTTTTTTTTTTTTTTTTTGTTTGTTTGTTTGTTTTTTTGAGATGAAGCCTCGCTCTGTAGCCCAGGCTGGAATGCAGTGGCGCTATCTCGGCTCACTGCAAGCTCCGCCTCCCAGGTTCACGCCATTCTCCTGCCTCAGCCTCCCGAGTAGCTGGGACTACAGGCACCCGCCACCACGCCCAGCTAATTTTTTGTATTTTTAGTAGAGACGGGGTTTCACCATGTTAGCCAGGATGGTTTTGATCTCTTGACCTCGTGATCCACCTGCCTCGACCTTCCAAAGTGCTGGGATTACAGGCGTGAGCCACCGTACCAGATCGTAATATTCTTATAATACCTAAAAGGGACTGGAAAACCGTGGAATCACCCAAGATACATTAAGGGATGAAGAGAGATAAGACAGAGCAAACCCGAAGGTAGTAGTTGGAACAAACGCGTAAAATTGTGTTCCGGTTGTGCCTGTTAAGTCAGCTCATTCACTAAAGCTGGTTACTTGTGGGCATTATGGTCTCTTTACACCACTGCTGAATTTAAAAATTTGTATCAAGAATATATTTATCACTAGGCACGCACCAGGAAAAAAAAGTTTCATTTCTCTGAAAAACTGAAGAAGGAGGCCAAGAAAGGAAGCCAATATTTATTGATGTGAACTATGAACTCAGCCCTGTACCTTCTTGATCCCCTAGAATGCTCCCGAAGATCCTGAGACACGTTATTGTTTCACAGTTGAGGAAACGGAAGCTCAGAGATGATAAGTGATTTAACCCAATTCAAAGCAATGGTATATGGTGTGGGGAGGGTCAAATGTAGTCCATTTTGATGAAACGGTATTGAATTTCTCAGCTCCTATTGTGTGAAAGTGAAAGCAGTTGTACGATGGGCCCCATCTAAATCTCCACAGTCATTGAGCACTTCCTTGGGAACCCACACATTGGTCCCTCAAACCTTAACCTGTCTGGAGTCACCACACAGCCTTGACCTAGGTTAAAGTGAACTGAAGCTGATAAGCGTATTGCCTAGTCCAGTTTCTAATCCAAACAGCTGAAGAACAGGGTGCGCACCATAAATCACTGAACTTCACAACAGTGAACTTTTAAGGTGGAGGCAGAGAATTTTTTTCATATTTGTGCAAAAAAAATTTTAAGTTAAATTTTTGCATTCAAATTCCATTCTTGTTCCTGGGGAAGGCGTGCATTCACTGGCGGATACATTCTCCTTTTCTCTTTGAGGGAACTGCAAAACCTACAAAGCCAAAAAATCTACTATCTAGCCCTTTTGTTTAAAAGAAAGAAAGAAAGAAATGCCAATCCCTGTCCTAGAGTATTGGTTGTTAAAGTTGGTTGCATATTACAATCACCTGAGGAGTTTTTAAAATTCCAGATGCCCATGCAACAGGCCAGACCAATTAATTCAGGACTTCACGGGGGTGGAACTGGCGTCATTTTACAAAGATCTCTACTAAGTTGAGAACTCCAGAGCAATGGTTTTCAAATATCGGTGAGCACAAGAATCATCTGGCCTGACTGTCAAAAATGCAGTCCAGGGCCACATTTCCAGACTGTCTGATCTGATAGGACTGGCAGGGTTCCAGGAACCTACATCAGCATATCAGGGATTCTGACATAGGAGCCTCAGGACTTTATTTCAGAATTGACCAAGGCACACGCCTTCTAATTTCATAAAACTTGCTTTATTAAAAGTTTCACATCAACTCAAGTATTTACAGAACCGCGATTTACAAGAATGAGTCATTATTACAAAGTACAACCTGTACCAGCAGTCCTACTCCTTTCCATTAAAAATGATCCTGCACACAGAAAAAATTTCACCCACATCCCATTTTACTTAACCTCTGAGTGTCATTACTGCTGTAGTATCAGGCAAAAAAGACGAGTTTCTCCAGAACAATTCACAGTCTCTATGATTGCCCTTAGGAGTCTGCTTTTTATTAGCATAGAAAGAAGGAATGAGTAACTGTTAATAATTTGAAACATCTAGAAAGATTTTTATTCCTCTGTGCTTAAGATTGCTTTAAAAATTAGCAGGACGAAAAGATCATTTTTATTTAATCGTAACATTTAAAAATTAATAATAACTTACCTTTTAGGGCAGCAGTGTCAGTGACCAAAATTTCTAATCAAATTATGATAAATGTGAACCAAACCCATTGTTTTTACAGGGTCACCGCACTATCTGCCTAATGGCAGGGACCTTAAATCAGTAGTTCCCACATGACTTCACTTTCTACATTTGCAGGACCTGTGTGTGGCAGTGGTTTTTCAGATTCCTCCTCCTTCTTTGGGCATTACTAGGATAAATGTAATTAAAGTAGTCAGTGAGCTCCTCATTAAGCCTGCCTTTCACATCTACTGAGATCCTAGTGGAGTTTCACATAGATCTTTCACAGTCTCATGGAAGAATCACCATCTGATCACTTATTTTCCTTTTTTTTTTTTTTTTTTTTTGACAGGGTCTCACTCTGTCACCCATGCTGGAGTACAGTAACACAATCTCAGCTCACTGCAACCTCCCTCTCCTGGGTTCAAGCGATTCTCCTACCTCAGCCTTCCAAGTCATTGGGACCTACACCCGGCCAATTTTTGTATTTTTAGTAGAGACAAGGTTTCACCAGTTTGGCCAGGCTGGTCTTGAACTCCTGACCTCAAGTGATCCACCTGCCACAGCCTCCCAAAGTGCTAGGATTACACTCCTGGCCTATTTTTATTTAATTTATCCTCATGTCTCCTAAAGGCTTGTTGGGATCCTGATCGATATCTGTGCAGTCAGTCAACGGGAGAAAAGTGAAGGAAAGCACACGTGAGATATTGATTGATTGCTTTAGGTTCTAAAATGCAAGGAAATAAAAATATCCAATACAGTTCTAAAGAAAACCTAGCACGTCCCTTCTGGTAGCATAGTCATTTGGCTGCATGGATTAACAATCCAACCTTCTACAAGATGAAATAACTTTTGGAAAAAGTGAATTTTTTTTCTAGAAGAGGAGATGCTAAGCACCAAAGAGATGAGAGGGAAGGAAGGTCAGTTTTTCCCCAGTGCAGTGAAGAAGACTGATTCTAAAGCAAGGAACTCCTGGCAACTTGCGGTTCCTCACTCAGTGTCAGAATTTTAAAAACCAACAAATGTCATATTTCAATTGGTCACAAGATGGCAGGATTTCAGCACATTCACACAGATAATGGCCTCCCCATCAGGATTAATGGATGGTGTGATTTAAGCGTGACACTCTCCTCTCAAGAGACTTCATACTCTCATAAATGAAATACGAATATGGTTCAAGGACTTATGTTTTATAGTCTTAAAATACCGAGAGTCAGCGATTCACATAATAAAATTGGCATCCACAAATGTTAAAGCTATGGAAAAGGTTCTAGTTTTGTTAATGGGCCTCTCATCTATCCCACTGGATGAGGCCTGGGAACCACCTGGACTTTGTTTTCCTTTGCTAAGCCTTTCTCAGAAGGAACAAGTCTTGCTGATACTGTGGACTCACAGCTTCCGGGAGTTCCACAGGACCATGTACGGGGAAAGGAAGGGAAGCAAACTTTGACGGTAGAAATAAAGGAAAAGGGGCTGGGTGCGGTGGCTCACACCTGTAAACCCAGCACTTTGGGAGGCCGAGGTGGGCGGATAACGAGGTCAGGAGATCGAGACCATCTTGGCTAACATGGTGAAACCCTGTCTTTATTAAAAATACAAAAAATTAGCCTGGCCTGGTGGCGGGCGCCTGTAGTCCCAGCTACTCGGGAGGCTGAGGCGGGAGAAAGATGTAAACCTGGGAGGCGGAGCTTGCAGTGAGCAGAGATTGCGTCATTGCACTCCAGCCTGGGCAACAAAGCGAGATGCCGCCTAAAAAAAAAAGAAAGAAAGGAAAAGGTTGTGGGGGGAAAGAGAATGTTTTAGCTTTGAGTTAAAGAAAGATGGACAAAGAATTGTCCAGTAGGCTACAATCTGTCAGAAAACCGTAGACTGTGATATAGCTCTAGCACATTCATTCATTCGTTCATTCATCTGTCCATCTGATATTTATTGAGCAATTGTGTCTCACTAGGCAGTATGGTGGTCTCAAGGGATGGGAAAAAGGGGGGAAAATATTCTACCCTCAAAGAGCCAGTCCATTAGAACATTTCTTGAAATGACTGAGAAAAAGAAAAATTCCATATGATAACTAGACTAAAACAAAACTACAGAACAATTAGAAAAGGAATTGGTGGAATTATAAGCCATGTGAAGAATGCCAAGAGGGCACCCTGCAGCGATTATCAATAAGGAGTAATAGGGGGCCATGAGATCAGATAAAAAGTCAGAAATGGGGTGCTTCTGGGGAGTTAGGGGTTGAACATTTATTTGTAGGAAGGTTGGGACCCTATGTGGTGGAGGAACTTGGGACTGGAATTAGAAACAACAACAAAACATAGTTGAGTTTCATCAGAGATTTCAGAACTGGCTCATTGTACGACCTTGAACGATTAGCTAAATGTTTGTAAGCTTCGATTCCTTCATCTGTAAAATGGATCCTGCAATAACTAACTCGGGGAGCTAATAAGGATGATAAAAGTGAAAACATAAGGGAGTGTGCCTGGAATAGAATTGTTCATTACATAATGTCAGTTGTTTTTTTTTTTCCGTGTCAGACCATTTGAGGAAGTTAGCAGAAAATATAGGGAGAGCAGGGCTCTCCAGGCTGCGTAGCTAAACAGACACACTTTCATCCCAGAAGCCCAGATCCTCCTTGGCACTCATACCTGCAGTAAAGGCAACCGTGATGGATTCCTGGGCTCAGAAATCCGGACCTAACTAGATAGAGGCCCCATACTGCATTCCACCAAGGGACATGGAAACACACTGTTTGCCTTTTTACACAAACATGGATACATGCTCCTCATGATAAAGAGAAAGAGACAGAGAGTTTAAACTATGAACCCTCTTTACACAGTACAATCACATGCTCCTGTTCATGTAACCACACAACAGTCTGGGATGTGGTCTCCTAGCTTTTGACTGATGCATGTGTGTGTCTGTCTGTCTGTGTCTGTGTATGTGTGTGTGCATGTGTGTGTATGTGTATGTCCTCATATATGCATGTCCGTGTACCTGTACCTGTAACTCAGATGCTGGCCATCTCCAGAGGATCCCATCTCTTCCCCTTTCCAATCTGGAAGCTGATGGTAGCATTTTTCTACACTCTACAAAAAGGAAATTCACTCCACAGAGCTTTAGGGAGTGATGTAGAATTTGCTGAGGTCTTTTTCACCCTATGGCAATTCTTTTCTAAGTCTTCCTTCACCACCACCACCAATTGGGAATTCACTTCTCTTTTCCCTAACACTGCACCGAGCCTTGAACCTGCCCACTGCCTTTCTTTATCATACTGAGCCTCTGCCTCCTTCCCCGTGAACTTCAGTCCTCCGGCTGAGGCACTTTTCTGATGTACAAGGGTCTTTCCAAAGCTTCTTTTCAACAAAGATGATCCCTTCCTCAAAATAATTTCTGTGCCAGTTATCATAAAGATAAATAATTTTCTCCATGTTATAACGTCTATATGACTATAACTGCATACATTATTACATATACGAATGTTTTTAACATGAAATGGAATCATACGATCATATCATGCACATTGTTTTCTGATTTTCAGTTGCTTCTCAATTATATATTTTGTGTATCTTTCCAAGTCATTAGAAATAAGTCAAACTCATTTTTTAAATTACTGAATAAAATTAGTACTTTAATGTGAGACATGGTCAATTTCTTTGTGCTGTAATTTTGTTATTGACAAGATAGAACATAATAACACAGAGCTATAATGAGAATTCCTCAGCTACAATATTAGAGACCTTCAGTTGCTTAGAACAAGTGAGCTATATAAATAATAAAAATTACGTTAGCTATATAAACAATGCTAATCAAAGTTGCTAATACTTCATCAGCATTTTTCTATGTGCCAGGACCTATTCATAGTCATTTATATCCACTAACTCATTTAATCCTCATAGCAACCCTATGAAGGAGATACTATTATTGTTCCCATTTTATAGATGATCTTTCTGAGTCATGGGAAAGTCAGTAAATTGCTCAAGGCAACACAGCCAATAAGTGACATTGCCAAAATGCAGTGAGTCTGGCTCTAGAGTCTGTGTTGTTAATCACTAAACCATCTATCATCATCTCCAACAGGAAATACTTTGTACAAGCTTGCTTGCCAGGGACCCGAACTGGCTGTCATTGACCAAATTTAATAAACACGCTCACTGCAAGTGGCTCTCCAGCTGATCCTGGCGTGGGGCTCTCTGCACTGCTCCAAATTAGGCAGCCAGGCCAAAAGAAGATATGTAGCATCCATGGGGAACAAAGCGAGGCAAGGTCTGCTGAGCAAGACATGGTTTGGAGGGAAAAGTGGGGTTGCGGGGAGAAGCTACAAGGAGTCAGAATAAAATAATTAAGAGGAATACTGCCAGGCACCTGGCCCAGCTGAGGAAGCCTCTGAGGTGTGCATGCCAAACCTCAGCAGCTCCAAGCCCAGCTCCCAGAATAGCTGGAAGGAGGCACACTGCCAGCGAGCCACTTATTACAGCCAGAGCTGGGAGCACTTAATCAGATGCATCCGGTTTGTGTTCACAAGATATTAGGCGGAAATATGTGGTCAACTGCAATGAATTGGCATGCCCTGTAGTGGGCCAGCCGTTGCTGGAAGCCATGTCTCCGGCAAATTGAAACCTAATCTTTCTCTCCTCTAAGTGCCTGCCACAACTAACTGTGTACATTTTATCTCTGTATGATATACTATCTAAGGAAGAGGAAATATTTCTTTTTTTGTGACGGCCCAGTGGAAATTGAGAATGCATAAAGCTAGTAGGACCAAATCCATGGAATACCCAAGGCAGGTACCCATCAGATAAGGCCAGTCTCCTACCTCCAGCAGGTTGCTACACAGCGAATGTCATGTGATGCATCAGGCCCAGGGAGGCTGGCATAGAAAACATGAAAACATTATGGAGACGGTTAAAATGACCCTAAGTATTGCTGAGCTTCCTTTTCTGCCAGGAATTCCCACAAATGACATATCATTGTTGCTAGTTGGCTCCAAAGTCTTCCTGAATTAAGAGCTACCAGTTGGCAATCTCAGTGTACTTGGGGTGTTTAATATTCTTTTGAGTATTTTTTTTTTTTTCTCCTAAAATTGCATTGCAGACACTCCTGGTGTCCTGTCCAGATTCACTTACCAGGCAAGTGCAGTCATCATCCAGTTGCTGTGACTGTTCCAGAGGATTGCCACCTCACCAGGACACGACTGGAAAATTGTACTAATCCTACAAGTGTCCTGTGGCCTGTGGCAGACTGAAGTGAGGTTAGGACAGTTCAGCCACCTTACCCACAGGCAATGCGAACTTTTTGTTGCATTTAAACATTAAAATTCCTTGGGGGATCAGTCTGAAGCTAATAGTCTCCTAAAACCTTGATTTGCCTCATTTCTTATTGTGCCCTGTCTCGTTTCCCTTCCTCCCCTATAGGTTTGTCCTGAAAGTGTCCCCTCAGTAATTCACCTATACAAAAATCCCTGCTTCAGGCTCTGCTTCTCAGAACCCTGGCCTAAAACAGCATGTAAAATCTTTGTCAGCAAAAACCTTATAGTAAACACATGCCACCAGAGCAATACAATGCAGTTTTCCCAATCTCAGCTGTTCATACACTACCTACATTATTTTCCCATAATTGCGTATTGCTTATACAGCTATTTACCTAGCAGTTATTTGTAAATAGTTTTCAAACTAACTTCTTTTTCAAAAAACTAACCTTACCCTAGAAAAATCATAATTCTGCAACCACGATTTTGAGGCATTAATGAGATGTATCAATTACATATTGAAATAATGTGTATATATATGTATATTTACATATGGGCATTAATCTATGTATAACTTAAAATTATTCTATCTTTCACCATGAATTATATGTACATGAACCACGTCTTTAAAAACATCATAAAATGAAAAGTATGGTTTGTAAAAATCTGTTTTTCTACTTTATAGTGCTACTGCAGAGCCATCTCATATTGAAGGTAGAATAAATTCTTGCTGATGTTTCTAAATTCAATAAATACTTTTTAATTTTCTCTTAGCCCCTGATCTTTCCAATAGTTCTAAGGGGATGCACAAAACATGAACTAAAAAGAGGAAAGAAGGATCAATTTTTTAAAATAAAGAAATAATTTCAAAATCCTTAGCATTCTATCTTCAGTGCTTAGATTTTTCTGGGATCATCTGCTAATCTGCTCCTGTCACACAGGAACATTTTACTCAATGATTGAATTGACAGAGACTTGCAAGGAAAGAGGAGCTTCCAGAAACTTGAAATTCCTATTGCAAGGATGATTATCTGATATCATTAAACTCAGATACTCCTCTCAGAAAAGGAAGAGCCATTGATGGCCATTATGGCAGGTTTTGGACCATACAGGAATGCTTTACATTGCACCTTTTCCTCCAAGTTGCAGCAATGCATTAAACCGCATGACCCTCACACAGAGTATTTCAATGTGGAAGGTAAAAGGTCTACTGTCAACAAAATACTTTAGGGTCAGGATTTTGATTCTCATCTCCAGCATAATGTATTTTCTGATCCATTCATCCTTCATAAATTCTTTCAGGAACAATCTAGTATTGAGGAAGTAGAAGCCTGAAGACCACTGTGTCTTGAAATGCATGCTTTGCACAGTTGCAAAGATTGCCAAAATCATACATTTCAAACTTGACAGGACAAGTTTAAAATTAGACATTAAGGAAGCATAGCACCTGTAAATCAGGGAAATGAGTGCAAGCTTGGTATTAAAAAAACCTACTTAACTAAGTCATAAAATTATTTCCAAAACTAAAACCTGTTCTTTAAAATGTAATTCCTCATGTTTTTATCCACCTGAGCATGCTTCATTGAATGACAAGATCTGCTGACAGCAGAACTTCAGCTCCATTAATATATCGATTAATATATCTGTGCATAGAATTTCCTGGTACTGGGTATAGGATTTCTCTGATGCAGGAAAGTACATCATCTTGGTCTTATTCTTTAACTGGCAAGGAGTTTTCTTTTACAAGAGATTTGGTTATATATTCCAGTAGTAGTTATATGAGTTTAATTTTTTTAATACAATCCCTATATGTCTCTTCATTCTCAGAGGGTTTTCTTCTTAAAGGCTCCTTATTGTGAGAGTAGCTGCTTGAGTGGTCTGTCTGCTTCCATTACTCAATAGTTATAGCCTCAGGAGTCCAATTCTGTCCTTTCTTGTAGCTCTCTAATTTAGCTGAGTATATCAACAAGAGACATTATACCTTAAAACCAAGTCAATCCTCTCTCCGTGGTGGAATGCGGACCAAAATATAAGAACTTTTAATTATATACTTTAAATAAAAAAAAAAAATAGGAAAGTAAGCTTTTCTAACACATCATATATGGATTTATACTGGTGTCTTAATATATTCATATGGAAAAGAGGCAAGTGTCACATATGGTCACTGAGGCATGCTGGGAGAAGGGCAGAAGTTCTAAGTATAGAGGAGGGGTCAATCCTGGCTTCATGCCATAGACTTCACGCCATCTTGCAAAAAAACATGGACTAAACATAATAGCAATAATCCACAGACAAAGAAAAATTGTCAGAAACTTCCACTTCTAGTTTGATCTCTTTACCAACACATCAAAAGGTTGAAAACAATGAGGGTGTAATTAGATAAGACAGGAAGTAAACCAAAATGATTTGAAATTATCCAGGCTGTTTGAATCTCATGCTAGGTGTGTTTGTTGCCTTGAAATGTTTGCAAATGATAATACAGAGCCATCATGATTAGTGAGACATTTGGGATCTGAGCATCCAGAGAATGCAGACAAACCTTTACAATTTTTTCCAGTGATGTTTCAAGCCACATTAAGCCCAATTTGCTAACCTGTTCAGGGAGAACTAGTGATTGTCAGTAATGTGCTACCCAGAAGATATATTTCTCAAAATAAATATATAATCTATTCCTCCAAGGTAAAGGTGAGTTTTTTTTAACAAAGAGTGAGAACCTACCTGTTTTTAAAGGCACTTGTCATGCAAAATATATTTGAGAACTGCTATCAGTTAATGTTTGGATCAATATGTGATTTTGTTGCTGAAAATTACATCACTTATGAAAACTCTCATATCATGCTTAAAAATACAGCCATAAATGTATTATTTAACCTACATCAAAAATATCCCAAATAGTTTTGATGGATTTTGAATTGTATTTTTAAAAAGAGAAATGCAACATATTACTACTTATTTTCAAGAACAATAATCAACATTGGGGAAAACAGAAATACAATAACTGAATTTTAACAAAAACTTTTGTGTAATTGATGGATGGAATATAAAAATCAGTATCATAATACAATAAGCATAGACAACTCTGTGCTTCATTTATTTAGCTCTCTAATTATTTGAAGATATTTTTAAAAATATGATAGCCATTCCAATCAATTTCTAAAATGAACGGAAATGAGAAACTTCCACTTCTTCCAAAACTGGACTAATGGAAACCAGATTTACCATCCTACTTGAAATGGGGGGGAAAAAACCAGAAACAATAACTAAAACCAAGATTTTCATGACACTGGACATCGGGCAACAAAAAACAGTGATCCATGACAAATGGGAAACGAATAAGATAAGCCTAAGTTGATTCCACCTTACTGCCTGCAGAGAAATTCCAGGGAGCAGGGAGGGGAGGGGAAACACAGAGTCAAGCGAACTCCCTGAATTGAGGGAATAAGCCGAGAGTCTGTAAAATCCAAGGTGGCTAGACTTTGCAAAGCAGTGTAGTAGAAAAGAGAAAACTACAAAGTGAGAGAACCCCAAAGATCTGCAGAAGATACATCCTCAAGTGGTAAGCAGAATGCTTATTAGTGCATGTATGTGAGGAAACTACCCAGTTCCAGGGAAGAACCACCTGAAAGGATGAGAGAACAACAGCCAGCACTCATACAGGACTGGGAACAGTGCTAGTTTCCACCAGCCAGACTGGAAAACTTCATAAATACCAGTGCATTGGTTAGAGGACTCATAAAGAGTCTTGCCTCAGGAAGGTGAATAATTAGTGTGCTCAGGTTCCACCTGCCAAATCAAAAACTGTCTCAACAGGATGAGCTGTTTTGCACTAACTTAACTGTATCACAGAATTAAATTCAAGAATATATGTCAAAATGCAAAATATACAGTACCCAATAATGTAAAGTTTATAATTTCTGATGCCCATTCAAAAATTACTTAACACATAAAGAAGCAGGTTGCAATCCATGAAAAAGACAAAAATCAATTAATTGAAGCTGACTCAGAACTGTCAGAAGTTTTAGTTAGCAGACAACATCTAACATTTATTATAACTGTGTTCCATATGTTGAAAAGTTAAGTAGAAACATGAAAGATACTTTTTAAAAGACCAAAATAAAACCTTTGGAAATGGAAACAATAGTACCCATAGTGAAAAATAAACTAGATAGGAGAAACAACAGATTAGATATTGCTGAAAAAATGTTACTGAATTTAAAGACATAGTAATGGAAACTTCCTGAAATGAAACAGAACAGAAACAGAAAAAAGCACCACTGATCTGTGGGACAATTTCCTAATATTCATGTAATTGGAGTCCTCAAAGGAGATGGGAGAGAGGAGAAGAAATATAAGATGAAATATGGACAAGTTTTTCTTCCACATCTGAAGAAATATATAATATAAATGCACAGATCCAATAATCTCAATAAATGCTAAGTATATGTTGAGAGATATGAAGAAAATCACACCAGAATACATGGTGTGCAAACTACTCAAAACCAATGATACATAGAAAATTCTAAAAGCAGCCTGAGAAGTGAGATATGTTAGGTACAAAAGAACAAGAATGAGCATAATGGTAGATTTCTCATTAGAAACAATTAAGCAAGAAATAAATGGAGCGAAATCTTTAAAGTACTGAAAGAAAAATACTGCCAGCCAGATTTTATACTCAGATAAAATATATTTGAAAATGAAGACAAAATAAAGACTTTTTAACACATAAAAATTTAAAGAATTTATCTACAACTACTTAAACTTTAATTGATGTTCAAGAAAGTCCTTTAGGAAGAATTAAAATTACAGTAGATGGAAATGTGGGTCTACACAAAGATACGAAGAGCAATGGAAATGGTACCTATGCAGGGAAATCTATAAGATTGTTTCCTTATTATTTAAATGTCCTTAAAGAGTAATAGATCATTTAATCAAAAATAATTACAATGTACTGGTAATAACATATGTAAAAATAAAATGTGTAACAGGAACAGCATAAGGATGGGAAAAGAAAAATGAAAGTATACTGCTACTATGTTTCTTACACTATACATGAAGTAGTATGATATCACTGGAATAAAAGACTGTGATAAGATAAAGATGCATACTATAAACCTTAAACCAATCAGTAAAGTAATGCAAAAAGAATTATAGCTAATAAGTCAAAAAGTAGATAAACTCAAATTATAGAAATTTATAATTTATCCAAAGGAAGATAAGAAAGGGATAAAATAGAAACAAAGAACAGATAAAACAAAGATAAAATAAGGTCATACATTTAAACCCAACCATATTAATAATCTTATTAAATTGAATTTATGTAAACACCCAATTACAATGTGAAGATTGACACGTTTGATAAAAAAAGCAGAACCTATCTATATGTTTTCTGTGAGAAACACTTCAAAAATAAAGACAGAGTAGGTTAAAAGTAAAAGGATAGAAAAAGATATACTATGCGTACCATAATCCAAAGAGAAGGAAATGGCTATGTTAGTATAAAGCAGAATATGTTTTAGAGCAAATAGTATTAACATGGATAGAGTCGTTTCACAATTACAACAAGCTCAATCTACCCAGGGAACATAACAATCTAAGTTTTTGCACCCCTAATAACAGAGCTTTTGTATACATGAAGAAAAAATTGATATAATTGTAAGGAGAAATAGACATATCTATAATTATTGTTTGAGACTTCAACACCACTTTCTCAATAGCTACTAGAACTATAGAGAATATAAGTGTATAGAAGACTCGAACAACACTATCAACCAATTTGACCTATTTGACATCTATGTGATATTCTACCCAACAGCAACAGAATACACTTTATTTTCAAGTGCACAAGGAATATTTACTACGATAGACCACATTCTGGGCTAAACTTTTGACAAAGTTAAAAAGATTTAGGTCATAAAAAATACTTTCTCTGGGCACAATGACTTAAATAAAAAACTAATAATAGAACAGGAAGATCTCTGGAAAAATACTCAAATGTTTGTAAACTAAGCCCACAGATCAAGAAAAAATCAAAGGCGGAAATTATAAAGTATTTTGAGCAAACATAAATGAAAACACAATATACCAACATTCATGAGATGCACCTAAATCAGTGATTCTCAGCTCGGGTAATTTTGCCCACTTGCCTTCAGCGGACATTTAGTAATGTCTATAGACATGTTTGATTGTCACAGTGGTGAGGAAGAGGAGAGATGCTATAGGCATCTAGTAGGAAGGAATCAGGGATTCTGCTAAACCTACAATGCACAGGAGAGCTCCCCATAATAAAGCAGTATCCAGTTCCAAAATGTCAATAGTACCTCTATCGAGAAATTTTGATCTCAACCAATAACAAGGGAAAATGTTATAGCACTAAACACCTATATTTAAAAAGAACAAAAATCAAATAAATGAACTCAGCTTCTGCTTTAAGAAACTAAAGGATCAAATTAAACCCAAAGCAAAAGAAAAGAAATAATAAAGACTTGAGCAGAAATCAATATTTTTAATGGAAAAACAATAGGTAAAATCAATAAAACCTAAAGTTGGTTTATTCTGAAGATCAACAATATTTATAAACATCTAGCCAAACTGATCAGGAAAAAGAAGAAAGAAGACACAAATTATCATATCAGAAATAAAAGAGATATTAAAATGATAAGTTCATTCAAGAAAAAATAGATACCTTGCATAGACCTATACCTATAAAAGAAATTAAAATTTTAATTACATGACTTCCAAATAAGAAAATTGTAGGTCTGGATGGCTTCACTGGTAGATTCATGCAAATATTTAAGAAAGATATAGTACCAATTCTATACAAACTCCTTCAGAATATAAATGGAACTTCATCACAAATTGTGCTATGATAACATTACTCTGATACCATAACTGCACCATGATATTACAAGAAAATAAACTATATTACAATATCCTTCATGAGCATAGGTATAAAAAATTCCCAGAATTATTTTTAAAACTCTTAACAGTGTTTATGTATTGGAAGACTCAATATTATTATGATTTCAATCTTCTCCCAAGTTAATTTACAGATTCAAGGCAGTCTCAATCAAATTGCAGCAGGCTTTAATAGAAATGTACAAGCTCATTCTCAAGTTCACAGGAAAATGGGGGAGACTAGAATAGCAAAGCAACCTGTAAAAAGAATAAAGTTGGAGGACTAATACTACCTGTTTTCAAAACTTGTAAAGCTACAGTAATCAAGATAGCGTATTATTAACCTCAAAATTGACAAATAGATTTGTGGGACCAGTAGGAAGTTCAGAAATAAACTCATGTATATAAGGACAACTTATTTTTCACAAAAGTGCAAAAGCAATTTATTGGAAAAAGTTGTTTTTCTTTTTTTCAGAAAATAATGCTGGAAAAATGTTCCTTTTTTTTTTTTTTTTAAAAAAAAAGAACTTTAATCCATTCTTTATACAAAAACTAATTCAAAATGGATCACAGTCTAATTGCTGGAAGAAAACATGTGAGAAAATCTTTCTGACCTAGGGTAAGGCAAAGATTTTTTTGATACAACACCAAAAACATGATTTAAAGATTTTAAAAATGATAACTTGAACTACATTAAAATAAAAACTTTCTATTATTTGAAAGACTGTTAAGAGAATGAACAACAAGGAACAGACTGGAATAAAATATTTGCAAATTACATAGGATAAAGAAATTTTATCTAAAATATATAAATAACTCTTGGAACAAATAATAAGAAAATTAACGACTTAAAAAAGGGAGAAAAGGATTGAACAGACAGTTTACCAAATAAAATAAATGGATGGCAAATAAACACCTATGGTAAAATTAAATTTATAATTTAGGTACAGTAAGAGGTTATCAATAATAAATAATAATAAGGTGAAAATTATAATACACTGTAATAAAAATTATGTTAATGTAATATCTCAATCTCTCTCTCTCTCTTTCACACACACACACACACACAATATCTTATTATACAGTACTCACCTATTTTTAGACTGTGGTTGACTGTGGGTAACTGAAGCCACAGAAGACAAAGCCACAATAAGAGGTAGCTACTGTATATTTCTTTCCTAATCATTCTGGTTCTGCAGAAATAGCTATAGAATAGGTCTCAGTATCATTGGACAAACTGTGAGATAGATTTGACCAAGGTCAGTCTGTTTAATTAGATCTTGTCCTTCATAAACCTCCACTCTGATAATCATACTGATGTGTCATTATGAGTCTCCAAGTATTAATGTCTATTCTGTCAGTATCTAATAATTCCTGGGAGCCCTGGACATTTTCCTGTTACCATTTTATAGCTGCTCTAGTTAATGGCCGTAACTCTCTTTAGAGAAGACTTGGGACTGGCTGTAAAACATGGTCTCCACTTTATTTGAGAAGTTTAAAGCTTGTGAACTGAGGAGTGAAAACTAGCTGAGAAGCTGTAAACCCTTTTTGAAGACTCATTAATATTAAAATTTTAATTTTAACATTTTCTGATGTAGAGAGTCAAAGTCTAGGTTTAAATTTAGTTTTGTTTAAATATTGCTTTTTATTCTCAGTACTTGGGTGATGGGTACTGAGAATAAACTCCAAGGTTTGGAGTCAGCATCATGCAAGATAGGCAGGTAACAAACTTGTACATATACCCCCGAATCCAAAATAACAGTTGAAAACTAAAAAAAAAAAAAAAAAAAAAAAAAAAAAAAAAAAAAAAAAAAAAAAAGACAAAAATGTTTCTAATATATTTATTGGAGTATAGTTAATATACATAAAGTGTACATATTTAAAATGCACAGTGTAATATTTTGACTAATGTATATACCCATGAAGCCGTCACTATAATCAAGATAATGCAAACATACATCATATTTTAAAGTTACCATGTATCCCTTTGTAAGCTCTCCTTCCTGTCCCTCCTCCTTAATCCTAAGGCAACCACTGGTCTACTTTCTGTTATTATACATTTGTTTGCATTTTCTAGAATATTCTATAAATGGAATCATACAGTACGTACCATTTTGTGTATAGTTTCTTTCACTCAGCATAATCATTTTAAGATTCATTCATGTTATTGCTTCTATCAATAGTTCAATGCGAAATAGAATTCCACTGCACAAATATGCCATGATTTGTTTATCCAGTCACATGTTGATGAACATTTGGATTGATTCCAGTTTGTGGGCTATTACAAATTAAACTGATATAAACATTCATATACAAGTTTTTGAATGGACATACGCCTTCATTTCTCTTCAGTGAAAACAACAGGGACATGTTCTAAGAAGTGCATCGTTAGGTGATTTTGTAGTTTTGTGAAGACCATGAAGTATTTACACAAACCTAGATAATATAGCCTACCACACACCGAGGTTATGTTGTATAGCCTATTGCTCGTAGGCTGCAAACCTGTACAGCTTGTCACTGTACGGAATATTGTAGGCAACTGTATCATAATGGTATTTGTGTATCCAAATATGTCTAAACATAGAAAAGGTACAGTAAAAAATACGGTACAAAATACAAAAATGGAGGCTGGGCAAGGTGGCTCACACCTGTAATTCCAGCACTTTGAGAGGCCAAAGTAGGCAGATAATTTGAGGTCAGGAGTTCAAGACCCGCGGCTAACATGGTGAAACCCTGTCTCTACTAAAAATACAAAAAAAAAAAAAAAAAAGAGTCAGGCATGGTGGTGTGCTACTTGGGAGGCTGAGGCATGAGAATAACTTGAACCCAGGAGGCAGAGGTTGCAGTGAGCCAAGATCATGCTACTGCACTCCAAACTGGGTGACAGAATGAGACTCTGTCTCAAAAAATCTCTCTCTATATAAATGGTGCCCCTGTATAGGGCATTTACTATAATGGAGCTTTCAGGACTGGAAGTTGCTCTGGGTGAGCAAGTGAGAGAGTGGTGTGTGAATGTGAAGGCCTAGGACATTATTATATGCTAATGTAGACTTGATAAACACTGGACACTTAACCTACATTAAATTTATTTTAAAATGTTCTTCAATAATAAATTAACTTTAGTTACTGCAATGTTTATTACTTTATATACTTTTTAAATTTTAACTTTTGACTCTTGTAATAATATTTAGCTTAAAACACAAACACATTGTACAACTATAAAAATATGTTCTTCCTCTATGTGCTTTTTCTATACAGGTTTTTCTGTATTTAGTTTTTTGTTGTTGTTAAAAACTCAGACTCAAGTGCACATATTAGCCTAAGCCTACACAGTGTCAGGATCATCATCACTTTCTTCCAACTCCACATCTTGTCCCATTGGAAGGTCCTCAGGGGCAATATCACTCATGCACTGTCATTTCCTATGATAACAATGCCTCTCAGATGAATACTCCTGAAGGAACTGCCTGAGGCTGTTTTACAATTAACTTCAGTCTTTAATAAGGAGAAGGAATACACTCTAAAGTAGCAGTAAAAAGTACAGTGTAGCATTACCAGGTGGTAGGAAATTTGCAATGGAGCTAACCATTACAATCTTACAGGACTGCATCATATATGTGGTCCATTATTAACCAAAATACTGTCATGCAGAACATGACTCTATATGGGGTTTGGAACTATCCATGGTTTCAGGTATCCAGTGTGGGCCTTGGAAGGTATCCTCCACAGTAAGAGGTCGGCAGGGGCGGGGTACTATTGTAATTGGTAAAAGATGAGACCTTTAAGTTCGTCCCCTGATTCATGACTATCACGATATGAAGGATCAAGTGAAAGTTCCTCCAATCAAACCCCCATCCAATTCCCTCACCAAAGCAGTAAGTCAAAAACAACACCATGTCCCTAGGTGTATTAAAGAGACTAGTGCTACCGTCTAAGAACTGAACATCTCTGGGTACAGTTTTTACCATTTAACTTGCCCATTTGGCTGGTGCAGAGGTCAACAGGTTCTGGAAGAATGGCGGCGAATTATTGACAACATAATCAGAGGTAATCCTAATCACAGATGTAGCTCAGAGTGTGGTATCTTTATCAGAGAAAATTAGCATAGCACCTGGCTCATGGTGTGCAGCTATTCTGGACATGGAAATGTCTTTCCTGCCTGCAGGGTTTCTATCCAGTACACATTTGTAGACTTACAGAAAACCATCTTCATTGCTGTGATATCTCGTCCAACATCACATCCAACTGGGATACCTTTATTGCCTAGAAAGTGCAGCAATGAGCTCTACTTACAATTCACTGATGTTTCATGTATCCTATCACCCAGAAAAACCAAGCAGTAGAATGGTCTGTTGAGAATTCATTATGGTACCAGCTGGCATGCAATTCCTTAAATATGGGATGCTGTCCTTTTGGATGTGGTATGTGCCATCACCCAACCAACGGACGATACATGGAATGCTTTTAAAATCTAACTCCAAGATTCATAATACTTACGTTTTTAATTGAAAATGATGTTGCGGGCCGGGCGCGGTGGCTCAAGCCTGTAATCCCAGCACTTTGAGAGGCCGAGACGGGCGGATCACGAGGTCAGGAGATCGAGACCATCCTGGCTAATACGGTGAAACCCCGTCTCTAATAGAAAATACAAAAAAAACTAGCCGGGCGACGAGGCGGGCGCCTGTAGTCCCAGCTACTTGGGAGGCTGAGGCAGGGGAATGGCGTGAACCCGGGAGGCGGAGCTTGCAGTGAGCTGAGATCCGGCCACTGCACTCCAGCCTGGGTGGCAGAGCAAGACTCCGTCTCAATAAAAAAAAAAAAAAAAGAAAATGATGTTGCAACATTGTTTTCAAATAAAGAGGCAACCAGAGTATGCACTAAAAACTGTAGGAAAAATTACGATAAAGATGTGACGGATACAAATATAGGTTATTTTTCTGGATTTTTTAATAATGTTTGAGGTATTTATTAACATTTGTTTAATTTATTGTGATTCTGTCCTCATTCAAAATAAATATTTGCTTTTACATGTAATATTGTATTTTCAGTTGTGTATTCTTTTTCTTAAAAAAGGCTTCCCAAACTCTATAAGCCTTAAGGCTGTATATTTACCTTTGCCTCTAAAGTTGCTCAGTGTCACTTGACCAAGTCATTTCTCGCACACTAACACACAGTTCCAGGCTGTCACCATGTAAAGGGTCTAGGATGGTCACTCTCCTTTGCTCTATTATTAAGGTGATTTAGGAATTTGACATTAGTTACTTTCTAGAGGATTCGAAATAGATTTTTTAAAACTGAAGCTTCACAGGACCCAAGCATTCTAAAGCACGAGAATATGATACATCACCCACTAATAAAACTGACTTCATTTTAATATCCCGACTGGAATACTGCAGAATGATTTTTAGGTAGTTGTTTATTTATTTAGTTTTAAATATAAGCCTTGTCTACATTTAACTTGTTTCCAAAATGCATGTGTGCTTTCAGTCATCAGCACCAAAAATCTGGACTCTTATTAATTACTTAGAAACATTTCACATAAAATACGGAGATGCCAAAGTATTTTAAATTCTCTCTGATATAATTTGAGAGTAGATATAAATAAATGACTCCCTTTGTGATGAAATAGATTATCAAGTCCTCCAATTGGAATATCAGAAATACTAATAACACACACACGCACACACAAAATGCCCTAGAGTGAAAACGTGTGCTTGATTGAATCAGAAATATAAAAAGGCATTTTGTTCCTATAAATTACAGAATCAAATTATGGATAGAATTGGATGTGTATGTGTGGAAGGACACAGCCAAAATACAGTTCTTGTTTCCTCATCATCCTTATCTCTGCTTAACCATGGTAGGTTAATGGAGATATCTTACTGGATCCATTATTTCAATACAGATGTCACTAACTTCTCTCAGACATAGTTTAATTGCTGTCAGTTTCTAATGAACTTTATAATCCTGAGGGAAAGTGAACCTCCTTCAATAAGGTTCACTAGCTCACTACAGAATACTAAGCAGCACAAATTACTGATACTGACATAATTAATAATACTGCTTGGGAAGAAATTTATTCCAAAGGATTGGCCAAGAATTAAATGTATTAGATACTATACAGAATAATATATTTTCTAACCTATCACTATTCTAATGTAATATGCTACGATAATATTGATCATTTTTCAAAACATAGACTAAGAATCCCTTATTTGCAACACTAAATTCATAGCAATTCTGACGCCTGTATTGTGTCACAGCTGCTGAACTGGAATTTTGCCAATCGAGATATGAACAACATTGTTCTTAATGTGTAGTAAGATCAAGGGACTTTTTCCTACTGATGTTTATTTTGATAAAATATTATATAAAATGGGAAGCCGAGCAAGATGGCTGAATAGAGGCTACCACTGATCATCTTCCCCACAAGAATACCAAATTTAACGGCTATTAATATCTTCATTTAAAAAGCACCTTCATAAGCACCAAAAATCAGACAAGTGATTGCAGTACTTAGTTTTAACTTCATATCACTGGAAGAGGCCCTGAAGAGGGTAGGAAAGGCAGTCTTGAATTGCCAGTGCCATCCCTCCCCACTCCCTGGCAGCAGCTGTGTGGTACACAGAGGAAATTGTGGGACCTTGCGTTAGAACTCAGTGCTGCAAACACTGGGTGGAACTCAGTCAATGCCCATGGAGGGAGCATTTAGATCAGCCCTCGTCAGAGGAAAATCACCCATCTCATCAGTCAGAACTAGAGTTTTGTCAAGCCTCACCACCACAGGTTAAAGTGCTCTGGAGTTCTAAATAAACTTGAAAGACTGTCTAGGCCACAATGACTGCAACTCCTATGCAAGTACTAGTGCTGTGCTGTGCCTGGAGCCAGTGGACTTGGTGGGCATGTGTCCTAATGAGGCACCAGTAGGGGAAGCTAAGGGAGTTTTTGCATCACCATTCCCCAAAGTCAGGCAGCATGAGTCACAGATCCAAAAGAGACCCTTCAACTTGAGGAGAACAGAAGGAAGAGTAAAGAGGGCTTTGTCTTGCAAATTGGATACCAGCTCCACCACGGTAGGAGAGGGCATGGGACAGAGTCATAAGGCCCATATTCCAGGCCCTAGCTCATGGATGACATTTCTGGACACTTGCTCCCTTGAAAAGAAGGGCCCAATCCTGCAGGATTTATTACCACCCGATGACTAAAGAGATCTTGGTCCCTGAAAATCAGCAGCAGTACTTATGCAGTACTCACCATGGGATATGGGTTTGACTCTGGCATGTGCTGACTTCAGGTTTGACCCAGCACAGTTCCAGTGATGGTGACCACAGGAGTAATGTGTCACCCCTGCCCCAGCTCTGGGTGCTTATCACAGAGAGAGACTTGGTTTGTTTGGGAGAAAGTAAAGGAAGAATGTAAGAGTCTCTTCCTGGTAATCCAGAGAATTCTTCCAGATCTTATCCAAGATCACCAAGGTGATACCTCTGCCAATTGGTAAGAACCACAGCATTACTGGACTTGGAATGACTCCTATTGCAGATAAAATTGTGGTGAACAAAAACTTAAATTCCAACACCGAAGTCCTTTTGAATACCTGGAAAACCTTCCAAAGAAGGACAGTTACAAAAAGAGTTCAGACTGCAAAGACTATAATAAAATACTGAACTCTTCAATGACCAGAAGCCAGCTAACAATCACAAGCATCAACACCATCTAGGAAAACGTGACCTCACCAAACAAACTAAATAAGAAATCAGAAACAAATTCTGGAGAGACAAAGATACGTGACCTTTCACACAGATAATTCAAAATAGCTGTGACAACATTTAGCTCTGTATCCCCACCTAAATCTCATGTCAATTGTCATTCCCAGTGTTGGATGAAGGGCCTGCTGGGAGGTGACTGAATCATGGGTGCAGACTTCCCTCTTTCTCTTCTCACGATAGAGTTCTCATGAGATCTGGTTATTTGAAAGTGTGTAGCCCCTCCCCTTTCTCTCTTTATTCCTCCTGCAGGCCACGTAGGATGTGCCAGTTTCCCCTTCACCTTCCATCATAATTGTACGTTTCTTGAAGCCTCCAGAGCTGTACTTCCTGTACAGCTTGAAGAACTCTGAGTCAATGAAATTTTTCTTTGTAAATTACCCAGTCTCAGGTAGTTATTTACAGTGGCGTGAGAATTAACTAATACAAGCTGTCTTGAGAAAACTCCAAGAAATTCAAGGTAACATAAAGAAGGGGTTCAGAATTCTAACAAATAAATTTAACAAAGAAATTGAAATAATTTTAAAAAATCAAGTAGAAATTTTGGAGCTGAAAAATGGAAGTGACCTACTGAAGAATACATCATGCCTATATGATCTACAAAAAGCCTTAAAAGGGGAAATCTAAGAATTATTGGTTTTCAAGAGGAGGTAGAAAAAGCTAGGTAGAAAGTTTATTCAAAAGGATAAACAGATAACTTCACCAACATAGAGAAAGATACTTAATACAAAAAGGTTATAGAACACCAATATTTGAGTACAAGAAGGTTATAGAAACCTAAGAATATTTAACCCAAAGAAGATTAACTCAAGGCATTTAATAATCAAACTGCTAAAGGTCAAGGATAAATAAAGGACTCGAAAAGCAGCAAGAAAAAGAAACAAGTAACATAAAATGGAGCTGCAATACACCTGGCAGCAGACTTTTAAATGGAAACTTTATAGGCCAGGTGAGATTTGCATGACACATTTAAAGTGCTGAAGGAAAAAAATAAAACTTTACTCTGAAATAGTACATCTGGCAAAAATATCCTCCAAACGTGAAGGAGAAATAAAGACTTTCCCAGACAAACAAAAGCTGAGAGATTTCATCAACACCAGACCTCTCCTACAAGAAATGCTAAAGGGAGTTCTTCAAACTGAAAGAAAAGAACATTAATGAGCGATAAGAAATCAAGTGAAGATAAAAAACTCACTGGTAATAGTAAGTACACAGAAATACAGAATATTATAACACTGTAATTTGGTATGTAGACTCCTGATACCTTCAGTAGAAGGATGAAAAAATGAAACGATAAAAAATAACTACAACTTTTCAAGACACAGCACATTAAAGTTTAAATAGAAAAGACAAAAAGTCTAAAAGCAAGAGGATGAAACTAAAGTGTGGAGTTTTCATTAGTTTTCTTTTCACTTGCTTCTTGTTATGCAATCAGTGTTAAATTGTCGTCAGTTTAAAATAATGGATTATAGGATAGTACTTGCAATCCCAAATTGAAAAACATACAATGAATACACAAAAAATTAAAAGCAATAAATTAAAACATGCCACAAGAGAAAATGACCTTCATTAAAAAAAAAAAAAAAAAAAAAAGACAAGAAGGAAGGAAAGAAAGAAGAGATCAAAACCCAAGCAAAAAACTAACAAAATGGCAGGAGTAAGGTTTTATTTATCAATAGTAGCATTGAATGTCAATGCAATAAACTCTCCAGTGAAAAGACACAAACAGGTTGAATGGATTATAAAAAGCGAGAGCCAACAAACTGTTATCTACAAGAAACACACTTCACCAACAGAGACACACATAGATCGAAAATGAAGGGATATAAAAAGATATTCCATGCTGATGGAAATCAAGAAAGAACAGAAGTAGCTACACATCTATCAGACAAAATAGAATTCAAGACAAAAGCTATAAAAAAAGAAGAAGAAGTTCATTTTATGATAAATGGGTCAATTCAGCAAGAGGATATAACAACTTTAAATATTTATGCACCCAACACTGAGGTACCCAGATATATAAAGCAAATCTTTTTAGGGTTAAAGAGAGAGATAGACCCTGAAAGAATAATAGTTGGAGACTCCAACACCCCACTTTCTGCATTGGTCAGATCTTCCAAACAGAAAATCAGCAAAGAAACATTGGACTTCATCTGCACTATATAGCATACGAACCTAATAGATACTTACAGAACATTTCATTCAACACCTGAAGAATACACATTCTTTTTCTCAGCAAATCGATCATTCTAAAGAATGGATGATATATTAGGCCCCAAACACGTCTCAAAACATTGAATAAACTGAAACATTTTCTCGGACCACAATTGAATACAACTATAGATCAATAATAAGAGGAATTCTGGAAACTATACAAATACAAAGAAATAAAACAATATTCTCCTAAATGTCTAGTAAGTCAATGAAGAGATGAGGAAGGAAATTGAAAAATTTCTTGAAACAAATGATAAGGGAAAGAGAACATACCAAAACCTGTGGGATAGAGCAAAAACAGTAATAAGAGAGACGTTTATAGCTATAAATGCCTACATCTAAAAAAGAAAAACTTGAAATAAACAACCTGTCAGTGCATCTTAAGGAACTAGAAAAGCAAGAGCAAACTGAACCCAAAATTAGTAGAAGCAAGGAAATAATAAATATTAGAGCAGAAATAAGTGAAATTGAAATAAAAACAATAATACCAAAGATCAGTGAGATAAAGGTTGTTTTTTTGAAAGAATAAAAAAATTGACAAAACTTTAGCCAGAATAACAACCAAAAAGGGAGAAGACACAAATAATTAAAATCACAGATGAAAAAGGAAACATTACAACTGATACCACAGAAATTCAAAGGACCATTATAGGTTATTATAAATGACTATATGCCAATAAATTGGAAAATCTAGAAGAAAAGAATAAATTCCTAGGCACATACAACCTCCCATGATTGAACCAGGAAGAAATATAAAACCTGAATAGATCGATAATAATTAATGAGATTGAAGCTGTAATAAAAAGTCTCCCAGTAAAGAATATCCCAGAATCCTATGGCTTCACTGCTGAATTCTACCAATCATTTAAAGAAGAACTAATACCAACCCTACTCAAACTATTTCTATGTATTAATCCATTCTCACATTGATATAAGAAAATATCCAAGACTGAGTAACTTATAAAAGAAAGAGGTTTCATTGACTTGCACTTTTATGTGACTGAGAGGCCTCAGGAAACTTACAATTATAGCAGAAGGCACTTCTTTACAGGGCAGCAGGAGAGAGAATGAGTGCAAGCTGAGGAAATGCCAGACACTTATAAAACCATCAGCTCTCATGAGAACTTACTATCATGAGGAGAGCATGGGGGAAACTGCCCCCATGATCCAATTACCTCCACCTGGTCCTGCCATTGATATGTAGGGATTATGGGGATTACAATTCAAGGTGAGATTTGTGTGGGGACACAGAGCCAAACCATATAATTTCACCCTGGACCCTCCCAAATCTCATGTCTTTTCACATTTCAAAACAAATCATACCTTCTCAACAGTCTCCTAAATTCTTAATTTCAGCATTAACTCAAATGTTCACAGTCCAAAGTTCATCTGAAACAAAGGAAGTCCCTTCTGCCTATGAGCCTGTAAAATCAAAAGCAAGATAGGTACTTCCTAGATACAATAGGGAAACAGGCATTGGGTAAATGCTCCCATTCCAAGTGGGAGATTTAATAAGGCAGTCATTAAACCTTAAAATTATTTTGACTACATGTCTCACATTCAGGTCATGCTGATGCAAGAGGTGGGCTCCCCCAGCCTTGGGCAGCTCCACCCCTGTGGCTTTGCAGGGTACAGCCCCACTCCTGGCTGTTTTCACTGGCTATTGTTGAGTGTCTGCTGATTTTCCAGGCACACAGTACAAGCTGTTGGTAGATCTGGCTTTCTGGGGTCAGGAGGATGGTGGCTCTCTTCTCACAGCTCCACTAGGCAGTGCCCCTGTGGGAACTCTGTGTGAAGGCTCCAACCCCACATTTCCCTTCCACATTTCCCTATCAGAGGTTCTCCACAAGGGGCTCTGCCCCTGCAGAAGAGTTCAGCCTGGACTTTCAGGTGTTTCCATACATTCTCTGAAATCTAGGCAGAGGTTCCCAAACCTCAGTTCTTGTCCTCTGTGCACCTGTAGGACCAACACCACATGAAAGCTGTCAATTCTTGAGGCTTGCACCCTCTGAAGCAACAGCCTGAGCTGTACCTTGGCCCTGTTCAGCCATGGCTGGAGCAGCTGGGGCACAGAGCACCAAGTTCTGAGGCTATACACAACAGAGGAGGGGGCATCCCAGGAAACCATTTTTCCCTCCTAGGCCTCCAGGCCTGTAATGGGAGGGGCTACTGTGAACGTCTCTGACATGCTCTGAAGACATTTTCCCCACTGTCTTGGTGATTGGCATTTGGCTCCTCTTACTTATCCAAATTTCTGCAACCAGCTTGAATTTCTCCCCAGAAAATGGCATTTTTGTTTTCTACTGCATTGTCAGGCTGCAAGTTTTCTAAACTTTTATGCTGTGTCACCTCTTGAATTTCTAAGATTTGCTCTTTAGAAATTTCCGCCCCTGGATATTCTAAATCATCTCTCTTAAGTTCAAAGTTCCACAGATCTCTAGGGCAGAGGCAAAAAGCCTCCAGTCTCTTTGCTAAAGCATAGCAAGAATGACCTTTACTCCAGTTCCCAACAAGTTTCTTGTCTCCATCTTAGACCACCTCAGCCTGGACTTCATTGTCCATATCACTATCAGCATTTTGGTCAAAGCCATTCAACAAGTCTCTAGGAAGTTCCAAACTTGCCCACATTTTCCTGTCTTCTTCTCAGTCCTCCAAACTGTTTCAACTTCTGCCTGTTACCCAGTTCCAAAGTCACTTCAACATTTTCAGGCATCTTTATAATAGCACCCCACTCTCCATGGTACCAATTTACTGTATTTGTTCATTCTCATGCTGCTACAAGGAAATATCTGAGACTGGGTAATTTATAAGGGAAAGAAGTTTAATACTCACAGTTCTGATTGACTGGGAAGGCCCCAGGAAACTTACAATTATGATACTAGGCACCTCTTCACAGGGTGGCAGGAGAGAGAATGAGTGCAAACAGAGTAAATGCCAGATGCTTATAAAACCATCAGATCTCTTGAGAATTCAGTCACTGTCATGAGAACAGCAGGGGTGAACCACTCCCACAATCCAATTACCTCCACCTGGTCCTGCCCATGTGGCGATTATGGGGATTACAATTCAAGGTGAGATATGGGGGGGAGGGGAGGGGACACATAACCAAACCATATCATCCTATAAATAGAAGAGGAGGGAATACTTTTAAACTCATTTTATAAGGCCAGTATTACCCATATACCAAAACCAGTCATAAATGCATTGGGGAAAAAAAAAAAAAAAAAAAAAAAAAAACTACACTCCAATATCCCTGATGAACATTGATGCAAGAAACCTCAACCAAATACTAGCAAACAAAATTCGACAGCACATTAAAAAGATTATTGAATATGATGAAGTGAGATTTATCTAAGGGATGCAAGAATGTTTTAACATACGAAAATCAGTCAATGTGACATCATATAAACAGAATGAAGAATAAAAACCATATGATCATTTCAACTGATACTGAAATTGCATTTGATAAAATTCAATATTCCTTCATGATAAAAACCCTCAAGAAACTGGGGTTAGAAGGAACATACCTCAACACAATAAAAGGCATATATGACAGACCCACAGCTAATGTCATACTGAATGGGGAAAAACTGAAAGCCTTTCCTCTAAGATCTGTAATATGACAAAGATGCCCACTGTCATGACTATTGTTTAACATAGTACTGGAAGTCCTGGCTAGAGCAGTCAGACATGAGAGATATAAAGGCCATCCAAACTGAAAAGGAAGAAATCAAATTATCCTTGTTTGAAGATGATATGATTTTATATTTGAAAAAATCTAACAAACCTATTTCCTTAAAAATTATTGGAACTGACAAGCAAATTCAGTACAGTTTCAGGACACAAAATCAACATACAAAAATCAGTAACAGTCCTATATGCCAACAGCAAACAATCTGAAAAAGAAATCAAGAGAGTAATCCCATTTTAAAAAGCTATGAATAAAACTAAATATATAGAAATTAACTGAACCAAAGAAGTGAAAGATGTTTACAATGAAAACTATGAAACACTGATAAAAGTAATTGAAGAGGGCACAAGAAACGGAAAGATCTTCCATGTTCATGAATTGAAAGAATCAATATTGTCAAAATGCCTGTACAACCCAAGACCATCTACATATTCCTTGTAATACCTATCAAAATACCAATGACATTCCTTACAGGAATACAGAAAAACCCTCTTAAAATTAATATGGAACTGCAAAAGACCCAGAACAGAAAAAGCAATTCTGAACAAAAATAACGGAACTAGAGAAATGACATTATCTGACTTCACATTATACTACAGAGCTATAATTACCTTTAAAAGCATAGTACAGGCGTAAAAACAGACACATAGACCCATGGAACAAATAAAAAACCCAGAAACAAATTCATACATCTACAGTGAAGTCTTTTTTGAAAAAGTTTCCAACAACATACATTGAGGAAAGGAAAGTCTCTTTAATAAATGGTGCTGGGTAAACTGGATATCCATATGTAAAAGGATAAAACTAGACCTCTACCTCTTGCCGTATACAAAAATCAAATCAAAATGGATTAAAGACAAATCTAAGACCAAGCTATGAAACTACTAAAAGAAAACACTGGAGCAACTCTCTAGGGCATCCGATTCAGCAAAGATTTATTGAATAATATTCTACAAGCACAGGCAACCAAAGCAAACATGGACAAATGGGATCACATCAAGTTAAAAAGCTTCTGCACGGCAAAGGATGCAACCAACAAAATGAAGAGACAATCCACAGAATGGGAGAAAATATCTGCAAACTATCCACCTGACAAGGGATTAATAACCAGAATATATAAGGAGCTCAAAAACTCTGTAGGAAAAATCCAATAATCTGATTTTTAATATGGGCAAAGGATACAAATAGGCATTTCTCAAAAGACATACAAACGGCAAACAGGTATATGAAAAGGTGCTTAACCTCACTGATCATCAGAGAAATGCAAATCAAAACTACAATGAGATATTATGTCATCCCAGTCTAAAATGGCTTATAACCATGCTTGCTTCGGCAGCACATATACTAAAACTGGAACGGTACAGAGAAGATTAGCATGGCCTCTGCGCAAGGATGACACACAAATTTGTGAAGTGTTCCATATTTTTCATACTGAATGGGCAAAAACTGGAAGCATTCCCTTTGAAAACTGGCACAAGACAGGGATGCCCTCTCTCACCACTCCTATTCAACATAGTGTTGGAAGTTCTGGCTACGGCAATCAGGCAAGAGAAAGAAATAAAGGGTATTCAGTTAGGAAAAGAGGAAGTCAAATTATCTCTGCAGATGACACGATTATATATTTAGAAAACCCCATTGTCTCAGCCCAAAATCTCGTTAAGCTGATAAGGAACTTCAGCAAAGTCTCAGGATACAAAATCAATGTGCAAAAATCACAAGCATTCTTATACACCAGTAACAGACAAACAGAGAGCCAAATCATGAATGAACTTCCATTCACAATTGCTTCAAAGAGAATAAAATACCTAGGAATTCAACTTACAAGGGATGTGAAGGACCTCTTCAAGGAGAACTACAAACCACTGTTCAACAAAATAAAAGAGAACACAAAGAAATGGAAGAACATTCCATGCTCATGGACAGGAAGAATCAATATCGTGAAAATGGCCATACTGCCCAAGGTAATTTATAGATTCCATGCCATCCCCATCAAGCCACCAATGGCTTTCTTCACAGAATTGGAAAAACTACTTTAAATTTCATATGGAACCAAAAAAGAGCCCGCATTGCCAAGACAATCCTAAGCAAAAGGAACAAAGCTGGAGGCATCACGCTACCTGACTTCAAACTATACTACAAGGCTACAGTAACCAAAACAGTGATACAGACCAATGGAACAGAACAGAGCCCTCAGAAATAATACAAACATAATTTTCTCTTTTTAAAACTGACATGGTATATACATATGATTTTAGCTGCATTATTATACATACTCACCCACATTTAAAATACTTTACAAAAAAATTAAAGGCAAATTGCAATCTAAAAGATTTTATTTGCAATACATATTACATATTAACGAAGATTAAATTATGAGACTACATAGTATTTTTTAAATTAAATAAAAAGTAGACTGGGAAATCAAATAAAAAAATGAGACTGAATATAAACAAGAAATTCACAAAAGAAATTTTAAAAAATAATGTGTTCAACCACTTTAGTAATCAGGAAAATGCTAATTATACTGTATGTATTGGGCATATATTATATCTCATTAATTTGAATGATATTATCCAATGTTTCTAAAGGTGTAAAAAACTCTTGTATTCTATTGGTTGCTATACTTTCCTCTTCAGAAAGCAATACACTTAGTAGCTTTTTCTATCCACTTATACATATGCTTATTTTTTGTACATAAGTGGGATCACACTGTAAACACTGTTCTACAAATTTCTTCTTTCTGTTAATATAAAAGTATAAGCATTTTATAAAAACTCGTACAAACTGTTGGTTGTTAGGCATCAATTTGAGGGTAATTTAGAAAAATTAATGAAAATATAAGCTATCCACACTTTCTTGCCTTAGCTAATTTACTTCTATGACTCTGTCATACAGATTGTGTGCATGTACACACGATGTATGAAAAGGAATATTACAAGCAGTGTTGTTCATAATAGTAGATCATAGAAAGCAATGTATGTTTCATCCTAGGCAAGTGATTTGCTACTTAGTGGAATATTTCATGTTATACTATGGTAATTGCTGAAAAAAATAAGGTGCTCTTAAGTGTGCTGAAGTATAAAGATACACAGATGCTTTTAAGGAGAAAAAGCAATTTGCAGAATCCTATGTACAATATGATCCCACTAATGTACAAATGCATATACATATGTATAAATGGAGAAAAAACGCTAAGAGTATTGCTTTCTGAAGAGGGCACTATAATCCACAGAGTGGATACAGAAAGGAAATTTTTATATTTTAGTCCACATAGTTTTATAATGCTGAAAAATTTACATTGAGCGTATGTTTGATGAGCCCATTGGCTTTAGAGTATATAAAATTTTACACAAAATAGTAATATAAAAATAGCAATAGTAAGGCCACCAATCAAAAGAAAGATGTGGAATATTATAGATTAATTTTAAAATGGATGGATGAATAAAGTTACTAAACACATGGAAATATAGAGGACATAAGTAGGAACACAATGAATATGTTTGAAATTAAATAAAAAGATTAGCCTTATATAATATTTTTAGAATGTAATTTTTTCAATTTTAATTTTTAAATTTTTATGGGCATATAGTAGTTATATATGTTTATGTGATATGGGATATGTTGATACAGTCATATGATGTATAATAATCACATCAGCGTAAATGAGATATCCATCACCTGAAGCATTTGTCCTTTGTTACAAATCATCGGACTATACCCTTTTAGTTATTTTAAAATGTACAATTAAATTATTATTGACTATAGTCAGCCTGTTGTACTACCAAATATTGATCTATTCATTCTTTCTATGTTTTTGTACCCATTAATCACCCACTCTTTACACTCCTTACTACCTTTCCCAGCCTCTGGTAACCATCTTTCTACTCTCTCTCTCTGACTTCAGTTGTTTTAATTTTTAGCTCCTGCAAATACATGAAAACATGTGACTTTATGTCTTTCTGTGCCTGACTTATTTCACTCAACATAAAGACCTCCAGTTCCATCCATGTTGTAAATGACAAAATCTCATTCCTCTTTATGGCTGAATAGTACTCCATTGTGTATACCTACCTGACACTTAGGTTGCCTCAGAATCTTAGTTATTGTGAATAGTGCTGCAATAAACCTAGGAGGGCAGATAGTACTTCAGTATACTGATATTCTTTCTTTTGGGTATATACCTACCAGTAAAATTGCTGGATTTTATAGCAGCTCTGCTTGTAGTAGTTTTATAGTTTGAGGTCTTAGATTTAAGTCATTAATTCATTTTGATTTTTTTTCTGGTAAATGGTGAGAGATGGGGCCTAGTTTTATTCTCCTGCATAAGGACATCCAGTTTTCCCAACATCATTTATTGAAAAGACTGTCTTTTTTCCCAGTGTATGCTCTTGGCACCTTTGTAGAAAATGAGTTCACTGTAGGTGTGTGGATTTGTTCCTATGTTCTCTATTCTGTTCCATTGGTCTATGTGTCTGTTTTTATGACAGTATCATACTGTTTCAGTGACTATAGCTCTATAGTATAATTTGAAGTCAGATTAATGTTAACCCTTCAATTTTGTCCTTTTTGTGTAGGCTAGCTTTGTCTATTCTGGGTCTTTTGTTGTTCTGTATAAACTTTAGGATTGTATTTTCTGTTTCTATGAAGAATGTCATTGGTATTTTCATAAGAATTACATTGAATATGTAGATTGCTTTGGGTAGTATAAACATTTTAACAATTTTAATTCTTTCAATCTATGAACATGGAATATTTTTCCATTTTTGTGTCCTCTCCAATTTCTTTCATTTGTGTTTTATAGTTTTCATTAGAGATCTTCTACTTCCTTGGTTAATTCCTAGGTATGTAATTTTATGTGAGGCTATTGTACATAGGATTACTGTTTTATTTAATTTTCACATTGTTCACTCTTGGTATGTAGAAATGCCACTGATTTTTTGTATGTTGATTTCGTATTCTACAACTTGACTGAAGTCATTTATCCATTCTAATAATTTTCTTGTGGAATCTTTCATTTTTTCCAAATATAAGATCATATCATCTGCAAACAAGGATAATTTCACTTCTTCCACTCTAATTTGAATGCTTTTATATCTTTCTCTTGTCTGACTGCTGTAGTTAGGACTTCCAGTACTTTGTTGAGTAACCATGGTAACAGCGGTCATCCTTGTTCCAGATTTTAGAGGAAATACTTTCAGTTTTTCTCTATTTAGTATGAACTAGCTGTGGGTTTGTCATATGCAGCTTTTTTATATTGAGGCATATTGCTTCTATCCACTTTTTAAGTGACTTTGTCATGAAGGAAAGTTGGCTTTTATAAATGCTTCTTCAGCATCAATTGTAATGATGATATAGTTTTTACCCTTCATTCTGTTGATATGATGTATCACATCGACTGGGTTGCATATGTTGAATCATCCTTGAATCCCAGGGATAAATCTCGTTTGATTGTGATACATGATCTTTCTGATATATTGTTGAATTTGGCTTGAAAATATTTTTTGACAATTTTTTCATTGATATTTTTCAGAGATATTGGCCTATTTTCATTTTTTGGTATATCTTTTTCTGGTTTTGGTATCAGGGTAATACTGGCCTCATAGAATGCATTGGAAGTATTCCTGCCTCTTCTATTTTTGGAAATAGCTTGGGTAGAGTTGGTATTAGTTCTTCCTTAAATGTTTGATAGAAGTCAGCAGTGAAACCATTAGGTTCCAGGCTTTTCCTTACTGGTAGACTTTTTATTATGGCTTCACTCTCATCACTTGTTATGAGATTTAGATTAGGTTCTAGATTTCTCCCTGCTCCAATCTTGTTAGGTTGTGTATATCTATGAATTTGTTCAATTCTTCTAGATTTTCCAAATATATCAGCACATTAGTTGCTCATTGTGGCCACGAATGATCCTTTGAATTTCTACAGTTTTAGTTATAGTGTCTCCTTTTTCATTTTTGATTTTATTTATTTGGATCTTATCTCTTTTTCTTAGTCTGGCTAAAGTATTGTCAATTTTGGTTTTCAAAAAAAAAAAAAAAAAAAACCTTTTCGACTCATTGATCTCTGGTATTGTTGTTCTTATTTCAATTTCATTTATTCCTATTCTGATCTTTTCTTCTACCAATTTTGTTACTCTCTTTTTTTATTTTTTTTCTTCTACCAACTTTGGATTTGGTTTTCTCTTGCTTTTCTAGTTCTTTAAGATGCATTGGTAGATTTTTTTTGAAGTTTTTCTCTCTTTTTATTTTGATCTAGGCACTTATAACTATAAAATAGTCTCTTATTACTGCTTTTGCTGTATCCCATAGGTTTTGGTACATTGTGTTTCCATTATTATTTATTTCAATAAATGTTTCAATTTCCTTCTTAATTTCTTCATTGACTTCATTTAGGAACATATTGTTTAATTTCCATGTATTTTTATAGTTTCCAAAATTCCTGTTGTTATTTATTTCTAATTTTATTTCATTGTAGTCAGAGAAGATGCTTGACATTACTTAAAATTCTTTGAGTGTTTTAAGAATTGTTTTGTGGCCTAATGTATAATATATCCTTGACAATGATCCATGTGCTGAGAAAAAGAATATGTAATCTGTAGCTCTTGGAAAAAAAAATTTTTTTAATGGAGTCTTGCTCTGTTACCAGGCTAGAGTAGCTCGAGTACAGCAGCATAATCTCGGCTAACTGCAACTTCTGCCTCCCAGGTTCAATCGATTCTCCTGCCTCAGTCTCCTGAGTAGCTGGGAATACAGGTGCTCACCACCATGCCCAGCTAATTTTTTTGTATTTTAGTAGAGATGAGGTTTCACCATTTTGGCCAGGATGGTCTCAATCTCTGGACCTTGTGATCCACCCACCTTGGCCTCCCAAAGTTCTGGGATTACAGGTGTGAGCCACCGCACCTGGCTGGAAGAAATATTTTGTAAATATCTATTAGGTCCATTTGGTCTATAGTGCAGATTAAGCCTGATGTTTCTTTGTTGATTTTCTGTCTAGAAGATCTGTTCAATGCTGAAAGTGGGGTGTTGAAGTCTCCAGCTATTATTTTATTGAGGCCTATCTCTCTCTTTAGCTCTCATAAGATTTGCTTTATATATCTAGGTGCTCCAGTGTTGGGTGCATATATATTTAAAATTGTTATATCCTCTTGCGAAATTGTCATTTTATCATATAGTGACCTTCTTTGTCTCTTCCTATAGTTTTGGTCTCGAAGTCTATTTTGTCTTATACAAGTATAGTGACTCCTGCTCTCTTTTTGTTTCCATTGTCATGGAATATATTTTTTCACTTATTTGTTTTCAGTTTATATGTGTCTATATAGGCGAAGTGTGCTTCTTGTAGGCAACAGATCATAGGTTCTTGTTTTTTTAATCCATTCAGCCTGTCTATGTCTTTTGATTGGAGCATTTAGTCCATTTACATTCAATGTTATTACTGATCAGTAAGGACTTACTCCTGCCATGTTTTTTTTCTGGTTGTTTTGTCATCTTCTCTTCCTTCCTTCTTTCCTTTCTTTTTTCCTGTAGTGAAGGTGATTTTCTCTAGTGATATGATTTAGTTTTTTGCTTCTTATTTTCTGTGTTACACTATTTGATTTTGGTTTGGGGTTACCATGAGGCTTGCAAGTCCTGTTATAACCCATTATTTTAACCTGTTAACAACTTGACACTCTTTGCCAAACCAAACTAACAAACAAGCAAAAAGCAAGTAAAAGAAAACTCTATGCCTTAACTTCATCCAGAAGGTTTTAAATTTTTCATTGTTTCTATGAATATCTTACTGCACTATCTGTGTTTTGAGAAGTTTTTGTAGTTATTATTTTTTATTGGTTTGTCATTTAGCCTTTCTACTTAGGATAATATAGTTTACACACCACAGTTACAGTGTTATAACATTTTGTGTGTTTCTGTGTACTTACTATTACCGGTAAGTTTTGCACCTTCAGATGATTATTTATTGCTCATTAATGTCATTTTTTTTGACAGAAATACTCTCTTTAGCATTTCTCATAGGACAGGTCTGATATTAATGAAATCCCTCAGCTTCTATTTGCCTGGGAAAGTCTTAATTTCTTCTTTATGTTTAAAGGATATTTTTTTGCAGGATATAATATTCCAGGTAAACTTTTTTTTCCCTTCAGAACTTAAAATATGTCATGCCAGTCTCTCCTGGCTAGTAAGGTCTCTACTAAAAAGTCTGTTGCCAGATATATTAGTGCTCCATGAGTGTTATTTGTTTCTTTTGTCTTGCTGCTTTTAGAATCCTTTCTCTATCCTTGACTGTTGGGAGTTTGATTATTAAATGTTTTCAGGTAGTTTTCTTTGGGTTAAATGTACTTGGCTTGGCATCCCATAATACTCTTGTGCTTGGATATTGACATACTTCTCTAGATTTGAGAAGTTCTCTGTTATATTATCTCTTTGAATAAACTTTCTACCCCATCTCTTTCTATAACCTCTGTTTAAGGCCAATGACTCTTAGATTTGCTCCTTTGATTCTATTTTCTAGATATTGTAGGTATGCTTCATGCTTCATTTTTTAAATCACTTTTTCTTTTGTCTCCTCTGATTGTGTATTTTCAAATAGCTATCTTCAAATTCACTGAGTCTTTCTTCTACTTGATCCATTGTTTTATTAAAGGACTCTGATGCACTTTTCAGTATGAAAAATTACATTTTTCAGCTCCAGAATTTTAGCTTGATTCTTTTTATTTGTTTCAATTTCTTTGTTAAATTTATCTAATAGAATTCTGAATTCCTTCTCTGTGTTATCCTCAATTTCTTTAAATTTCCTCAACACAGCTATTTTGGATTCCCTTTCTGAACAGTCACATATCTCTGTTTTTCTAGGATCAGTCCTTGGTGCTTTATTTAGGTCACCTGGTAAGGTCATGTCTTCCTGGGTGGTGTTGGTTCTAGTGTATGTTTTTCAGCATCTGGGCACTGAAGAGTTAGATATTCATTATAGTCTTCGCTGTCTAGGTTTATTTGTAGCTGTTTCTCTTGGGAAGGCTTTCAACATATTTGAAAGGACTTGGGTGTTAAGATCTAAGATGTATCTACTTTAGTGACCACCCCAAGCTCAATAATATTGGGGTTCTTTCAGGCTCATAGAGATGCCACCTTGATACTGTTGGACAAAATCTTAGAGAATTCTCTGGATTACCAGGCAGAAACTCATGTTCTCTTCCCTTACTTTCTCCCAAACATACAGAATCTCTATCTCTGTTTTGAGCCACCTGAAGCTACGAATAGAGTGACACAATCACCCCTGTGGCCTCCACCACAATGACTGTGCTCGGTCAGATCTGAAGCCAGCACATAGCTAGGCCTCGCCTAAAGTCTGCCAAAACCACTCCCTGGCTACTTCCCCAGGTCTTCCGCTGAAGACCCTGGGGCTCTGCAATTAGCAGGTGCAAAGCCAGGCAGGCCTGTGTCCTTCCCTTCAGTGTGGCAAGGTGCCCCAGGCCCCAGGTGGGTCCAGAGGTGTCTGGGAGTCAGGGAGTAGAGTCCAAAACCTTAGAAGTCTACATGGTGTTCTATTATATTCTGACTCAATTGGCACTCAAACCACAAGAAGAAGTACTTGCCACTCTTTCCACCCCCTTCCAAAGGCAGAGGAATCTCACTCTGTAGCAGCCCCTTGCCCCGCTACCACTGCCCCAGGCCACAAAGAGTACTGCTAGACAACTAGTCAATGTTCCGTTAAGGACCAAGTTTTCTTAAGTCAGCTTGTTCTGAACGCTGCCTGGCCTAGAACTCACCCTTTGGGGCAATGGGTTCCCCTCTGGCCCAGGGCAGTCCCAGAAATGCTGTCCAAGAGTCAAATCCTGGAAATGAGGACTCCAAAAGCCCCCTTGGTGTTTTGCTTGGCTGTGGTGGTACTGAAAGTGCAAGACAAAGGTTCCCTTTACTTTCCCCTCTTCTTTTCTCAAACAGAAGGAGTATTGCCCTGTAGCCACCACAGTTTGTAATGTGCTGCATCCCACCCGAAGCCAGCAAGTCTCAGAGACTCGCTCAAAGCCCTCAACATAGTACCTAGGTATTGCTGCTGGTTGTTCATGCCCCAAGGGCTCTTCAGTTACACCACAATGAATTCTGGCAGGACTAGGTCCTTTTCTTCAAGGCAGCAGTTTCACTTCTGGTCTAGGGTGTGTCTAGAAATGTCCTCTGAGAGCTGGGACCTTGTACAGGGGCCTCACGACTGTGTTTGGTGCCCTATCCTGCTATAACTGAACTGGTATCCAAGATGCAAACAAAGTCCTTCTCACTCTTTTTTTTCCTCTCCTCACACAGAAGGAAGGAGTCATTTTGGAGCCATGAGCTGTACCCCTGGGGTTAGGGAAGGGGTGATGCCATCACTCCCTTGGCTGTCCCAATTGGTGTCTCATCCCCCAACCTCCCCACACCCCTGCCGGTTCATTGTCTCTGGGCCTAGTTCAGCATTAGTACTCGCCTAAGATTTGCGGTATTTATGGCCTAAACTGCCTTTCAAGTTTACTTGGAGACACAGAGTGCTATAGTTTTCAGTGGCAAGATTTGCAGGCACTCAAATTCTGACCATTGGGATCCATGATTCTCCTCTAGCTAGGGCTGGTTTAAAATGCTTCCTCTGTGGATAGGCATCAGCTGAGTTTGGTCCAGTTTTCCCTTCTGCTCTAACAGGACGGCACTGAGTTTAATTCCTCACAATTACTCTGCTCTCCCTGCCCTAGTGTCCAGAGATGCTCTCCTTTCCATGCCATGCTGCCACTTCCAGGGGTGGAGAAGGAGTTGCACTGGTGATTCAGGGTGTGTTTTCTATCTCTTCAGTGCATCTTTCAGGGATGTGAAGTAGAAACCAGGTACTATAGTGCTCACCTAATTTTGGGGCTTATGAAGGTGTTTTTTCTGTGTAGATAGTTGTTAACTTGGTGTCCTTGAGGGGGTGATGATCAATGGAGCCTTTTATTCTGCCATCTTGCTCCTCTTCAACTTGCATCTTCTTAAGCCATGCTGTCATTATGTGATTTTTATGTATAATTTTAGTAACTTTGTAGTTTATGTTTGCTTGCTTTCCTTTCGTTGACACCTGATAATTGTACATATTTTGGAGGTACAAGGTGATGTTTCAATATGTATATATACATCGTGTAACGATCAAATCATAGTAATTATTATATCCATCACCTTAAACATTTATCATTTGTTTGTTATGAGAACATTCAAATTCCTCTCTTCTAGCTATTTGAAATATATAATAATGCATTATTATTAGCTATAGTTACTCCATGTGTAATAAAGTACCAGAACTTATTCCTACTAACTATAACATAGTACCTGTTGAGCAATATCTCTCCATCTCCCTTTCCCCTCTATTCTCCCCAGTCTCTGGTAACCAATATTCTACTCTCAACTTCTATGAGATCAATTCGTTAAAACATAGATGAGCCTAGAAAACATTATACTTGACTGTCTGTTTGTTATTGTCTTATTTTAACTTCTCTTGACTTTATTTATGTTTGTTAATTGGTAAGTTTGGATATTTGGCCCCTGCAAATCTCATGGTTGAAATGCCTCAATTTTGGAGGTAAGCCCTGGTGGGAGGTGTTTGGCTCCTGGTAGTGGGTCCCTCCTGGTAGCTTGGTGCCCTTCCCGAGGTAATGAGTGAGTTCTCACTTGATTAGTTCATGCAGGAGTTGGTTGTTTAAAAACTTCTGTCATTTATCTTGCTCTATCTCTCACCGTGTGACATGCCTGCTCCACCCTTGCCTCCCACCACAATTGTAAGCTTCCTGGGATCCTCACCAGAAGAATATTCCGGCCTTATGCTTCTTATACAATCTGCAGAACTGTGTACCAAAATAAAACTCTTTTCTTTATATATTACCTAGCCTCAGGTATTTATTTGTAGCAACACAAAATAGACTAACACATTCACATTTAAAGTTAATCTATTTTCTAAGTTTCTGAATTACAAAAATTCAGACCAACAAATTTCAGGACATTCATTATTTTGCACAGTTCAGTGGGTAGATGCAAATTTCATGAACATTTCATGGAAAACTTGACATTTAGTTATTGATTTCTCAGCATTCCTAAATATGTGTTTCTCATTGAGTGCAAGTAATGACATTTAAATTTTTTTGGTTTGGGGTTGACTTACATTTTCCGTAGCAGAATTTTCCTATATTAATACTTTCTAAACTCCATTGCCCAGAAGCATGAAGTTACTAACTCTTTTTTAGCAGAACATCTTTGCCACTTTCTCAGGGCCTGGCATATGTTTGAGTTTTTCTTTGAACATCTGTAAGTAGAAAAATGTTCTACTTCACGTTAATATGGAGCTCTACTTTTACTTTATGCTCCAGTTCCATTGCACAACTCAGTAACAAGCAGTAATTTCATGGTTTATAAAGAACTTTGAATGGTGTTGGGTATTTTGTTTATAAAAATTGAAAATGTAAATCTCGTGGTTTCTGCAGTTACTGATATCATGTGACATGATAATTTAGAGTAAACTTCGTTTTTCTACCATTTTAAATTTCAAAGATCATAAGAAAGATTAAGGAGGGATGTATGTTACCAAAGCAAGTGAATCATCTTTTTTTGGATCATCATCCACAGGGTCTATTAATTTGTAAAACCCTAGAGTCTAGAAACAAATCTTCTGTAGCTCTTTCTTAATGTTTATGTAACTTTGCTATTATAATCTGGAAAATGACCATAAGTAACACTAAGTTTTTATATTTAGGTAAACAAAAACAACAGAGGTTTTTAGTACCAAGAACAGGCCAGTGTATTTAATTTAGGATCAACAGAACAACAGTAGTTGATGTGGATCAGTAGAGATCTACAAGAATTAGTAGCTTTGAGAGTTAGCAGTGAGATTCCCAGGATATCCTTTAGCTCTTCAAGGTCATTGCTGAAGGACCTCATGGCACCAATATTTAATTGGCTTCTTAAATTCAAAGTAACTTGACTCATTTTGCTTTATAATAGCTTTGAGTGTATCAGTAGTTGGAATTTTAAGGAATCATTTTCTTATAAAAAATTTCTGAACATGAAATTTTGCCAATATTGCTACAGTTATAAAATAGTAGATGCATGCATATTTGATTTTTTGCATTTCTAACTTCAACTCTCTAAAAATAACAATATTCACACTTTCTTTCTACTTAAATAAATCCAAAGAAAAGTTTTTCAAAACATAAGGAATAGAAACATAATAAAACCAACAAGGTTTAAAGCTATAGGACTCAGCTGAAAATACTTAACACATAATAAACACTTAATAAGTTCCTAATGAATAAAAGAATAAATTATTCAGTGAGAGTCTTTGCAAAACTAAAGATTATGTAATGATAAAAGAAATATTAAACCAAATAAGACTGAAATACTATTGACAAAATGTTTAATAAATCATATATACACATAGAAATCTTTATGTTGGATTCTTACTTACATTTGCATATTCAGATTGCTCCATTAAGGTAGGCTGTGATACTTATTTTATAAACAGAGTATACCATCATAGCTATGTAAGAGAAGCCCTCCACAGACTTATGTATAGGGGTACAATTTGTCTTCATTCTGATGAAGGGAGAGAAGGAGAAATTTTCCCTCCATCTATTTCTAGAGAGCCTACTGCTACATTCTGAAAAGCCACAAAATGAAAATCAGACTAATTCTCAGTCTTTAGATTTCCTGTTTTCAGTATCGACACTCTTCCTTAGTGATTTCAGACACTTTCAGAGTTTTAAATATCATTTAAAAAATTGAATATGCGGTGTTTGGTTTTCTGTTCTTGTGATAGTTTGCTAAGAATGATGGTTTCCAGCTGCATCCACGTCCCTACAAAGGATGCAAACTCATCCTTTTTTATTGCTGCATAATATTCCATGGTGTATATGTGCCACATTTTCTTAATCCAGTCTGTCACTGATGGACATTTGGGTTGATTCCAAGTCTTTGCTATTGTGAATAGTGCCGCAATAAACATGCGTGTGCATGTGTCTTTATAGCAGCATGATTTATAATCCTTTGGGTATATACCCAGTAGTGGGATGGCTGGGTCATATGGTACGTCTAGTTCTAGATCCTTGAGGAATTGCCATACTGTTTTCCATAATGGTTGAACTAGTTTACAATCCCACCAACAGTGTAAAAGTGTTCCTATTTCTCCACATCCTCTCCAGCACCTGTTGTTTCCTGACTTTTTAATGATTGCCATTCTAACTGGTGTGAGATGGTATCTCATTGTGGTTTTGATTTGCATCTCTCTGATGGCCAATGATGATGAGCATTTTTTCATGGGGAAGGGGAACATCACACATCAGGGCCTATCATGGGGGGGGGAGGGGGGAGGGATTACATTGGGAATTATACCTGATATAAATGACGAATTGATGGGTGCTGACGAGTTGATGGGTGCAGCACACCAACATGGCACAAGTATACATATGTAACAAACCTGCATGTTATGCACATGCACCCTAGAGCTTAAAGTATAATAAAAAAAAATTGAATATGCCTAAATATATTACTCCGGTCCAGACCTAATCCCTCATTTACAGAATAATTCGTCTGAGTCCTATTCAGCATCATCATTTAGATGTCTAATAAATATCACAAAATTAACATATGCACATGTCCACTTTGAACTATTATTTCTTCAAAACCTGCACTACTTCTTCCTTTTTTTAAAAAAAGTTTTTTTAAGAGACAGGATCTCACTTTTTCACCCATGCTGGAGTAGAGTGGCACAATCATACTTAACTGCAACTCAAACTCCTGGGTTCAAGTGATCCTCCCATTTCAGCCTCCCAAGTGTCATTCATTTTCAAATGATGGCAAGTTCATCATTTCTGTCCAGGCCAAAAACATGAGTTTCATCTTCCTTCCTTCCTTACTTCCTTTTCCCCTTCCTCCCTTCCTCCTTTCCTCCATCCATCTTTCTTTCTTTTTCTTTCTTTCTTTTTCTTTCTTTCTTTCTTTCTTCCTTGTTCTTTCTCATCCTCTTTCTTCCTTTTCATTTTTTTTAATGTGCCTTTGTCTGGTTTTTATATAAGGATAACACTGGTCTTGTAGAATGAGGTTAGAAGTATTCACTCCTCCTCTATTTTGGGGAATAGTTTTGAGTAGCACTGGTATTAGTTGTTCTTTAAGTGTTTGGTAGAATTCAGCAGTAAAGCCATCAGGTCCTGGGCTTTTATTTACTGGGTGACTCTTTATTACACATTCAATCTCATTACTTGTTATTGGTATATCTATATTTTGGGTTTCTTTCTGGTTCAATCTTGGTAGGTTGTAGGTATTTGGCAATTTGTCCATTTCTTCTTGATTTTCCAATTTGTTGGCATACAGTTGCTCATGATAGCAACTAACGATCCTCTGAATTTCTGCAGTATCTGTTGTAATCATTTCTGATTTTATTTATTTGAATCTTGTCTCTTTTTACTTAGCCTGACTAAAGTTTTGTTAATACTGTTTAACTTTCAAAAACGCAACTTTTCATTTTGTTCATCTTTTGTATTTTTTATTTGTTTCAATTTCATTTATTTCTGCTCTGATCTTTATTATTCTCTTTCTTCTACCAATTTAGGGTTTGGTTTGCTCTTGCTTTCACAGCTCTTTAAGATGCGTCATTATATTGTTTATTTGAAATTTTTCCTCTTTTTCAATGTAGGCACATATAAACTTCCCTCTTAGTACTGCCTTTGCTGTATCACATAGGTTTTGGTATGTTTCGTTTCCATTATCATTTGTTTCAAGAAGTTTTTCAATGTCCTTCTTAATTTCTTCCTTGACCCACTGGTCATTCAGAAGCACAGTGTTTAATTTTTATGTATTTATATAGTTTCCAAAATTCCTCTTGTTATTTATTTCTAATTTTATTTCTTTGTGGTCAAAGAAGGTGCTTGATATTATTTCAATGTTTTTTAGTGTTTTAAGAATTGTTTTGTGACCTAATATATGGTCTATCCTTGAGAATTAACCCCGTGATAAGGAAAAGGGTGTTTATTCTGCAGCCCTTGAATGAAATAGTTTGTAAATGTCCATTAGATCTATTTGGTTTGTAATGCAGATTAAGTCTGATGTTTCGTGGTTGACTTTCTGTCTGGAAGATCATCCAGTGCTGAAAATGGGGTCTTGAAGTCTCCAACTATTATTGTATTGAACCTATCTTTTTCTTTAGTGCTAATAATATTTCCTTTTTATATCTGAGTTCTCCACTGTTGGGTGCATATATGTTTAAAGTTGTTATATCCTCTTGTGGAACTGACCCCCTTTTATCATTATATAGTGATCTTTGTCTCTTCTTACAGTTCTGATCTTGAAATCTATTTTGTCTGATATAAGTATAGCAACTCCTGTCCTTCTTTGGTTTTCATTGTCATGAAATATATTCTTCAATCCCTTTATTTTCAGTCTATATGTATCTTTACAGGTAAAGTGACTGCAGTCAAAATCTCATAAGTCTTCCTGGTGGTGTATTGTTTTGCAGCTGAGCTGGCATACAAGCAACTATATGCAATACCTGCCACTCTTCTCTCTGCTTTCCAAAGGCAGTGGACCCTCAACCCATAGCCACTGCCACCTTGACTGTGAGGAGCACTGCCAGACTACTGCCTGTGTTCCTTTAAGGCCCAAGGTCTCTTGAGTCAGATTGTAGTGAATTCTGCCTGGCCTGAGACTCACCCTTCAGGGAAGTAGGCTCTCCTCTGGACCAGGACAGGTCCAGAAATGTCTTCCAAGGGTCAAATCCTGGAATAGAAAACCCCAAGGGCCTGCTTCGTGTTCTACTCCACTGTGCCTGTGTTGCTACCTAAGATGCAAGACAAAGTCCCCTTCACTTTTCCCTCTGCTTTTCTTAAGCAGAAGGAGTGTTGCTCCACAGCCACCACAGCTGGTAATGGGCTGAGTCTCATCTGAAGCTAGCAAGTCTCAGAGACTCACTAAGGCCCTTGATGTAGTACCTGGGTACTGCTGCTGGTTATTCAGAGCCCAAGGGCTCTTCAGTTAGCAGATAATGAATGCTGCCGGGACTGGGTCCTTTTCTTCAAAGAAGCAAGTCCTCTCTGACCCAGGGTGTGTCTAGAAATGTCTAGAAGCCAGGGCTTGGAACGGGGACCTCGTAACTGTGTTTGGTGCCCTATCCTGATGTGGCTGAGCTGATATCCAAGATGCAAGACAAGTCCTCCCCACTCTTCCCTCTTCTCTCCTCAAGCAGAAGGAAGGGGTCTCTTTTGGAGCCATGAGCTGTGCCACCATGGGTTAAGAGAGGGGTGATACCAGCACTCCTTTGGCTGCCCCAACTGGTGTCTCAGTGTGTCACGTATCCCCCAGTCCACTGTCTCTGGTCCTAGTTCAGCTCTAGAGCTCACTTAAGAGTTGCCATCGTTATGGTCTGACTCCCTTTCCAGTTTATGTAGAGATTGAGAGCACTTTGGCCCTTGGTGGTCCAGGTTTGGACCACTGGTATTGGTGATTCCCCTCTGGCTAGGGCTGGTTTAAATGTTCCCTCTGTGTGTGGACATCAGCTGAGTTTGGTCTGGCTTTCCTTTCTGCCCTAACAGGATAGCACTGAGTTCAATGAGTCATAAATTGCTGTCTTCTCCTTCTGTCAGCACCCAGAGATGCTCTCTGCACCAGGCCACTGCTGCTCAGGGTCATGCTGGGAGATTTAGGACTGTTTTCTATCTCTTCAGTGTCTCTTTCAGTGATATGAAGTGAAAACCAGGTACTATGAGAGTTCACCTGATTTTTGGTTCTTATGTAGGTGATTTTTCTGTGTAGATAATTGTTAATATGGTGTCCTTGTGGTGGGGGGCAACAGGTGGAGCTTTCCATTCCACCATCTTGCTCTGTCTCTCTCCTATACAGAATTCTTGCTTGGAGTTTTTGTTTTGTTTTTCTGGATTTTTATTTTCTTAATTTAAAAAATGCATTAAAATTCATGCTTTTTCGTATAAAGTTTGATGGGTTTTGACAAATGATAAAGTTATATAGCTGCCAATGAAATAAAGATTTAGAATATTTTCATCACCTCAAAAGTCATGTGTGCCTTTTAAGTTAACCTCTTTCATCACCCCAGTCCTTGGCAACCATTGGTCTGGTTTTGTTCTCCATAGCTTTGCCATTTCTAAAGTGACTCATAAATGAGCACATATAGATTGTGACTTTTTGTGTCTGACTTCACTTAGCATAACACATTTTGAGAGTCATTTACATTGTTACAAGTATCAGTGGCTCAGTTACTTTTATTTCTGAATAATATTCTGTTGGATGCTTGGACTATGGTTTGTCTACCCAATTACATTTGAAAGATTGCCTGGATTTTGAGTAAAATTATCACCCTCATGAAAATGACTTTCCCTTATGTGTTCCTCTCCTTGATCATTCACCAACCTTTTGCTCGTCACCCAGTTCCCCAGGATCAATCATATGCAGATATTGTTACCTTGTTGTCTCCTACTTGTTGTTCCCTACAAAAAGTGGACGTTAACCTAGGGTAAAGTTTAATCTCTCACCTTAGACAATTAAACCAAAATATTAAAATAAACATTTTATATTTCAATATTTGATGGTATAATTACCACTGGTAATTATTCTACTTTATTCATTCAACCCATACTCTCTGTGTAGCTACTTATTTTCTGGAACTAACTTAAGCGCTCAAGAGAAATTGCTCAGGAAGTACCTGACATAATCCCTGCTCTTTCAGAGTTCATAGTGATGAAACAGAAAACAAAATATCAATACTAAATAGACTAGGTGGGTTATGAAAACTTAAACTCTAGAAGTATGCTGAGGAAGTAAAGTTTGAGCAGAAATAAGACTACATTTGGGAGAGGAACGTTCCAGGCAGAGAGAATAGCACACATCACAGTATCAGGAAGGAGCATTGTATGAATGAGTTTTAGAAGTTCAGAGAGCAAAGGTGATGGAGATATCACAAGAGATTTGAGATTCAGGTAAGGGATAGATTGTTTAGGGCCCATGGACCAGAGGAATTCTTTTTTTTTTTTTTTTTTTTTTTTGACAGATTTTCACTCTTGTCACTCAGGCTGGAGAGAAATGGGGAGATCTCGGCTCACTGCAACCTCCACCTCCCCAGTTTGAGGGATTCTCCTGTCTCAGCCTCCTGAGTAGCTGGGATTACAGGTGCCTGACACCATGCCCAGCTAATTTTTGTATTTTAATAGACATCAGGTTTCACTATGTTGGCTAGCCTGGTCTCAAACTCCTGACCTCAGATGATCCACCTGCCTCGGCCTCCCAAAGTGCTGGGATTATAGCCATGAGCCATCACGCCTGGCCCAAGCTAAGGAATCCTACTACTATCCTAGAAGCATTTGGAAACCATTGGAGTTTTATGTAGAAGAGTCTGGTTAATCAGACTGAAGTTGCAAAAACTGGTTCTACCTTGATGCATTTGGAAATACTTTTTTGTTGTACTCCAGGCTGAAGTGGAGTAAGCCAAAGAGGATAGAAGTAGACTAGACTCATACAAATAGGTATTCGTGAAGATATTGCAATAGTTCAAGCAAAAAATAAAGATAATTTGAACTAAAGTACAGGTAGGGTGGGATAGAGAGAAATGAATTGACACAACAACTATTTCAGAAGCAAGAGAACAGGACATTGAATCATGCTGGATTTAGTGCTGTTGGAGGTGGGTAGATGGAGAAAGAGGCACAAAGAATGACACCTGGGTTTATGACTTTTGTGGATGGTTTGGACTTGGTATAGTTTACAGAGCTAGAAGTTTCTGAGGGAAATTATTGAGTTCAGTTTCAGACCTGTTAAGTTTGAGAAGTTCAAAACACTTACAAGGAGATTCAAGCATGCAGTTAGCTTTGTGAGTGTGAAATACAAGAGTGTTTTACTAAGGCTACTGACAGGACCCTGTTGTTCATCCGCATAGGTAGGGATTGAAGATATGGCCAATGATTACACTGGCAAAGGCAAAGATTCAGAGGAAAACAGGGTAAGTCTAGGATTAAGAATTGAAAATTGCAACATTAAATGGACAGGAAGGTGAAAATGAACAAGCAAGGGAGATACAGAAAGAACAGTCAGACATATAGACACAAAACAGGGTAGTGTAAGATTACGGAAAGTTGGAGAAGAGAATGCTTGAGGAAGAAAAGAATAGCCAACATAGCATAATCTCCCAAGAGGTTCCTAGTGGACTTTGGTGAGAGCAGTGCTCAGGAGATAATGGGAACAGAAGCCCTACAGAGTGGTTTGAAGAGCAAGTAGAAGCTGAAAAATATGGAGACCGAGTATACACAACCCTACGAAAATCATTGCTGTGAAGGGGCAGTGTCTGTGGTGAAAGATAGAGAGAAAGAAAAGGTGGCAGCCAAGGACAAGCAGGGTCCAGAGAAGACTTTCTTTCCTTCAGTTGTGAAGTTATGAACATGGCTGAAAACCCAAAGGATGGAATCCATCAAAATAGCACAGAAAAAGCTGGAAGTAATGAGCTCCAGAAAATAGGTGGTAAAATTTGCTTTACATGGTTACAGAGAGAGAAAGAGAGAGCACGCTCCTTGTGCTCAACAAGACAGAAAGGAATTGAATATGGGTTGGAATTATGTTTACTGTCAAGGAAGATAAAAATAGTTGTCACCTCTGTTTCCTCTGTAAGGTAGAAGGTGAAGCCAAAACACTGAAAAGTTTTGCAGGGGAGAGGGTTGAAGCTTTGAGATGAGTAGAAAAGACAGACAGTGGTCACTGTAGAGTGAGATAGTGAGTTAACAGAGAATGGCCATAGGCTTCACATATATTGATCCCTGATCAGATTTCACTCAAATCATCCTAAGATATATTAAATGCTTACTCTTATAATTTTTCCACATTATCAAATTATTAACTGAAACAGCTGAAATCTCTACATACAATCCCCACTCCCAAATTGCTTCTCTTACAGATATTCACACTAAGCAAGCTTATCTAGAAACGTGTGACTTTCCTGTTTTGCGTTTTCTTTTTGTGTTTTGATGAGGAGGATGTTTTAGTTTTCCCTTGGGTACTTCATTTTCTCTAGAATTACTGTGCCTTGTTTAAATTTTTTCTCCTAAGTCCCTCTGCTAAGACAGGTAATAGCACCAATCTATCAGTGGCATCCCCTCATCTCTTCAGAGCACGGTCTTCTTTACCCCTTCTCTCACAGTTACATTTGAATATATCATTAGCTTTGGAATTTCAGCATAAAATTGATTTAGTGTAATTGATTTGAAGTATGATTGTCAATGCAACGTTGCTTTACCTGCTATAGTACTATAACTGCTGAGGTACAATCCTTAGCAGTTAAGGCAGTGGATTTTCAAAATATGCGATTAATGTTTTCATAGTTTTTACATAGCACCTGAAATCACCATCACCAAATTTTTCATAATTAGATATTGGTAGCTGCTTTTAAGTGGCACATATGTAGGCACTATATGTGACACCGAGTTGACTGTAAATGTTGCATTGCACCTTTAATTTGAAGGGAAGTAAAGAAGGAAGGGAAGGAAGCATGAGCAGATACCATTTCCACTTAGCAAACACTACGTCTTGCTTTAGCTATAAATTACACTCAGGTTCTGTTCTTGCTTTTTATGCCAAGCTAAAGTGAATCAGCCAGTGCAGCGATGCTAATACTTTAAATTATAGTTAGCCAAAAAACCCAGTTAGGAAGAAAGGCTAAATTAGTAGATGATAGCAATGTCTGGAATATTCAGAAAAAAATATTTTAGAAGTTCATTAGTCAATACATTTCATATAAATAAAATATGGGATAAAATTGTATAACTTAAGGCTGTCTAATGTCTTTTATTAAAGTTTTAGGGCAATTAAATGAAATGCTAGCAACCAACAGAATTCTAGTATATGACTGAATGAAGGTATAATATCTAAAAACATGACAATCTGCATTTCTAATGTAGGGTTTTTTATCCTGTAGCCTGTAATTTGTGTCCGATGATACATATCTGCTCACGCTTTCTATGTATGTTTCCTTATTTCTTTAAGTATATAATTTTGTGTTATAAAACATATCTTGTAATGCAATATTCTTATTTGATTTTCTTTAAACACGTAAGAGTCAAGTACAAATAAGATAGGTCTCTTAATAGGAATCTTGCAGTGGAGGGGGGGTGTAAATATAATGGGAAAAGCCTCTCCGTGTAAAAGCAAAAATGACCTTCTTTAGTATATTTCCACTGTTTTTCAAGTGTAGCAAGAGTAATAAGCCTTGGCAGTTGGAACATGCCATTCACCTGAGGGCTGTCAATCATTCTAATTTTGAAAGACACAAAATGTATGGATTGTCAACACATCATTTAGGCGAGAAACCAGTGCTCATCATGAGAAAAAATTAAAACAAATGCTCAAATAAACAGAAAATCAAAATGCTTCCTGGTCATTTTCTTCTAAGAGCTTAATACAGATCATCTACAGTTTATATGCTATAAAAATTGTAACGTGAGATACGGACAAAAAACTGAATGGCTATTAGTTTTCCAGTGGAATATGGTCTAGAGATCAATTGCTCAAATTTTTCTCTTTATTCCATAAAAAGTAAATTATTTGTCATTGAACATCCCCCATAAATACAACTATCTAATACTGAAACTGCTGACAGCCTCATAGGCTATTTCAGTAGTGGAAGCCAGGACTAAACACACTGAACTACATTAGAGTCGGTCCCTGGAGGACAGAATTGAGCTTCATTGGCAAGGGCACTGTAAGAGTTCCATTTGACTCCTCATTAAACCTCTCACAGGGATTCTAGCTGCTTCTCTGTGTCGGCTCTTGCTTTTCCATAGAAGAGATAGATGTGAACCACATAGGCAACGACACATTTCTACATATTTAGGAAAAGATCTCTTTTCTTGGTAAAAACCAAGCCTCCTATAGATTTTAAAAAGATCTTCCAGTTTCATGATCATTAACCACCTTTTTATAATTTTCAAAGAAAGTAGAGAGCTTTGTTTAAATTTGTGAGAATTTGTTTTTCAATGATTGTTTTATGGCAAGTAAGATATTTTATTATTTTTCTGTGTTTATTTTTTCTCCAGGAAAAGTAGCATTAGGGGAAAATAGTTGGTGATAACGATCTCAGCCTTCTTTACCTAACAGTGGAGTTGTCATAATGAAATCTGGACCAATATGTAGAAGCAATTGGTGAAACATAAATTACTATATGCACTGTATGTTGCCACTGGCTGTTTTGTTGATTTGGAGTCTTGAGAATAGCATAATCAGATTTATCATACTTTGGAAATATTGTACTGAAAAATCAGTCAATAGTTCAAGGAAACACAAAACATGCTCTATGAATTGAAAACCCCACACTGCGGATGACACAGCATTCACATTCTTTATGAGAGTCTCTTCTAGGACAATTCAAAACACTGTTATGGTTTAAGTGCAATAAAAACAAATGAAAGTATTTTATCCAACAATAGCAATGAAAAATACTTTTCTCTAGAGAGGAAATTTTCTGTGATTATAAAATAATACTTTCAGTCCTCAGCCCATCTAACCACAATGTTACTAATAAAATAACAACAATGCCAATTACTAATGCTTTACTACTTACTGTTTATGGTTATTATTCCTCCAAAGTGGTCCACATATGCATATGCACAAAGACAGAAAGAGCTGAATGAATTGTGATATATGACTAAGAGAAAAACAGAAAGACACAGCAAAATATGATTATTTAAAAGTGCCTCATTATGAAAATTCTTTTAGCATTTGTAAGATTAATTTATAATCAGAACTGTTTTCAAATGCCCTACACACATCAGGCAACATTATATCCATGTGTAAACACACACATACACAAACACACAAATGAATATCATCATACAGACGCATAATTCACAGACACATTTTAAAACTAAAGGCTACTCCAAAGAGAAATTGCTGACATCCTGTGAGTGTAACTGCTGCCCTTGGCCTATACATACCTTATGTTCTAGAGGTTAGATCACTTTACAGCCACTTCTGAGGGTTAGTGGGAATAAAATGCTGCTTCAGGAGCATCAAAATAAAAAGAAAACGTATTAAACCAAAGTTCCTATGAGTGCAATCCCAAGGATTAAATGTTCAGATAGCTCGTAAGTCTGACCCCGAGGGAGGGAAGAGCAGCTAACATTTTCTCAAAAGAAGAAAATGTCCAAACCAATGAAGAGTGGACATGAAGGACCTGAAGAGAGCATGTGATGGGAAGAAGGTGAAAACAAAAGAAGCTTCTAAAAGAAGACACCAAGGACAATATTCTCACATAAATTCAGACCATCATTCTCTATTTTCATGCATATGAATTTTGGTACACGTATACATATATATATACATATACATATATTCACACTTATGTAAATATACTCAATCTAAAACTTTCTTAAGACACATACATACAACAACCAAATGATTAGTGTTTGGCCATTGCTCATGCAGCAAAAGCTGAGAAAGCACAGCCCTGGGTCCTTTTCTCAGGCCACCACTCCCTAGCTGTGTGACTGACAAAGTCTATGCCTGAACGCCTGCATTCATGACCAGGGTGGCCTTTCCTGTCTCCTGGTGCCCAAGCATGTCTCGGGTATAAATAAGTTCCAATACTGACAGGGCACAGCAAGGGTAATTTACATGACAATAAGAAATGATTTCTATCTGAATGGTGCATACCAGAGTTGATTTGGACAGATTTATCTTTAAAAAAATACACATAACAAAAAAGGAGACAGGTAGGAGATTGGGGACCACAGCTTGAAAGTCATTGCTGTGATTCTAAAACGTCCCAGTAAAATTATTCACAGATAATTGTTACAAAATATAACTGCGGTGTCTCACCCCTATAATCCCAGCACTTGGGAGGGCAAGGTGGGCGGATCACGAGGTCAGGAGATGAAGACCATCTCTGCTAACATGGTGAAACCCTGTCTCTACTAAAAATACAAAAAAAAAAAAAAAAAAAAAGAAAAGAAAATAGCCAGGCGTGGTGGCAGGCTCCTGTAGTCCCAGCTACTTGGGAGGCTGAGGGAGGCTGAGGCAGGAGAATGGCGTGAACCCCGGAGGTGGAGCTTGCAGTGAGCTGAGACTGTGCCACTGCACTCCAGCCTGGGCAACAGAGTGAAACTCCGTCTCAAAAAATAAATAAATAAATAAATAAAATAAAAAACCATATATATATATATAAATCTGTACATACCGTTGACACTTGGACAGCACAGGGAATCATGCAGTTGAAAATCCACATATAACTTTGGATTCACCAAAAACTTAACTACTAATAGCCTACTCTTGACCAGAAGTCTTACTGATAACGTAATAAACAGTTAATTAACACACATTATGTGTTGTATGTACTGTATACTGTATTCTTACAATAAAGTATGCTAGAGAACAGAAAATGTTATTAAGAAAACCATAAGGAGGAGAAAATACATTTACATTCATTGAGTGGAAGTGAATTATCATAAAAGTCTTTAACGTCATCCTTTTCAGATTGATCAGGCTGAGTAGGAGGAGGAGGGTTTGGTCCTGCTGTCTCAAGGCTGGCAGAGGTGGAAGAAAATCTGCATATAACTGGACCCAACAGTTCAAACCCGTGTTGCTCAAGGGTCATACATGTAAAATATTGTGACTTTTTCCCCCTTTCCATATTCAGCTTCAGGTGACCCGACACACTTTGCTATCAAAAGAGAATCTGAAATGTACAAGAACTGGATTTCAAATGGAAAACGTACATAATTGTGCTATTTGTTCCTGGGTGAGTGAGGGACGGAGAGGGTGAGACTGTTTAAATGGGATGGAGAGAATGGAAGCCGTGGGGAAGGAGAAAAAATATCCTTCCTATCACACACACACTCACACTACGCACTGTATGTCTACAGTCACAACTACCCAAGTGTTATTGATCCTTTATAACTGCAACTGAGTACAGATGTAGCAAGACTGAGAGGGAACTGGAATCTGGCGCCTAGATGACTCAAGAGGGGTCAGGGAAAACCCTCAGAACTCCTGAGACCCAGAGACTGTGGGAAGGGTTGAGGCGGAGTCTGCAGTGGGGGCTGTCCAGCAGTAGTAGGCAGCGGCAGACCCTGGTGGAGGGTTGGGAGGCCGCTGTCATTTTATGGGTCGGCAGCCAGCGTGAGAGTGTCCCTGGTGCCAGAGGACCACGGCGGGCTAGGCGCGGGGCCTCCACCTCCCGTTCACCACGCGGACCCTGCGCCTTCTCCGGCAGCCGCGGTGGTGGCGGCGGCAGAGCCTCGCCCACTCCAATCCCCACCCTCTCCATCCTTAGTCATTAAAGAACAGCAGCGCCTGGCACGTTCTTGGAGGACCCCCGGCGCAGAGGAGGAAAGGGAGCAGGCGCAGGGGGACTGGAAAGGCAGCATGCGCCCGCCAGGAGCAACCTCGGCGCCCAGGGTCTGAGGCTGCAGCCCCAGTTCGCCATTGTGAGCCGCCGCCGGGGGAGTCCGCTGGCGCAACCGTGTCCCCGAATCCCCGTCCGCGCAGCGATGGGGCACCTGTCCACGGGGATACACGGCAGCCGCCGCCTCCTGCCTCTGCTCTGGCTCTTTGTGCTGTTCAAGGTAGGGGAGCTCCGCCACCCCTCCTTCCCAGCGGTCCGGGCTGCATCCGCGCTCCGACGCCCTCGACGCCCTCGCTCTGCCTTGGGGAGCGGCGCGCCCCAGGGCGCTATGGCCCAGCCGCGGGAAGCGACTGCCGTGCAGTCTGGGCGCACGCTTTGTTGTCCTTGCGTGTGCGTGTTCCTGGTGGTCTTGAGAGGTGGGAGGCGGCAGGGGGAAGAATAAGGGAAGTTTGCTCCCTCCAGCTTTCGCCCTTTGTGCTCTTTTATCGCCGCTGAAATCCACATCAGAGGTGGGCTTGTTGAATAGTGCTTTCTCAGGCAAAATGAGGTCACTTTCTTTTCTGGTTTCCACTGCACCCCAACGCTGCTTAACCTTTCCGCCCTCCCTCTCACAGAATGTGTGGCTGCTTTGTCTTAATTTTCCTTACTGCTGGAATTATACACTGGGGAATGGAGGGGGGCTGAGCTCCCCGGCCACAAATGGACTGCCAGGGCTACGTTAGGGCAGACTTTTATTTGAATAAGGAGTGTCAGGTAGAGCTTGGGAAGGATTCCTCTCCCCAACTCCTATCAACATCTTTAGAATTCCTTTTAAAAGTCTCTAGACTTTCTTCACTGTATTTACAGATGATAGTACCCCTAGATTTAATGGTGGAAAATATATAATAATTAACTTTTTCCTATTTTCTTTGGAATGTGCTACCCTGAGGTTTTACTTTGAGGAAAATGAAAAGGAAAGGAGTTGCTTTTGAAAAATCAGTTTGACAACTCTATTGTACATACATTTTTTTGAAGAAATGTCAGCTAGATGTTTTTCTTGGACGGCGATGTGAAGTTATGAAGTGATTGCCTATCACTCATGTCTTCGGTGGATCTACGTTAGTTCTGTCATTCGTCCTTTCCCCTCTCCGCAAAGCAAACTCAAGAACGTCGACAGGTGACTCGGAGCTATCCTTTCAGGACCACAGTGATACTTACCCTAGAAATGGATGCCAGGTTAATGGATCCAGAGGTTTTCTTATTTTAGAGTCACTTCTTGCTTATATGCACCATTAATTATGAATGCCTGAAAAGAATATAGTGAAACAGGACCAATGGATTCAGAACAGCATTAATTTTAAATACTCCATACTTTCATTTATCTCAATGAAAAAAAGAAAAAAAATTTCAGGGTGAAACAGCAACAGAATGCCTAAGTAAGACACTAAATTATATTTAATATGTTTTTACATTTTTTCTTAAGTTATCAATAATCATTAATTTTAAAAATATGATAACTAATAATCTCAGTTATATGTTTTTACTGTAGGAGCTTGTTCTTTTGTACACACCACAAATGCATTAGACTTATTAGGTTGTCTATTAGTCATTTTCTAACTATTTATCAAACTGTCACAACTATTTTACCTATGCAATAATTGTCATGAACCAAAAATGAGAAACCAAGTCACTATGCATTTTATCCAACAACAGCTAAGAGTGATATGTATGACATCTGATCCAAACCTAACGTTTAGCACAACTGCAGGTTTTTGCTTGAGTTCTTCATAATGAGATAATTCCAGAAATAAGAGAATGACTTGGTTGGGAGTGAGGGTAAGGTTTTGCAATTAAAATAAAATAAATGTGGCCATTGTTTGACTTAAAAGTCGATATTGGAATGAGAAAATGCAGTTAGTGAAGGCGTAATGAAAATGTTAGTGATTGTCATAGAGGTCCAGCCTGCTTCACATAATAGGTATATTCCTGAACAGTGCAGGTAAATGTAAATTATGACGAACTGCTTCCATAGTAAATACATTGTCAAAGTTTGCCATTTAAATAATAATTATTGTAATGGGACACATAATTTTGTAAAAAAATAATTGTCCTTTATTTTATGTGAATGTAATATTTTTGCCACCTGAATATAAAATATATCAAAGGAAAGAAGAAAAGACTGTATATATTAAATATCTTCTATGTGCCGGGTTTTTTAGGTATTTTACATATGTTATTTCCTTTAACCCTATTTTGCTGCAGTTGACAAGAGTCGTTCAAAGTGGTAAATTGGGCACATAGTGTAATGTCTTACATTTAGGGGATAGTATATTACATGGTGCATTGGGCACAGGGTATAATCTTTTTAAAATTTGGAGATATTTTTTAATTAAAGGTCCTGATTAAGTGTCAGTAAAATAGATCTACTCAAGCAGATGGTGACTGGAAGATAAGAAAAAAATCCATTATTAAATACCAAACTGCTAACTGTATCTCAGTAATAAAATCCAAAATGTTCCACGTGTGCCGAGTCAGAAATAAAACATTCTCTCAACTGTCCCTTGCCAAAAAATTTTCCATAGTTTTCACTATAGTTAATACGTTTTTCATTACTCCATATGAGTATCCTTTACATAAGAGTGAAAATCCTGAAGGAACATAAGACAGAGGAATTCAAGTATGAGGCTTAATTTATAGGTTTACATTTTCCGCAACTCAAAACTAAGCAGTTGGATATCAGTGGTGGAAAAGTAGGAAAGTTTGAATGTGTATGAATGGCTATAACCAGTTCCACTGAGGGAGACTAAATGTGACTGGCCAAGAAAGTCTTTGTGCCATCATTCCTTATCCATGAAGTGGTGATGAGCACATATAATCGGGCATCTCAGACTGTCTAAATCATCCACTGCACATTATGAAGCTAATATTTGCATAATTTATCTTGCCTAAACATGTTGGTTATGAAAATTTTTATTTTTATATCAATATTGATGGTGTATATAAAATAGAAGCAAAAACTGGAACTCTATTATTAAATTGAAGGCTACTAATTTCAAAGTCGTCTATGGATGAATGCAAGTGAGATATTTATCTGGCGAGCCTCGCTGTTGTGTGTGTTCCCATAATTCCCGGTGAAAGAAATGTAACTTCCCACACTTGTCCTATCTTTACTAAAGCCTTTCTAGAAAATGTCTTCCTGTATCAGTTTACTCAGTGTAAGTACTTTGTCTACTAAAGCACAAATTGTGGAATATGACATCATAGGAATTTGAAGTTGGCCTTCCCTGAAATGTTGCTTTTTAGTAGTCAGCTGGAATATATTCCTAAACTCATGGGCTTGGTGTGTGTCCTTTTTAAACTCCTTCTCTTTATTTCTTTCTATTTCTCCTTTTACCAGAGATATCATCAAATAATATTAAATTTAAAAAGAGTCTTAATATTGTATTTTCTGAAACAAGTTTATATTTAATTCTATAATACGTGAGTGTTATGATACTGGCCATTCTACTCTTATCCAGGGGAAATATCTGCTTTTCACGGTCTGTCTGCCTTTCTCCCCTTTCCTATGTCTCCCCTTCCAACCCCATACACACACATAAAGAAGTTTCACTTTTCGTGGTTGAGATTTCATCCATATATTGCAGTGTTGGCAGGTGAACCATAATCCTTTCATTTGGCTGGAGTAGCTTAGATCCTTTCCATCACAATGAAGTTTGCTGCCCTAACTCCCATGTCATCTGACTCCTTTAATAAATCATATTGCCAACCTTTTGGAGAAAGCTTTTTACATGCGACATCTCCAGTAGGTTGGCAAAGGCTCCCTGGGCCACGCTTCTACAGATGATTGAGTAATAATCCTTCCCACTGTGAACATATGTTTGCTTTTGTTCTTTGTTTTGTGAGAGACCATTGTTGTATGAAGGAATGGAAAATTCACATTACACCTCTGCCTCATTTTGGCCCAAAAGAAAATACACATTTATATGGATAACTGATTAAAAACAATATGAGTTGTACTTTATTTTAAAATGTAACACTATTTCTACTATCTAAATATCCAACTTAAAGGTATTTAAACATATAAGCAGATTTACTCCTGAACTTTATAAATATATTTCTAACTTGAGGCTTGAGGGGTTGTAAAGAATGTTTGATGTCAGATACAGTTGATGCACCTAAATAAAACATTGTAACTGGTAGCAGTGTGGCACAATAGAATGCTTAACAACAATGACCACAAATATCAAGTTCTCATTTTCTCCCTAATTTAATGCCTCTCCGTACACAGTTTCAGTGATGCTGCATTTTCAGAAACATAGCCCAGTGCAATGATGAGCTTTACTGTAAAGCACTTAATGTTTTCATTTAATTACTCCAAATATATTGTAAATATTTTTGAAATAAAGGAATGTCTACTGTAATATTTCTATCTTTCATGGTGCTACTATGTGGTGTTAGGAATTTAATAGAAGGTTAATAAACAGATTTAAATTTTCTGCATTATATAAAAGCTCTGAGAATTATGAAATATTATAATAGTGACTTGTGAACATGTCTTTAAAGAAAATATAGGAAAATTATCATTATGGGAGTTAAATAATCATAATTACAATGCACTCATTACATTAAAAGAGTAAAAATTTTACCAATCACTTATATTAGGATCTTATTAAAACCATAAATTAAAATATCTGTGTTATTTTTTCCCAAAAATGTAATACTCTCAATTGCTCATTTATTCATTAATGTTGCCTCATCTCTCATAAATGTTATTAATTAAAAGGTAGCAAATAACATACTAGGAGAAATTGATTGTTTTAACCTCTATGGGTGACCTACAATTTCAGATAGTACCCAGATATACAGGTAATATTTTTGCCTCCTCTTGCGCATCACCACTCCCCTATGACCACAACCAACCAGAACTGACCAAGATTTCTGTGTTCCTAGTAGAAATCCTCCTAATGTTTTGTCAGACATCACCCTTAAGAGACAAAGTCTTTTCTACACCCTGGTCTTGGTTATACCTATGGTGGTGTTTAATCCAGGGTCATATAACCCCATTTCTTACAGAACAGTTCTATAGTCATTTTAAATACCCATTATATCAGCTCTTTTTGCTTCAATAAGTATGTAAGTTTTTTTTGTGTGTGTGTATTGTTGTCATTAATTTGAGGAACCCAACAAGGCCAATGTGGCCCAAGTAAAGTGAGCAAGAGTGTGAATGGATTGGGATGAGTGTGAGTGGGTTCCTTCTCTCCTGGTGCTATTGACTCCAGCAGGTCCCATATGGTTTCTGTCAGCCAATAAGGGTGGCTCACGCCTGTAATCCCAGCACTTTGGGAACCTGAAGCAGGTGGATCACCTGAGGTCAGGAGTTCGATACCAGCCTGGCCAACGTTGTGAAACCCTGTCTCTACTAAAAATACAAAAAATAGCTGGGCATGGTGGCAGGCACCTGTAATCCCAGTTACTTGGGAGGCTGACGCAGGAGAATTGCTTGAACCTGGAAGGTGGAGGTTGCAGTGAGCCAAGATCACACCATTGCACTCCAGCCTGAGTGATGAGAGTGAAACTCAGTCTCAAAAAAAAAAAAAAAAAAAAGTATATGTGAATAACCTCCTTAATTGAACACCTCTCATATAATCTGCTATTACAGATTACTCCTAATGTTTCCCTTTTCCAAGCTTGTTCTAGGCCTTCAGAACACCAATTCTTAAATTTTTTTTTCTTCTACACATTGTGCCTTTGAATTTATTTCTATAAGTAGGATCATATCTTATCCTTGTGCCAGAAAAGCGTTCGCAACTCTTTCAGCATCTAATTCTCCAGTGAAAGATTTCTTCTTTCCTTAGACATTCTAGTTACTTAAAGGCCAGCTCCTTTTTCTTCTGAATATATTAAAACCACCAAACAAACAGAATATGTTTGAAACAAGGTTGCAGGGATTTCTTGATAAAAGGCTTTTTTTTCTTTCCTTTTTTCAGAAAATTGAGATGAAAGGGAGAAAAGTGATATATGCTTGGAAAAATATTTCAGAAACAGAGAATCAGAAATGGAAATAGGAATTCAAGCTTGAGAGCGGTATTGCAAATTATGAGTATGAATGGTAATTTCTGCAAGAAAATGAATATAGAGAAAATTAGAGAATGAAATGAAGAACATTCGATGAAAACAAATACACTGCTATTCTATTTATATGCAAATAAATGTATTTTCTTATCAAATACTCTTTATCTATTTGGTTTTCCACTCTTTATAAATAGGAATGCTGCGCAGTTCATTTTTCTAACGAAACTATTCCTATCTTAATGACAATTTAAACTAAATAAACCTGTTTTTTAATGTAGTTTTTGGTACATTTACTAGCAAATTAAAAGAATAAGAATGCAATTTATCTGCAAGTAGTGGTCCAAGATCAGAATTTTATTAATAGTAATCTACATGAGATTTAAATGATGAATGTTTCTCTTTTTTATGCTATTTCATTTTACTGTTTTCAGATAACTGAGACTTTTGTTTTATTTTCCTCTTTCTGCTCACTAAGTTTTTAATATCAGTGATTTATGTAATGGGTGAGGAAGGGCATCATATGACTGTGCCATGCCCTCAATACTGTTCCTTCGTTATTACCTGCCATTGACCAAATTAAGTGCAGAGGAATTTTTGACCCTGGTTCTCTCAACCTTTAACCCGTATCAGATCCGTGCTGATCCGTGTCTTGTGATTCTCCCTTGGTTCTACCCATAGGAATTTGTGATCAGCATGTACAAACCAGATGTCAGAGAATTCAAAAGAATGTTCAGTGCCCTTTGTGTCTTCGGTCCTATCTGAAGTCTGATTCCCACCTCCCGTACTTACTTTCTGAATCAATATTCCATTTTGATAAACTCTAGTATTCCTGCTTTTGGTTCCTGGCATTAATTATAATGAATCTCTCCTTGTCTTTTAATTTCCTTGAAAGAGCATCCTATAAACATTTTTTGGCTGACCAATCTTTTCCCAATGCCAAAATGGCAAGATTGAGAAGCTCCTTTTCTTCTTCAATACTGTCTTTTGTATTCCAGAATGAAGACTTACTGCCCAATTCCATTTAGTTAATCAAACATCCATTAAGCATCTAATAGGTGCCAGGAATTTTACTAGATATTTTAGGTACAGAAGTGGATAATACTCAGTTGAATCCCTGCCAATGGCATAGTGGGAACATGGACACAGAAGATGGTCATTAAAATATGGTGTTTTGTTTTAAGGAGGAAAATGTGGGCTGCTAGAGGAGGGACACTTAATTATTTAGTGGTTTGAGAAATGATTTCTTTTAAGATGATTCCTGAGCTGAGTCCTGAAACATACATATGAGTTAGGTTTAAAAATATACACACATTGGCAGAGAAAACTGCACGAGCAAAGGCCCAGTGTTGTGAAAAGCACGGCAGAGTTTAGGAAAAGGCAGATACATATATCAAAGGCAATGAGGCAACAGGAGCCAGATCAGGGAGACTTCTATATGCTGAGCCAGAAAGTAGGATGTCCGTATTCTCTAGGTGAAGAGGCCTTATTGAAGGCTTTAATCAAGGCATTAGTGAGGTAAGAGTTGCATTTCAGATAGAGCTCTTTGCCTGCAAGAAAGGCTATCCCAAAGGTAGAGCAAGCATGGAAGAATTACACTAGTAGTTATTGTAATTATCCAATTAAGAGATGATGAACATTGGCATTAGGGTGACAGACAGTAAAAGAGTGGCAATGCTGAAAAATAGCTGCATTGGCAAGACTGATTAGATGTGAAAAATTGGGGAGAGTAGGATGTAGGGTAATTTCTTGGTAACCAACCCTCTTGCCTGGAAGAGTAGTGGTCTCAAGATAGCATGTGTGCTGGATAGTCTACTCTCGAGATCAACTCACCCCTCCACTGTGCCCAGTGCCAGGAAGCTTCCCTCTATGGACCATTTCTTCCTGTTCCCTTGCCCTTTGGCTCCTAGTGAGTTTGGCCGATAGAAGGCACTAGCCAAAGATTACTGCTAGAAGGAGGGAGAAGTCAAGTCATTTATTCTCCTGGCCTCCATGCTGGCCAGCCCCCATTAGGCAGTGGCTTCATTCTCTCTTCCAATTCTATAGTCAGCCCCTCTTACAAGACTGATATTCTGGCCAAATTCCTGAAACAGTTCTCTGTCCTTATCCCTTGAGATCAATAGCTTTTCCCTGCTTCTAGACCCTAAGTATGTTTTCTCCATGCTTAATACAGTATTTCTGCTCCACACCTTGATACCTTCAGCTAGTCCATCCCTTCATTTCATTCTCTGGGATTTTCTTCTTGAGTGTCCTGCTGAGACCCTGACTGATATAAGACATGGTGGTTTAGTGGTAGACTTTTGAGTTTGAAGCAGCTGAAAACAAGGAAACAAACAAAAACAGGTACTTGATTATGAGCCTGAAGGGTAGAGGAGATGGAAGGCCTGGAAATGTGAATGGGATCCCCTAGCAGAGAGAAAGGGAGAGAAGGGCAGTGGGCCAGAAGGGGGTCTTGAGAGGCATCAATTGTTAATGTCAGGCAAATAAGGAATCTAAGAAGCTGAAGGCGCAGTCAGAGAGGTACAGAAGGAAAGCAAAATCAAGGAAACCCAAGATCTAGGAAATTTCAAGTGGAGGACTTGGCAAACAGCATCTAATGCAACAGAGAGGTCCTATAAGCTAAGATCTGGAAAATATCTTTGTATTAGGAAATAGGTAGGCTATTGGACTCTATGGAGACTGGGAAGTACAAATGCTTCTGGGAATTGAAGAATCAAAAAGCACCCCGTTATCTGATAAGAGCATAGGTGCCAGGTGAGATCAGAGACCTGAGGTCAGTATCAATTCTCCACTGTGCTATTTACTGGCAGTAGGATGTTGGGAAAGTTATTTCACCTCTCTGGATTCCCTTTTGGTCATCTCTTATACATATGTCTTAGAATTATTGTCAGGAATTAATGGGAAAATGACTGTAAAGTACTGGGAACAGTGCCTAGAATACAGTAAGCACTCAATTAATGTTATGTACCACAATAAACTGAGGAGAAAAATAGTAAAAATAGGCAAAGCAAAGTCAAAGAGGTAGGGCAATAAAAATGTGTACAGAGCAGCATTTCCCAAAATATGCTCCACAGTATATTGGAGAGGCTGGCAATACTCTTGTATTGAATGTTATTAAAAATGAATACCTTTGTGGTGACATGAATTTGGGAAATTATTAGTTTAACTGTGTTTAAACTAGTATTAACTTGTTTTTGTGTGCCAGAATTTCTTAGAACTTTTAATATGTTAACATGTATTGTGTTATCCACAGGAGAAATATAGTGTATAACATTTTCAAACTTGTTTGATTATAGTATCCTTTTCCTGTTTTTTGTTTGTTTGTTTGTTTTTTTGTTTTTTTGTTTTTTTTGAGACGGAGTCTTGGTCTGCCACCAAGGCTGGAATGCAGTGACATGATCTAGGCTCACTGCAACCTCTCTGCCTTCCAGGTTCAAGCGATTCTCCGGCCTCAGCCTCCCAAGTGGCTGGGATTACAGGCATGTACCAGCATGCTCAGTTAATTTTTGTATTTTTAGTAGAGTCGGAGTTTCAAGATGTTGGCCAGGTTAGTCTTGAACTTCTGACCTCAGGAGAATAATGAATATGCTCTAAGAAACAATATTTATCCTCGTACACTAGATCCTTTGTTTATCTTTCCTTTGCTTAAAAAATGATAAATGTAACCTTAAGGATAAAGAAAATATAGCAGCAAGATCAACTGTAACTTAAATCTCAGGATCAGGAGAAGTTGCTTGGAAAGCAATCATCCTAACTTTCTTATAAAACACTGATGTTCGGGAAAATGCTTTTGGAGGAAAATATGTAGATATCCTCTTATTTTATGGATTGTACTAACTCTGGCTTCAGTAACTGTACATGTAAAATGTTTCTTTAAGTTTTGAATCAAAAAATGCAACATATTTAACATCATTTTCCAAAGTGATTTTCTTAATATATAGCTTCACAGACCAATCAATTTTGTTCAGTATATGTCGTTGAATTATAAAGCCATATTTTTTTCAAAGACCATCTAGTTCAAAATGTAAGCTGATGCTTAGATATTGTCTATAATATCACTGCCAATTAATCATAAATGGTGACATTACCAACAGCTGTAAAGTAGCTGTTCCACCTTTAGACAACAGTTTTGTTGTTTTGTTGTTTCTGTGTTTTGGTTTGATTTGGTTTGGTCTTGAGATTAACTATTTCGGTTATAGCATTCACATGTTACTTCCATCTCTGCTTGACTTTAGTAGAGCACTATATAGTGACTGCTCTTGCTCTCATGGATGTTATGAATAACTGCTTTGCCAACAGACCTGATGGCTTTTAAAGATAAAATATGAGAAGCTTGTCATCTCACCATTCTGTCCTCATCCTCCATCACACCACTTTAAGCTATTTACAACAGCCCAAATTTTCTGCCTATTGCCATTTTTTTCTTTTTTGTAGTCACAATAACAAATTGAGTGGAAGACAGTTTTTATTCTTCCCGAGGGAGTTCCATGATGAACCATGGTAAGGAGTTGGGGATGCTAGTGTGAGAAAAAATGCATGGCCTGTAGTAAGCATTCTATATATGCAGATTTTATATTATTCCAATCTCTGCTCAAAAAATGTTTTTATTCAGCTTGTCTTTCTGAACAGCCTATCTAAAATTATCCCTATCACTCTAACATTTTACCACTCTTACCTAAGCTTCTTTTTCTTCAGAGAATGTATCATTCAGTACATGACATTACATTGTATTTTTATGATAACTTAGCTCCTCTACTGGAATATTTATAGGTTTCATGAGAGCAAGGACTTTGTTCATTGTGTTCATTGTTGTATCCTCAGCACCTGGAAGAGTGCCTGGCCTATGGTAATGTCTAGGGAACATTTGTTGAATGAGTGAACGAATGAGTGTTGAATAAATAAATGGAGTGAGGGAGGTCAAATGGAAGGTATGGGATAGACTCGATCCAGAGGAAGAGCAGGATGCAGGCATACAAGCACAGGGAGTAGAGAAGCCGCACAGTCAGATGAGCTAGGAAGGGGAGTCTATCAGGCAGGCACTGCTGAGTCGGGCTGGCGAGGCAGTGGCATCAGGGTGGAGGATGACCTGAAGATGCCATTTTGCTCTGGTGGAGGGAACAGAGGTTTTATTACCACAGGTGAAAATGAACTTGTTTAGATGTCAAGATAATGTTCCTGACACTTTTTTCTTCTCTTTATATTATCAGGTTAGAGTAAACCCCTGAAGACAAATGATGGGTGCCCAAGTCATAAATAGGTTCCCTTGTGTAATGAAGCAAAAACATCGCTTTTCTGATCATTCATTTTCCACCTGATTCATTGACTGTGCCTATAATTTACTTACTTATAAAAAGAAGTTTTCTGAGTTTTTAAAATGTAAAAATTTGTTTTTGTTTTGGCTCTACAGTTTGAAAATATCAAATTGAAAATTAATGTGTAAATCTTTTTTTCTCTCACCATGCATGTCAATATAACCAGATTGTCTCTAGACCTCAAAAGGCATTTCTGGAAACTCACACAACTAACAGAAGCTCAGATGATAAGTTATTATTTTTCTTCAAAATTTAAAACTTTTATGATTCCCTTTACTTTTGAAAATTTTATTTTTATTTTTTTAAATGCATATAGATACCTCATGGAAATTTTTAAAATGACTTTTTCAAAATGATTGTCTTTTCTTGGATAAAATTCCATCGGGTAACTTCTTATAGAAACAACTGGTAATTTTTATACTCAGTTGAAATACTAGGTGATAAATATTTTATAATGCAACACAGACAGTGAGTTAAACATGCTGATTCATGAGTGCTACATACATTAAAGTGTTAGTATATGTAGAACAAAAACCTGGATTGTCAAGATTTTCAAGCGACTAACATACAAAATATATGCTTAAGACAATTGCTTTTACTTAAATAATTCCGTATTTCTCTGGTAAGTTGAAAGGTATTACATAATCTTATAATGCACTGATCTATATCCATAGTCTATTAACTGTGCTGAAAAAGTACTGAAGTTTGGGTTAGCTGTATTTTTTATTCTACAACTTTAATTTTGTTTTCATTTGTTGGCAAATCAATATATTATCCAAAGCCAAAAATAGAAGGAAAATTGTGATCAAATTATTTACACTCTCACATACATGACTGAAAGGAGTTTTTGCTCTTCCCTTTATAAATTTATGATCAGGAGACTCACTTCTGGAGAGTATAAAAATAACATTAATAATTCTTTGATTAATGAATTGTTTTCCTTAAAATTAATAATCTTCTTTACTTAACATCAAATCAAAATTTCTGGAAACATTTGAGAACACATTTGCACAAGTCTTTTTCTGTCTCTGCAGTGGCTACACTAGAATTAGGCTAATTGTCACACATTACCCTGTCTCTGAGAGAAGCCAGGAATTTCCGATTTAAGTCAAGTTGGTGATCCATAAAATAGATATCCTAGTAAAATTACTATGAGCTTTATACTTACTTTGATATTGTGCTGATAACTAAAGTGTAATTATAAAAATTGAAGTGTTGTTACTGCCAAATACCACAAAATATAAACATCACACTTATAATAGTAAATACTGACACCATCACCTTAAGAAGTATCTTCTCATTTGGATGTACTTAAAATTCTTAGATCTTTTTCTAGGAAAAAAAATCGGCTTCTAAAGTTCATGAATGTTAAGTTGATTAACAAGATAAATAGTAAAAGATCAAGGGAATGGTGTATTGTCTGCATGTATTATTAAACATTGAGTCATATGGTAATCTTTTAAAGGATTATAGGAAAAAAGGTTATTATGAAATGCATTGGTGTAATAGCCTTATTTACATATAAACATAGTGATGAGATGTGGCCAAGTGTATTCTGCATTGTCATGGGGGAATTTCCTCTGCAATTTTCCCTAACTAAATTATACTTTTTAATTAGTCTTTCAGAACTGACGATAGGCCTTATTCAAAGTGATTAGATATTGAGATTTTTAATATGGAAATTGTGGTATTGACAAAGCTTTGCTAAAATAATTGTAAGGACTTAGAGCTAAATACTTTGGAATTCATTCTGAAAACTTAGTTTATGAAGTTGTGTTAATTTTTTTAATTAACAAAATTTGCTAAAACTGAGCCACCCTTACAATGTGTCTCAGATTGCTTCCTTGGATTTGCATTTTGTTTATTTGCAACAAATAAAATACAGTTGCATCTTTAAACCCTTTTTCCATCTCTGTGCTATTACCTTGGTTCATTTCCACTGCTAGATTGATGCAACATCTTTCTTTTCTGAAGGATAATTGAGAAACTAATGAGAATCTTTCCATTGAAATTCTTGTTGCTACACTGAGGACTTCAATTAGCCTCTTTACTACATAGCTGCTTATGGTTCTTAAGTAAGGCATTCTTAATTTGATATCTTTAAGCCTAAATCAGGTGTGCATCATCATGCATGACAATTCTGTAATAACATACAAAGAACTGGAAAACTGATAGATGTTCACAGTGGAAGATGTATAAAATACAACAGGCAGAAAAAGAATATCATCATTCCCAAACACTGCATTCCAAAATAGCTACCATCTGGAGACATATATTTCCAAATCTTTTCCTATGTCTGTGCATTTGAGGGTGTATGTTTAAAAAAAAGTATAAAACTTCCCTACTATACATGTTTTCTTCTCTTAAAGGTGTTGTGATAATTTTTTCAAGACCTGAACATTTTCACTCTTCTGCAATTTAGGACATTAACCCATATGTCCTGGTCAAATTGCATGCAATTCCCAAGTGCATTTGCGTTGTTAAAGACGTAGATGCTCATAGATACAGACTGTAACCATGAAGTGGGGAAAAGGAATTTGTTGAGCAAAGAGATTGTTGTCTATGTGTGTGGCCACCATTAGTGTTTAAGAGTTACTTAAGAAAAACACACATACAAAACTTCAGATGCTATGTTGATGGGCATTTATTTTCTTTTTTTTCACAGCTAAATACTGTACATAAGAAACTTAAGTATAAAGGTATGCCGGTAAACAAAAAAGATACAGGATTGAATTCTGGTTGTATTCTTTACTAGCTATGGCATTTGGCAGTGTACTGATCTCTTCATAGAAGACAAATCACAGTGGCTGCCCAGATCACTATTCCTCTAGCAGCCCAGTCTGCCATCCCACCAGGTCAGCCAATGCCCAGCCTTGCTAATATCTTGCTAATCTTGGAGGAAAATTTCTTCCCCTCTTTGATCCACATTGTCTGAAGTGGGGATACCATTCTCCTACTTGACCTCACTGCTCTGGGCAGAGCATATAGCCAGGAGGTGAACACCTGACCTAAGTCCGTGTGGGGACTGCACCTCGCTGGCCACTGTCTTTGGAATTGGCATGTGGTCTAAGCCAGAACTATCAGAACCTAGTCCTACAATTGTCTTCAAACCGGCAATGGCAGGGGAGGTGAAAGAATATTTTCCTTTCCAGTTGTGGAGCTAAGGCATGAACTTGGACAGTGTCCTCAACCATAAAACTGACTTAGGAAGAAACATTTTGTAGGAAGAAATATTTTGTAGCAGAAAAGAAGCCGGCAGGAACAGTAGACTCCAGCGAGACTATCATTCATTGCAGGAAGATGATCTCATTCCTCAGACTCCAGTGAGTCACTCCACAGGTACTTAGAAAAATTACAAATTCACTAAAATTCAATCCCATCATAACCAAGCAGGCCTAATAGTGATATTTGGGATCCTTATGTAAACTGAATCAGAGTGATTATGTAATTTACCATACCAACCAGAATACTTCCGGGAGTGAAGGGATCCTTATGCCAAGACAGAAGACACAAATCAGCCTGTTCTGGGCAAACCATGATGGATGGTTACCTCTTCCTGAAAACACAAACAAGCAATACGTTTTGTGCAGTATGCAGTCACTAGTTCCTCGCCCGTCTCACTTATCCATGAAAATCTCTGCTCTAAGTAAGATGAACTAACCGTAGAAGAGGAATTGCAATTATCTTAATCAAAAACTAAAACCTGTACACACATATTCCTAGAAATTTCGTACTGGTTCCAAACTGAGAATAACCAAAATGTCCTTCAATAAGTAAAAGGTTTAAAAACCGCGGTGCATCCATGCCATAGAATATTACTCAGCAATGAAAAGGAGTGAACCATTGATACACAGAGCCACTTAAGTGAACTTCAGGAAAATTATACTGAGTGGAAAAAGTCCATCTCAAAAGGTCTCATTCTGTATGATTTCATTATAGAATATTATGATGAAGGAAAGTTTCATGGTTGCCAAAGACTAGGGATTAGGGGAATGGGGAATAGCTGCATGTAGCTAAAAGGGGGTAACATGAGGAAGCCTTGAAATAATGAAACAGTTATATACCTTGATTGTGGTGGTAATTACATAAAATTATACATGTGAAAATTGTAAGATCTAGACATACACTCACAAATGAGCACATATGTAACTGGTGAAATCTGTATATGCTCTATGAGATGTACTAATGTCAATTTCACAGTTTGGATTTTTCTTGTTTTAATACGTAAGATATCAATATTGGGGGAGGCAGGGTCAAGGGTACCTGGAACTTTCCTGTATATTTCTTTGCAACTTCCTATAAATCTGTAGTTATCTCCAAGAAAATGTTTTTTAAAAGCTTCATTAGGTTTTTCAAAGCTTGCTGTTTTGTTTTTCGTGTGTGGCACTCTGCTACGTATTTTAATAGTGGATAGATATAGTCTTTGTCCTATAGGGACTGTCTCAGAAAAACAATAACTACAATTGCAGGGAAAATAAGTTATCGAAACAAATGTGGAGCAATTTAGGAACATACACAAAATACACAAGGACCTCAATAAAATACCATTTGCTTTAAACTCAAATTTATTATGAAGCAGGTTGTATATTGGACTGTATTATATTGGACTGTATTCTTACAAGGTTTATCTAGAAAGTTCTTGAAGGGACCAAGCATTAAGGCATTCCCTTTCATAATTCCCACAACATTGTTAAAGGCAACATTTTAATGACTCTTCAGAAAAACAGATAAAAATAGAAATTATCATTGTAGGAGATAAGGGCAAAATATTAATTGATGAAGTAATATACTTCCATTCTTTTAGTAATTATTAAGTAGCATATCTGGAAATGGTATAAATAAGTTTGAACAAAATAGAAAGTATAAGATAAGCTTACAAGGTTTGAGTAAAACAGGAGCAGAGTAGAGGAAAAGGATGGATGAAGTATTAATGTGACGATGAATAGATGTTCAGATATTTCCACCAGTCAATCATCAAACATACATTAAGGTACACATGTGAGGAAGGCACTGCATTCCTCATTTTTAAGAGTATAAAACAAAGCTATTTTCCTAAGAAATCTATGATATAAGTGTAATAACATAAACATGTAAGAAGCTAAAGGGCAATATATGAGTTAATACTATAATAGAAGCTTTGAAGTATTAACCTATTAATTTGTAAATGAATGAGAAAGAGAACTGTATTCAAATAAGTGTCCTTGCATTCAGATAAAGGAAAAAGCTCTTAGGCTGGAGAGAGCACTGATTTCATGAAGGAAGACAAAATGTAATATAAGTCCAATAGAGTTTAAATAGTTAGAGTACATTAAGAAAAACATTTCACATTGGAGAAACAGAAGAACAGAAGTGGAAACACGAGAAAATGTAAGTTACGTTTAGGAGGCTTGAATAAAACAGTGGGGATAGATTCAGGTCCTGACGAGGATGAGTAGTTGGAAATGAGGTTGAAAAGGTGGTTTTGCCCAGCCATGAACTTCTATCCATAATAATCTACTCAATAATGCTACAAAGGGAAACATTAAAATGAGCTTTAGTTCAGCAGTGGTGTGCAGGAAAAAAAATTATCATACCTCATTTTAGCTTTAATTGCTTTTATAATTCCGAATTTGCCGTTAAATGCAAATGCTTAATTCTAAATACGTGTGCTCTGTCTTAATTAGATAAAATAATCCTCTGTTGCTTGAGTAGTTCAGCAAATTAGTCCCTAGACTTAAACTCCCCTGGATCATGTTGTTTATGCATTAATCGGTATGCACTCTTAGAGATAAATGAAAAATAAATGGATTTTTTCAGAGACAAGTTGTAACTGTCAGCATACTTTCAAATTTTTATCCTCTGCATGTGACTAAAAATTTGCCATTGTTTACTATAGTAATTACAATTCATATATATATGCCCCCATACTTATAGAATTTCTTCTACATGTTTATATTTTATTTAAAACTACATGTTGCTAGCCAAAGCTAAGTAGAGAATCTAAATCTCACATTATGTACAAAACCATACCACCAACTCAACAATCGAGATTCTATCCGCGTTTGTATATATGTCCCAAAGGAACTAATCAATATAGGTAACTCAAGCAGAAGTTAAATGATTTAGTTCTTCCAAGCCTCACTGCCTTATTGATAATGATGGAGATGATACTGATGATCACTACCATCAATTGAGTGACTGCTGTTTATCGGGGACACTCCTAGGAGCTTTACGTACATTGTCTCATCAAATCTTTACATACTCCTATATATTATAATCATTTCAGTAATAGGGAAACTGAGTTTCAGAGAGAAACTAAAGGAGTTAGGAGTGAAGCCTTGGTCCATTTGACCACAGAACTCTACACACACTGTAACATACCATACTTCTTTGTGTGAAAACTCTGACATGGCTTGTATTGCCCCATTTATTGGTTTACCACTTCTTCCTCTTCCTCTTACTATAGAAATATCTCAAGACACAGGTGAACTGAATCAGTCCTTGGTTGGGACTGCCTTTTGGACAGAAATGGGGTAGGGATTACTCCTGGAGACAGCTGATTCCTGCCCATCTAAAATCATTCTTGCAGTTTCTTTTTTCTGTCCGTCAATCTGTCAGGCACATGTTCCCAGAAAAAAGCCTGCTATCAGGGGATTCGTATATATTCATAAATGTCAGACTTATTCTTTTGTTTTTTTTATCTTCTTCAGTGTAATAGATTTGATGCTTCTGTACTTTGTAAGATAATTACACAGAGCTGAATGTAATGCTATGTGCTGATGGGGAGAACTGGTGTTTTAAATTCTTTTAAATCCAGAGCTTTTATGGTCAACTATAGAAGCACCATGGCAGACTCATGCCCTGGCTTTAGAAGCCTACATGAGATTTTGTGACTTGCTGGCTTTATGAGACTTTTACACCTCAGATTGGCCTTTCCCTCCAAGAAAGATACCACCAGACAACAACAATTTTAACACTAATGTCTTCCTTTTGATTACATTAGATTTGCAAATTAAACAGATTAATAGTAGTGTTCTGTGTTCCTCTCAGCTCTTCTGTTTAATACTCTTATCTGACAAAGTGTAAACAGAAGACATAATTAATTACTCATGACTTGCATGTCAAATTGCATAAAAAATTACAGCCCCAGGAGGCCCATTATTACATATCTGACTGTTCAGTGAAATTAGTTTTGCAAAGAAAAAGCATACCTTAAAATAAGCGTTTTGTTTGTTTTTCTTTTCTTTTTATTTAATTTATTAGAGTATCTGCAAAATAAAGTGAAAGAACAACATTAACTCTTAATACTAAATTAAGGAGCTTGATTCATTTGCCCAAGGATGTGTTATTTTTGCTTTTTTTATTTTTTAGTTTATCCATGAGATATTAAACTTTGCATATGAAAGTTATAAGGTGGTGACACTTCTACAAAAGGAAGACCCCAGAATTTGCCTATTTTCTCTTTAGTATATGTCCCACAGAGAAAGTTATTAGTCAAGCAGGCTATGCCATACTCCCTCCTCTGTAAATTGTCTCAACCTTGAGCTGGGAAATGTACTGCCATGACTGAAAAAAATGGAATAATTTTCTAGCCACTTCTTGTCTTATCTGTCTAGAGCTGATCTGAATGAAATGAGGTCTCTGCTTCAACCGGAGAGCTCAGCATTTCATATTTAGCTCTCAATCTGTTTCATGATAATTTTTGAAGGAACAGACCGCTTATGACAAAATGTGCTGTACTATTATTAAAGGCATACTGCCTTTACAGAGTTCCATCACTTGCAACAAAGTGTTGGCTGGGAAGAATGCTTGAATGTGCATATCTTCTGAGGTTTTTCTAACAGCTATTAAATAAAATATAGTATGTGCCTCAGGTAAGAGAAAACCAAGTACCTGATTAGAAAAAAAAAAAAAAAAGGTCATAGCATTGTCAGTAGAGCAAAGCAGCATAAAGCAAAGATTACCTGCCTGCAATCATTAGTCACTTCACCTCTCTGTAAAAATGAGAATCATAATCACTTCTAACTCGCGGGATTACTGTGAGGTCTAAATGAGCTAATCTGTGAAAGCACTTTGTAAACTGTAAAGCACAATTTAAATACATATTATCTTATCAAAAATGTCTGCATCACCTGTTTCATTGACTCTGGGATGGAGAGATTTTCTTCTCCACATTTTTGTGTATCTGTATAGTGTGTTTCATGGAAGCCTATAATTAACACGGTAGTACTTTCTTTTTCTTTTTATAAACTAAAGTTTGTCATACCCAAGTGCATTTTCTGTCACCTGAAGTCACAGCTTAATTATGTGTCTGGAATGACTTAATATGTAAAAGTCATAAAATATTTCTGTCTAATGGCAAATACTTTTATGTTAGCCCCATCTTTTATATACTGACCAGATAATTCTCATCAAAAATTATTGTTTATCTAATTTCACACCTATACCATCCAGCATTGTTTGTACAGTGTTTTATGCCTATGATCACCAATCATCTTTCATATGTTATATTGGAGCATAATTTAGTCTTTCTTTCCATGAACAATTATAGAGCATCAATTGTATGCCAAATACTGTGCTAATCATTCACTGTCTCCTTGGATTTCACTTATCTGTAGGTAAAAATGGTTACATATGTATAATAATAACTCCAGTTACAGTGCAGTTGGCTCAACCTGTACACACCCAATATCAGCCTTTTTCCTATGAAGAGCCCTCACAGGGGTTGCTCAGTGCCCAGTGGGGCTTTGCTGTGGAACCCTAGTTCTGTGTCCTTCTATCCTCAAAGGTTTCCTGTTAGACATCTGCCCTGCTCGACCAGGTGCTGCCAACCCCAGCACCTTCCTTGATGTACCCAAAATCTTCCCATCCCTTGAAAACTAAGCCTTTCTTAGTATGTCAAACTGTTGCTTTGGTTTTTCTGTTTGTTTGGTTTTCTCCTCGCAGTTTGTCAGCTGTGGGCTAATAGGTTTCTGGAATTTCAGTGCCACTAATTATTCAGGTATATGTCCCAGCATAATTGTGTGTGAAGGTGTGTGAAGTCCATTTAGGCACAAGCTGGGACCTCTGCTCCCGACCCCATCACATTAAGAATAGCAAAAATTACTTATTTCATTTTGTCTTCCTCTCATTTGCCTTGTCCATCTTCTAGTGGAGTTGAATAAACTAGTGGACCGTGAAATAATCAAATGCAGGATAGCATACAGGAAGATGAAAAACATGAACATAATTGAATTTTTAAAGCCTGTGTTACATTTATTATGTGTGTAAAAGTTTTGACATCTTAATTGAATGTGAAAATAGATACAAGGTAAAAGGTTTATTTTTGTTTGATACTGTGCTACATGTATTTATTTCTAATTTCCACAATGGATGAGATATTACAAATTATTGAAAGTCCTAATTATCTCAAACATATTTGCATTTTACGTTAAATGTCCTCAATAAGCAACCATTTAATATGAATTTAAAATTAAAATGCAAAGGCTGGACACGGTGGTTCATGTCTATAATCTCAGCACTTTGGGAGGCCGAGGCGGGAGGATCACTTAAGTCCAGGAGTTCCAGAATAATCTGGGCAATGTGGCGAGACCCCTATCTCTACAAAAAATTTCAGAATTACCTGGGCGTGGTGGCACGCACCTGTAGTTCCAGCTACTTGAGAGGCTGAGATGGGAGAATTGCTTGAGCAGGGGAAGTCGGGGTTGCAGTGAACGTGATTGTGCCAGTGCACTCCAGACAAGATGACAGAGCAAGACCCTGTCTCAAAAATAAATAATTTTTTTAAATTTTATTTATTTATTTTTTTTGAGACGGAGTCTCGCTCTGTCGCCCATGCTGGAGTGCAGTGGCGTGATCTGGCTCACTGCAAGCTCCGCCTCCTGGATTCACGCCATTCTCCTGCCTCAGACAACAGGCACCTGCCACCACGCCCGGCTAAATTTTAGTATTTTTTAGTAGAAACGGGATTTCACTGTGTGAGCCAGGTTGGTCTCGATCTCCTGACTTCATGATCCACCCACCTCGGCCTCCCAAAGTGCTGGGATTACAGGCGTGAGCCACCGCACCCGGCCATAAATAAATAACCTTTTTAAGAAAAGCTTCATTCTTTATAGAAACATATCCTACGTTGAAGGAGAGTTTTAATGTGAGTCTACGTAATCATTGTCAGGTTCTAACTAAAAAGAAGGCAAATATAAAAACCGGGTTTTGTGACTTGAAGAACACAAGAAATAATAATGAGAACTATGCACCACTTCACAATTCTCACACATGAACATTGTTAATGTTGAAGCCCCAGGATTATGGAAACATTGGAAATATGCCACACTGTGATCACATTGATTCATAGAATTAATCATAGGTATCATCCAAATGGTTCTAAAATACATTTTTTAAGTGTGAAATGTCTCTCACAAAGATGGTCATGGCTTTTCAGAGCACTCTTTTGCAAATAAATAATTCTGGATAGCCAAATTCTACTAAACCTCCCCATACAGAAATCTCATAAAACTCAGATAAATGCAAATAAGTCAATGGAAAGAATACCTCTCTATTTTCCTCCTAACTCAGCCACTTAAGACTAATATTACCTCCATTAAAGCGATGAAAGCAGATGTGGTATCCATTATTGATATTGCTCCACACTGAAAGTTAAAACTTTTATATATGTTCTCTCAGATTATATAAAACTCATATAAAATTTACTTAATGAAGTTTTCAAAATAGTATATGGAAAAAAGGGTAAGTTTGTGATTTCATGGCTGTTTTCATATGCTGATCTCAATTCAATATCGTCTCTCTCTTTTCACAAACCATCTGGGAGATTGACAAGTTGCATCTCACCAGATGGCCTAGCATACCAACCTCACACTTCCATGGCACCATCCCTCCATGATAAATCCTGAAATGCTTTAATACAATGTTCCTGCTTGGGAAAAACTCCACAGCTCATGTCTTAAGAACCAGCTCATCGTCGCCCACTTCATTTCCCAAGGTTGAAATGGGATATGATTTCCACTGGGTGCTAAATTATTCTACGGCTCAGAGGAATTAAGTGATTCCAGCTGAATACACCACTGAGCTCCTATCACCTTATCTTTCTACAATCTCTTTTCCTATTCTCTGTTTCCCTTACTACTCCCTGGCTTATTCTTTTACAACTTACACTTTACAGAGAGATTCCATTCTTTTTTCCTCTCCTTTTCCACATACATAAATCACTGGAATGTATACTTTAAAGCATCAGAAAGCAACTACAGTTTTGAGCTGTGGTTCATGTCTTCCTGAACCTAGCATGCAGAGAGTTGATACTGTACAATACAAAACTGAATTGTCTGTGTCAATTATTTTATAGTATAACTACATATTTAAAAGACACATGCACATGTGTGTTTATTGTGGCACTGCTCACAATAGCAAAGACTTGGAACCAACCAAATGCCCATCAATGATAGACTGGATAAAGAAAATGTGGCACACATACACCATGGCATACTATGCAGCCATAAAAAAGGATAAGTTCATGTCCTTTGCAGGGACATGGTTGAAGCTGGAAACCATCATTCTCAGCAAACTAACACAAGAACAGAAAACCAAACACCATTTGTTCTCACTCATAAATAGGAGTTGAACAATGAGAACACACAGATACAAGGAGAGGAACATCACACACCAGGGCCTGTCAGGGGGTGAGGGGTTAGCATTAGGAGAAATACCTAATGTAGATGATGGGTTAATGATGCAGCAAACCAACAAGGCACGTTTATACCTATGTAACACACCTGCACGTTCTGCACATGTATCCAAAACTTAAAGTATAATAATAATAAAAGATACTGCCTGGGAAGAGATTCTTAAGACCCTTCCTTCTTCCTTTTGCCTTTACAAATGTCAGGGAGGCACTAAAGAACAAACTGTGGAGGAAAAAGACCTGAAAAAATATCTTTTTTTCCCCTAGCTTACAGATCAATATCTTCCCCCATTCCCTCTCCTACTTTTCCCCTCTGAGCCTCTCTCATAAGTTTTTTTAAATTCTTCCAGGCATTTAGTGTTCAAGAAGAGAGTCCAAATCAGAAACTTTGATGAATACGATAGGTCTTTTTTCTCTGGTGCCTTGATCATCTTTCTTTAAATACAGTGAATTTTAGCTTCCAAGTTACTTTTTCTTCTCTCTTTCTTGACTTTTAGACTTTACTGTGTCTGTATTCTCTGACAAACATATAAACTGCTTATATCTTCACCCTCATGTTTTGCATATCAAATCCAACTCTCTGCTAAATTTTTCTTTTCATTTAGCAGTAACTGACTACCATAAATGCACTGTCACTGTAAGAACAAACCATGTCATAGAGAAGTTTGCCTCTAGGAACTTTATTTCAACTCTTTTTACTTAAGTTTTCAAAACGTTACTTTATATGTTATTTTATTTCTCCCATTGCATCCCAGGTTGGGTCAGATGACAGTATACCTGCATCATCTTTATACGTGGGTATCAGCTTCCATTTCCTGCTCTCCCAGATGCAGAGCTGCAGGAAGTTGTCTGCAGCTTGCCGGGCACATAAAGATCTTTATGGAACAGTCTCTGCACAATCCAACATAATACTGACCTCAGAGAAGTTTGGTGCTTTCCTTGGGTGTGACTTTGTCGACTAGAAGATTAGCCAGTGTTTCTCAAAAATACTGAATGGTCTATTTGGTGTAGATAAAAAGGGAAATTGTGATGATTAATGAAAGAGGAATTTCTTGATATGGAAAGAATAAGATTAGTTCTTTCATGAGGATAGGGAGACCAACAGCTAATTCAGTTAGTTAAAGGATAATGGAATAGAGCAAGATGAAAATCTGTCATCTGACTTCCCTGCTTAAAACATACAAATAGTTTTTCATGGTTCTTCAGATAATGTCCACACTTCTTCAAGGGTTTAAAGTCTTTCATGATCTGATTTATTATTACTTTGTTAGTATCATCTCTTATCAATTCCTCACTTTTTTATGCTGTAATCATTCTGAATTTTTCTCTGTTCCTCAAACTTGATACTCATTCTCACCTTCCTCTAATCCTTTGCATATACCATTCTCTCTGCCTGGAAAATTCCTAACTCTACACTCTCCCCTTAACCCAACAAGTGGCTCCGCATCCTCCAGGTCTCAGCTAAGATGACACTCTATTCACACATGCATTCCTCACCTCCTCTCCTTTAAAACTGGGAGAAGTACTTCAGTTTTTTCCTCCTCCCTAGAAACCTTCCCCACTCCATCCTTAATTGGCTATCTGGAAAAGTCCTATTTATTTATCAAGACACAACTTAAAACAATTTTCTATTCTTTGAAACCATCCCAGCCTCATTCAAGTGTAGTTGACTCTTTTCCTTCTTAATACATCGCTATAACTTGAATATGTCTATTATTGATTAAATTACACTGCTATGACAAGATTTCCCTGTATATTTGTATTCCCAACCAGGTAACAATATAATCTCCTTAAAGAGAGAGACTGTCATATATACACTATTATCATTTTACCCCCAAATATACTCTTTCCTCACCTGCTCGTCTTACAGATGTAATTAATGTTTAGTTACCTGTCTGTTACTCTGTAAGCCTTCTAAGGGAGGGACCATGTTTAATTCACCACTCTTTACTTGCCACGTTTCACAAAGCTTGGCACATACAGACACTCGGATACTTTTAGAATGAATGTATGAGCTTGCATTTGTATACAGAAGATAAATTTTTCTGCAAGTATTAACAAAAAAGGACTGAACCAGAGACTCCTGGTGGTTTTCTGTAGCCTTTACTAATATTGATAATATATGATAAATTGGAGGTCATAGAAAATGCATCTGGTCTATTTAGTTATAATGTATTTGCCTGATCCATGCATGGCAGAGATCTAGAAAAAATAACACTTATGAAAAGTTATGACAAATAAATCAGATAAGAATACCAAATTATAAAATTTACCTATGACCCTAAAAATGGTCTAATATACTTAAAAGACATACTTAATATCCTCTACATACATTTATTTTTTTCAACAAGTATTGTTTAAAGATCATCTAAAATGTGCTAGGCTGTGTTGATAGAAAAAACAATGCACCCCAAAAGATGTCCATACCCTAACCCTAACCCTAACTGTGGAAGCTGTAAATGTGTTTTCTTACATGACAAAAGAGACTTTGCCAATTAGATTAAGATTAAGGACCCCAGAAATAATCCCACACATCTACAATCATCTGATCTTTGACAAACCTGACAAAAACAAGAAATGGGGAAAGGATTCCCTATTTAATAAATGGTGCTGGGAAAACTGGCTAGCCATATGTAGAAAGCTGAAACTGGATCCCTTCCTTACACCTTATACAAAAATTAATTCAAGATGGATTAAAGACTTAAATGTTAGACCTAAAACCATAAGATCCCTAGAAGAAAACCTAGGCAATACCATTCAGGCCATAGGCATGGGCAAGGACTTCATGACTGAAACACCAAAAGCAATGGCAACAAAAACCAAAATTGACAAATGGTATCTAATTAAACTAAAGAGCTTAGAGCTTCTGCACAGCAAAAGAAACTACCATCAAAGTAAACAGGCAACCTACAGAATGGGAGAAAATTTTTACAATCTATCCATCTGACAAAGGGCTACTATTCAGAATCTACAAAGAATTTAAACAAATTTACAAGAAAATAATCAAACAAAATCCATCAAAAAGTGGGCAAAGGATATGAGCAGACACTTCTCAAAAGAAGACATTTATGCAGCCAACAGACACAGGAAAAAATGCTCATCATCACTGGCCATCAGATAAATGCAAATCAAAACCACAATGAGATATCATCTCACACCAGTTAGAATGGCGATCACTAAAATGTCAGGAAACAACAGGTGCTGGAGAGGATGTGGAGAAATAGGAAAGCTTTTACACTGTTGGTGGGACTGTAAACTAGTTCAACCACTGTGGAAGACAGTGTGGCAATTCCTCAAGGATCTAGAACTAGAAATACCATTTGACCCAGCCATCCCATTACTGGGTATATACCCAAAGGATTATAAATCATGCTGCTATAAAGACACATGCACACGTATGTTTATTGCAGCACACTATTCACAATAGCAAAGACTTGGAACCAACCCAAATGTCCATCAATAATAGACTGGATTAAGAAAATGTGGCACATATACACCATGGAATACTATGCAGCCATAAAAAGTGATTAGTTCATGTCCTTTATAGGGACATGGATGAAGCTGGAAACCATCATTCTGAGCAAACTATCACAAGGACAGAAAACCAAGCACCATATGTTCTCACTCATAGGTGGAAATTGAACAATGAGAACACTTGGAAACAGGGTGGGGAACATCACACACAGGGTCCTGTCATGGGGTGGGGGAGGAGGGAGGGATAGCATTAGGAGATATACCTAATATAAATGACGAGTTAACGGGTGCAGCACACCAACATGGCACATGTATACATATGTAACAAACCTGCATGTTGTGCACATGTACCCTAGAACTTAAAGTATAATAATAAAAAAAAAAAGATTAAGGACCTTACAACAACAAGATTATCTGGAATTTCTAGCCGGGCTCTCCAATCACATAAGTCCTTAAAACTAGAAGAGGAAGGTAGAAGACTAGGTCAGGGAAATGGCCACAGAGAGACTCCACCTGCCATTGCTGGCTTTGAAGATGCAGGAGGAAGGTTATAAGCCAAGGTAGGCAGGCAGTCTCTAGAATCTGGGAATAGTCCTCAAAGAAATGGTGACCTCAATCCTTATAACAGGAAGAAACTAAATTCTGCGAACAACAGTGAATGAGTTACAAAAAAAAAATTATAGAGCCCCTAGAAAGGAACACAATTCTTCTTCTGATACCTTGATTTTAGCCCAGTGAGACCCATGCCAGACTTCTGACCTGTAGAACTATAGGAGAATACATCTGTTTTAAGTCATTATGTTTATATAAATTTGTTGGGCCGCAATAGAAAACTAATGCAGCACTGGGCTAAATGCTTGGGAGAGAACAATAGACATTCTTAATTACTGTCTCTTTTTTATGGCATTTTTAAAGACCATCGAATAATCTTGCCTGCAAAACACATTTATGGAACAAGTAATACTAATACAGTATAATAAAACTTATAGTAGATGTATATAAGTTTTATACTTCAAGAAATAGTGATGGAATTAAGGAAGGTGTCAAATCTATTCGGAGTGGGATCAGGGAAAATTTCAGAGAACAAACCATTTTAAGATGGCTCTTCAAGTAATAAATACTAGTTTTCCAATTGTATAGATGGGGGATACGATTTAGTACAATGTTAAGCTAAGAAGGAGTGCAACTGGAGATGGATGAGTGATAGTTGAATGAGTGACATGAGGACTTGTTTGTCACACAAAATATATTTGGATGTATAATGTAGAATAATTTGCATCTAGAAAGTTTGCTCCAGCTGCAATATGTGGAGAATGGAAGAGGGGCAACACTGTATACAGAGGCTGCTACCATAGGCTAAGTAAGAAAGGATGAGGTCTCTGTTTCATAATAGCCACCATTTATTGGAACTTGGCTATGTGTCAGCAACTGTAACAACACTTTACATATATAATTCCATTTAGTCTCTATTAGTTAACTCTGCAAAGTGGATGTCATTTCCATCTCACAGATTAAGAAACCAAAGTTTAGATAGATGTGCCCCTAAAAAAGAAATACCCCACAAAAAGCTAACAAAAGTAGGATTCAAACCCAGTTCGTCATCACATTAAAGCCTGTGCTTTAATTCACTCTACAATGGCAGGAATACGGAATCAATATAAGAAGATAGAAAGTGAGAGATTGACTTAATAGGCAAAATTAACTAAGCTTATTGTTGATTACACATAGGACAAGGAAAAGAGAAGGATTGCGGCCTACTGACAGTTTTTGGATTTGAGTTATAGGGGAAAGGAGTTGCAACTAAGATAGGAACCAAAGTAGAAGACATCTTCTGAGTCAGGAATAAAAGTGAAGCTCTGGGTGAATCTAAGGTGTGTATTGGATAGCCAGGTAGAGATGCCCAGAAGCCAGTCTGGAATTTGGAACTGGGACATGGACTGAACAGAAAGATTTGAAAATCATCTACCTGTAGGTAACTTTCATGGTCTGGAACGCTTCATGTAAAAATGTTGGAGAAATCTCCTGTTTCTAGTGAATAGTGAAAGAATCTATCCTTATCTGTGCTCTGAAAGAAACTTTCATCTGAGACTCCCTGAGAAGATGGCTCAGCCTAACACCAACGCTGACTACCAGCCTGGGGGTGCTGGCAAAATGGCAAACTGAGAGTGCCAAGAGCTTTGCCTGTGTCCTGCTTGGTGAGGTCAGAACCTTGTTTCCGTGGAAGACCTACTATGCCATAGGGCTCTGCTGCATCAACAGCCAGTCTGAACATAAATACTTTGCTTTAGACACTGTTTTTAACCTCTTAATGAGCACACTGACTTCCCACCCTACCCCCCAATTAGCTGCATATCAATCAGTCAATTAGCAGATTGACAGCTCAGCCAAGGAACAGTGAAGGCTGGTGTTGCAACTGATTGTTAAATCTGTCTTGAATTTGCTACTGGAAAATGAGAGAAGTTTAGGGTAAATACTGCTCCCTGTATTCCTGACTGAAATCTTTTAGACAAAATAATTGCTATCAAATATTCTGATAGAGGAATTCTTGAAACTGCCTGGTTACTTTACTAGAGAGGGAAGCAGCCACTAACTGCAAAAGACTACCTCTGTTGTACCAGACGCACAAGAAGAGATTTTCACCATTGCAGAGCTATTTATACACAGCCAACTTCTGTCCTCAGTTCACATATACACACAACTCCCATTGATATCAATGGAAGCTGCGGACATGTGGCTGAGAACAGAATTTGGCCCACTGAGCTGCAAGGCTTGGCATTCTTTTGCTCACTATGACAACTTCAGAACTGGATCTCTTAGCACATGTGCATTTAGAAGAAGAGTTCTTGATTTATTTTCTTTTTTGTCTCCCCTCTTTATCTTGGCCTTGAAAAACAAAACGGAAACTTGAGAAACTACGGGCAGCAATGGGTTTCTTGCATAGAATGAACTGTGTGGGGGACTTGGAGAAACAGAGACCATACAAGTATTTAGATTCAAAAACTTGACAAAATAGTTTTATGTAAGTGCGCTGCCACTCGCAGGATGCTGACTAACAGCTTGGTTTCACAGTCATCCTTGAAATAAAAGCAAAAGATGCCATGAAACAACTTTTACACACGTAAAATTATCAAGTCCAATATTTAATTTGCAGATGACATATTCCAGAGAATATTTGAAACCTGTCATTAATATGTACTTTTATTCTTCTTATAGGAATTGCCCTTTCTCTAGTCCAAGTGATTTTAGTAGGGCTGTCAGGAAGACCCCTGCCTCCTTGTAAGTGTACATGTCAGGCTAGGCAATCAGTGTATCCAGTCCTCTTGGAAACAAAAAGCCTATTAACCAAGGAGAGACAACCAGCATATGATATTTCAAAGATTATATGGAACAGGGAAACAGGCTGTCCTCTGAGGTCAAGAGATTAAAGGATACAAAGTCTTTTAGCTTTGGGGGGCCAGTTTTGTACCACTTGGAGAAAAACAGCAGGTAATGAAGCCAACAGGGAGGAAAGTAAAGAAGGAAAAGTAGAAAACATTTTTATAATATTTAAATCCCCAGATCTAGCCATGCCTTACTGAATTTTTCCACTATGAGCAAAAAATTAATCCCTTTATTCTTAAACTGGTTGGAGCTGAATCTCTAATAACTTGTAACCTATAGGGATTTAACAAAAAACATTGCTCCTTCATTCACTCTAGAGATTTTTCTCTGCCAAAATATATTTTCTTATTGCGTTCAAACACTCAGATTTCACCATCTTTGTATATACTGAAACTTTCCTAAATAAATAACCTCAGGAAAAAACATGTGATTTGCAATGAGTGTGGATGCTCTGCACACTAAGAAGATAAACAGAAAGATTATACTAGAGAATGCAAAGCACACAAAGTCTCCATGTCTCTGCTCTGTTGGGAAAGAGGAAGCCAGTGGAGGGCGCTCTTTGTGGATGCACTTTGAGGAAGCACCTCATTATCTGGGCTCTTGGCTGTTGCCCAATGTGGTGCCCTGATGGAGTCTGAGCCCAGCATGTAGCTCTGGTAATGGATCCAGTGACAGGTAGACTGTGCTACAAGGTGCATTACACTTGACCAGCCATCATTACATCGGTTCTCCCCAAATTATTTGATTGACATTTTTAGAGAAAGTCAGGAACTGTTTATGATTGGTAGCCAGGAAGCCACTGTTTTCAAATAAGTGAACACCAAGAATGAAGGTGCAAAGGAAGAGACTTAAAGAAATGGGAAGGGTCTAGGGAAATGGGTCTTCTGCCATTGTGAAATTTGGATTTCACATTTTAGGATGTGTGGGCCATCCTAAAATTAGGAGGATGTGATTCAGCCTTGATACACATGAATTGGAAGAATAGCTTATATAAACAGCCTTAGTTATGTCTATTTGGCATAGCAATAAATCTTATGCAAAACCTTAACAGTTTATTGTGCAGTAGATTCCCATCAGTTACCCAGAAAATATATGTCTTATATGTCAATATATCATGCAGTAGATTCCCATTAATCATCCAGAAAATATGTCTTAGGAATAAGTTATCTACTGCCTGAGGAATTTAACTTAATTGTTGAAGAAACTGTTTGCCTTCAGCATGGACTGATTTGTTGCATCATTATCAGTGAGTGTTGCCTCACATATAATAACAGATTTTCCAGACATTCACCTTATTACTCCTGTTTATGTGCAGGCTACAATATCCATTAGACATAGAAGTCCCCCTTACCACACATGAAAACACATACACCTACCTACCCACTTATCTACCCCTCCCTACCCACCACACACACATAAGAGGACTTCAAAAAGTTCAAGGACAAATGGAATTAAAAGATAAAAACTAAAAAGATGAACTTGCTTTTCAACATGTCATCAAGTACAAGACACTTCTTATAAGTTATGATACCAGCCGTTTAATCCGTCCCTAAAGAATTGAGGCTCCTAAGAATTTAACCATGTTGTCGCAGTCTTTTTTACATTATTAAGTGAGGAAAGATAGGTACTCTTTACAGATTTTTTTTAACATTAAGAAACAAAAAGAAGCCAAGTCAGGACTATAAGTTGGATGTCTAATGAATTCCCATCAATATTCTCACAATATTGCCCTTGTTTGATGAGAAGCATGAGCAGAAGCATTGTTGTGGCGGAGAAGCATTGTCATGATGAAGCTTTCCTGGGCATTTTTCCTCAAAGGCTTTGGTTAACTCTCAAAACACTCATAATAGGCAGATACTATTGTTCTTTGGCCATCCGGTATGTCAACAAGCAAAATGCTCTGAGCATTCCAAAAAACTGTTGCCATGACCATTGCCTTTGACTAGTCCACTTTTGCTTTGATTGTACCATTTCCACCTCTTGGAGCCATTACTTTGATTCTGCTTTGTTTTCAGGATCATACTAGTAAAGCCATGTTTCACCTCCAGTTACAGTTCTTCAAAGGAATGCTTCAGGGTCTTCATCCCACTCGTTTCCATAAAAGCTCTGCTCTTGTCTGCAGCTGATCTGGGCACATTGGTTTTGGCACCCATCAAGTGAAAAATTTGCTCATTTTTTTTTTCAATCAGAGCTGTGTAGGCTGAACAAACTAAGATGTCTATGGTGTTGGTTATTTGTGCCATTAACTGTTGGTCCTCCTCAAACAGGGCATTAAATTTAAAAAACAAAACAAACAAGTAGGGCACTAACAAGATTACGTTTTTACACACGAATTGATGTAGATGGTCTGCCACTGTGGGCTGCATCTTCAAAAATTCCTTCTTTTTTTTTTTTTTTTTTTTTTTTTGTCTCCCAGGCTGGAGTGCAGTGGCAGGATCTTGGCTCACTGCAAGCTCCCCCTCCCGGGTTCACGCCATTCTCCTGCCTCAGCCTCCCGAGTAGCTGGGACTACAGGCGCCCGCCACCTCGCCCAGCTAATTTTTTTGTATTCTTAGTAGAGACAGAAATTCACCGTGTTAGCCAGGATGGTCTCCATGTCCTAAACTCGTGATCCGCCCACCTCAGCCTCCCAAAGTGCTGGGATTACAGGCGTGAAACACCGCGCCCGGCCTGTTTCATTCCTCTTTAAAATTTTTGAGACATCCATTTGTAAACTGATTTCTTTGTGGCATTATCCCCACAAACTTCTTATAAAACATCAATGATTTCACCATTCTTCCACTCAAGCTTCACCATAAATGTGATGTTTGTTCTTGCCTTAATTTTAACAGAATTAATGTTGTTTTCACAGGGGGTCTTTTCAAATGGATGCCTTATCTTTCTTCCGGCTTCAAACTAGATTGTATTTATGCGCATTATAATAAGTTAGTAAGAGTTTATTTTGGTGCAAAAATTTTTTGAAATCCATCTATAGTTTTTTCGTAAACGCATTTTCCATGAACTTTTCAAAGACCTCTTTTCCATCATAGTTCTAAAAAATGTTAAGATTTAACTAGCTTCACTCATCTAAGAGAATCACTAAGCATTTATTTAACTGCTTGTTTTTCTTCTACTTCACGGTGTGCATTTGTTTCTTACTGCATATAATAAAAGGACCCATATAAAAAAAGTTTTTTATATGGTGTAATAAGCACCTTATATACATTGTCTTTCTGGATACTCGCAACAGCCTTGTGAGACAAAGACAACCCCATTTTACAAATGACAAAAACAAGGCTTAAGGATATGAAATAACCAAGCAAATGAGTTTGATTCCAAAGCTCATTCTAATAACCACTAAGTAAATGTCAGTGCATTGTTGTTTATTTGTACCAAATTTTATAAAAGGTCTCTAAAGACCCAAATCCTCTGTGCGTTTAGTTACAATCACCCTTCTACATTTCCCCCCAATACATTTTCCCCTGGTCTATACCTATCTTCTTTGTTCTATTATTCTTGAAATTTTGAGTAGTAAAGAAATTTGGGAGAGGGAGGATGAAGAGAGAGAGAAAGGAAGACAGAATCACACCGATTACAATGAATTTACAAAGTAAGACAACTATGGCTCACACTGGTGGCATTTCCCTATGTGTCTGTGCAATGCTCTTACCTGAGATGGGCCTTTTAAAGGTTGGGTTGAACATCTGTTCCTCAGTTATTGCTCCTTCACTCCCCAAAATCTTCCCCTACAAAGGACTGAAAATAATCATCAGAAATGACCTTTCCTTCCTTAGTCCCAGGTTTGTTTGGGATTTCATGTAATAAACTAGAGTATGGGCGCCTTCTTCCACTGATTGCCATGTTCATTTCATGGCCTTAGTCAAGTGCCTTGGCTGCAAATTTTCCCTCTCGGCACTGAAAACCCAGTTTTGCTGGGCAATTTTAGTTCCCAATATGAAGAAAACCCTTCCAGCATGTAAATGTAATGCTTGGTGAGGCCTTTTCCTGAAAAGCAGTGTTGCCTTCCCATACAAGATGAGACATGAGGAGATTAACTTTAATGTCTAATCTGTTGCAAAGGTGAAACTAAATTCTATTTTTTTCTCCTCATCTGAAATGAAAAGGAAATGCTTGAAATTTTGCCCCCCAAAATAGAGCACTTTGATCAAACCATTTTAATGTGATATTCCTATGTCTTCATTAAGTTTCCAGTTTTAATGTTTATTGAACTAAATTGATAGGGTTAAACCTCTTTGTAAGTATAAACTAAAGTTTTTATGCCTATTTCTATTATTGTATAAAAGAAAAATAACAAAAAAGTATCTATTCGTTTGAGGAGGTAGCTGGTATTTGCTAGCAAAGGAGAACAGCCATATAATTAACTGTGTCAAAATGTTTTCTTTGTTCACAGTTAATCTAACTGCAGCTGCTAGGAGGCAGAATGCATAAATATGACTGTGTACTTTTAATTACAGAAAATGACAGGCGTAAGTTGTGACTGGAGCCTTGCCTGAGATTGTTATGGGCAAAAATGTTGCTCAGAGACTCATTGAATTAATAAGTAGCCTTTTGTTTTTGGTGTCCAAATTGTATAGATGTTACTAGCAACTAAAATAAAACTAAAATTCAGAATTTTAATCAGCCAAAGAAAATGTAAATATAATCTTGTAACGTATTTAGAGAAATCATGGCACATAATAACCACTTGATACTGAACATTATATACAATAATACTTCATACATGTGATTTTGTCTTGGAGCAAGAAATGCTCTACATAAGTGAATTTTCTAGAGGTACCTTTAAGAATTAAATTCTTTCTCCCAATTTTCCTCTCCATTCTATGCAAATAAGTCACTCCCAATTCTAATTTTTTTCCCTAGGTGCTCTAATAATAATGAAGACAAAATATCTCATACTTGCTAATTTTTCTGTTTTGATAATACATAGTAATGCCTGTAAATTGAGGGGTGGGTAGCTCTGGGCCCTGGAGTTCATTCTCCTCTAAGTGTTGATACTTACGAGATAGTATGAAAGAGAAATGAAGCAGCACTTCATTATTTGGGACATTGTTCTTTTCCTCTTTCCCTTTGCTCTTCTACCTTTATTGGCTGAACAGTATAGCAGATTGTTCACTGGGCTTTACATCAAACATATTTTATATTCATTGTAACTCTGAGCAAAGAACATCTCTGAAAATCAGTTCATTTCTTTATATGGATGAAACAGGATAATCAATGTTTAAATTTTAAATATAACGATTGCTCAGAAATGTTATTCTTTTTCTTTTCTATTTTTCTCCTCTATAATATTTTTTAATCACCTTTTTATTATACATCTTTTCTCCTTTCTGTGCTATGGTAGACAGGTGGGGGGTGTGGTGGTATTGGCTAGGGAGGCTTAAGGGGTCACGGTCAATGCTGTAGATAATTGCTGTTTTCAGCCGTCTTGTTGCCTTCATTCTATTGTTTATCCCTGCACGCAGCCACTGTGGGGGTGGCTGTCACCTTGGTGACAGCAGTTTTGTGCTGTGCATGTGGTGTGATCACTGGCTTAAAGCAGAGTATAAACAGGTCCTGCCGCCTCAAGTAATTCGGTGTAAGCAGACAGACTCTTGCCTTTGTTCTCTTAGCAGCTCTGCTGCTGAAATACACTAATAATAGAACATGTTAGTTGAAATTATGCCTCTCCATCTCTAATTACTGCATGCCAAACTATTCTGACTGCTACTGTCATTTCCCAACAACTGATGGCTGCAGGTGATTGTTTCAGATTGTGCTCAAGGGACTTCTTCCACTCATTCTCCCTTTGCCCCACTACGTCATGTGTTCAATAACTTGACTGATTAATTTCAGTATGCTGAATGGTTTGAATGAAATAGAAATGAACATTAAGAAAATATTTTAAAATCAGCAGATGCTCATAGTGGATTTTCTCTGTGTAAAGGGAAGTGGAACAGTCATAGAAATTGTTTAGTTAAAATGATCTATGCATTCCTCAACCCAATTTTCCTGATTTTGGCAAAGACAACTATTCAATTCCATCCCTACTCCTAACTAACTCCCTCACGTCTCCATGCATTTCAGACAGACGTTCAACCATGACCTGATGTTCTTCCTGCTGCAGACAGCCAGCTCTGTTCGGTCAGGCTTTGGATCCTGGAGACTCTCTCATCTAGTTTCTAAGTTTTACAGATGAAGAAATTCTGTGTTACATGAACTGTCCAAGATCTCACAGTAGTTTAAGCAAAGATAGAAGACAAACCCAGCATTCCCAATGGTTGATATCGTATGCTCTGTGCCTCATTTCATTGTATCATTTACCTGTTATTTAATCTAACAGATGTTGCTGAACAGAAGTTGTTAGTGGCAGGTACAAATCCCAGGCCAACATCGAAAGTTTGTCACTGTCAGAAATTCTGTTCAGTTTTAGTTACATCTGCTAAGGATTCTAAGCACAGTGTGCATGAACCTCCCAAAAGATCCTTGGCATTTTTACATCACTTTTGTTTCTTCCTGCTTTTTACATTTTATTGAATGAGGTCAAAATGATCAAGGCATGTACAGTTTACGTAATTGTGCACTCAAACTTGAATTTGACACGCATCCAGAATTGGGTCTAATTCTATAAAATAAAACCTCAGTTGGAACTGGGCCATGCTGAAAAGCAAGTTTGATATAAATGACACTCAAGATCACCGTGTATTTTCCAGATGATCAGACCTGCTGTTTCTAAAAGAGTACATCACTTTGTAGACCACTAAATGCAAATTGTATTTTAAACTATAGATTTAGGGGAAGAGGGGTAATTAAGAGTTACAATAATATTGATTCTTACCCATGTATGAGTACAGATGATATTTTCATTTATTCAGGCATTCTTTTATGTCTTTCATTATTGTTTTACTCATTTTTAATGCCCTTATTAGATTCATTCTCAGATATTATAAAGGTTTGCTCACTCTTGTGAATTGATCTACTTTTCTTTTTCTTTTTCTTTCTTTTTTTTGAGATGGAGTCTCACTCTGTCGGCCAGGCTGGAGTGCAGTGGCATGATCTCCTGGGATCGAGTGATTCTCCTGCCTTGGCCTCCTGAGTAGCTGGCACTACAGACACCCACCACCATGCCCAGCTAACTTTATTTATTTATTTATTTATTTATTTATTTATTTATTTATTTTGTATTTTTAGTGGAGATGGAGTTTCACCATATTGGCCAGGCTGGTCTGGTCTCGAACCAACTCTTGTGTGCGGATCAAGTGATCCGCCTGCCTGGGCCTCTCAAAGTGCTGGAATTAGAGGCATGAGCTACTGCACTGGGCGATTGGATCTACTTTTCTGTCGTGGTTTTCAAGTTTGTGTTGGCTGACTTACTAAAGAAAATTTGATGTTTTGATACTGATTCTTTGTTCAGCATCTTTCTAGGACTTTCTTCTCAGTTCATGTAGTTTGTCTTTTTATCTTTCTAATCTTATCTTGAACAGTTCCCTTGGCTTTGTTCCAACGACAGGGACCTTCAAATACTTCCTAAAATTCCCCAAGCGTTTTCCTCACCCAGAGCCTTTGCTTTTCCTACGTCTCAAATGTTCTTCATTTGAGAAGAACCCAAGTGGTTAGCTCCATTTTCTTTATCTTTCAAGCCTCCACTTAAAAATCAACTTATTGCAGAGATTATTCCTAATTATACCATCAAATGTGGGCCCTTCCCTCTAGTGTGCTTTTTCAAAATCCCCAGCATCACGTTTTCACCCTTCTTAAAATGTATCAAAAGCTGGAATTGTTTTATTTACTTGCATTTTTTACATTAAAATATGCGTTTCATCAGGAAAGGAGTTTATCAGTATTAAGCCTGGTAATAGCCAGGTACTATCACTAGCACCTGAAGCTGTGTCTGACAAATTGTAGGTGATCAGAAAATATAAGAATATACAAGAAGAGTGACCTGAGACTAATGATTTAACATCTCTAATTATAAGTAGAAAATACATTTCAGAGCATATAGTGATATACTCTGTCTCCATTGTAAAAGAATAAAAATAAGATATAATCATAATGAATATCCATGACAATGAAACATTGTGAAATTTTCTGGTACAAGTCCTGTCCCCAAGTGCCACGCAGGAACAACAACAAAAAGTCAAGAATAATGCATAGGGACTCAGAATCCTAGTACTGTATGAGCCACCTGAATTTAAACAGTTTGTGAGTGATTTAGTATCTCTCTTTCTGTCTCTCTTTCTATATATATATGTAGAGAGAGAGAGAGAGATATATATATAGTGTATATATATACACACACACTTGTATATATATATACACAAATACACACATTGTGTGTGTGTGTTTTAACATATAAACATATAGGCATACGTTTAAACATACAAATATAAGAGAAAATTTGTATGTGTTGAAACATAAACCAATATAAGAGAAATTATGGTAAATATTTAATAAATAGTTCACGAATCACTTGCTGCAGAAATTCAGAACATGGGCTGGGTGTTGTGGCCCATGCCTGTAATCCCAGCCCTTTGGGAGGCCAAGGCGGGCAGATTAAGAGGTCAGGAGATCAAGACCAGCTTGGCCAACATGGTGAAAACCCAACTCTACTAAAAATACAACAAAAATTAACCTGGCGTAGTGGTGCATGCCTGTAATCCCGACTACTCAGGAGGCTGAGGCAGAAGAATTGCTTGAACCTGGGAAGCGAAGATTGCAGTGAGCCGAGATTGCACTACTGCACTCCAGCCTGGGCGACAGAGCGAGACTTAGTCTCAAAGAAAAGCAATTCAGAACATATATCCAGCACCCAGTGTATCAATAGAAGAATAGGGCTTATTTGACTAAGGGTCATTAACAGTGTTCAGTTAATGAACCTTGAATTGGCCACAGAAAACAATATTCTGATCTGTCAAAGAAATGTTACCAAGTGCTTACTGCATTCAGCATTGTATTTAGTTTGTTGAAGGGCAGAATGACTAAATGAATGAATGAATTTTAAAATTGAGTTAGTTATGTGGATGTTTGACAAATGTACAAAAATAATCAACAAAGTTTTATTACTATGCAAATGTTATGCTGCCTTTTAATTTCTATTTAGCCTCTAATATGCAACATTAAATCAAACTATTGTGTATAAGAACCTTAAAGTTCATTTAATGTGATTTTAATTCATGTTATAGATTAAATGATTTACAATGTAAATGGAGAAATGTCTTACATCTTAGTTTAGACTCGTCAGCTTTCCAGGCTAATTTTGTGCACAGTAATACTAACTGTAGACAGACAGAGTACATGAACTACAGTGTCCAATCATAGATCGAACCTACAATAAACTTCTGTGTGGAGGAGAACACATCGTCCTCCTTCTCTCCATTCTCATATCAAGCTCCTCTGGTACTGCATTGCTGGTTAGCACAAACTCTCCCATAAACAGCATCTAAGGGTATGCTGCTATTGCTGAAGTACACACTGCTATTGCATCCCATTCTTCAAGCTTCTGATGCATCACTGAAAGTCATTCAGGACTCTGGATTCACCAGGAACTATAAAAGCCACCAGCAACCACTGAGAAGGCAATGCAATTGAAGTGTAACCCTGGTTGGAAAGTAAATAGGGAATTGGGTGTTGAGTCCCTGTGTATTATTCTTGGCCAAATGCATCAGAGCTAACATGTCAGGTTTTGTCGCAAAGTGTTGTATTCGCTTTTATTTTCACAAGTTCAATATAATTCCATTATTACAAGTTCATCTATTTCTTAATGTTTTAAATACATTTTATCTAAGTATTGTCTTGTGTTAGATTTACTCTGAATATGTCGGGCCTTTATAGAGAAAACAGTAAATAGGAAATATGATACAATATTTACAGAAAATATTCTCCAGTTAATGTATTTTATTATTATATGCTCTTCCTTATGTGGTAGAGTTTATAAAGTTATTGAGTTCATTAGAAAGTGAATTAAGAACATGAAGTAGGTCCCGTAAAATATGAACCCATACATCAAAAAAAAATCTCATCTCCAAGTGGCTTGAAGTTTAGTATAAATCCAGTATCGCTCCAAAATAAAGAAAAGGATATTATAGTATGCATATTCAAATGTATTAATAAAATTGTGTGAAACCTTTTTTTTAAAAGAAATGTAAATCTGAGTTAAGTGTTCTGGCTGTTACAGACTAATAGATACACAACTCTCTAATTTCAAATTTGAAAAGCTAAACTTGTGCACCAAAATATTTTCAGCTAAAATATTTTTAAACATTATGTTTTTTCTATTATTACTTGAGCTTTTTAAACTTAGTAATTTAAACTAATCTTGGAACACTTGCGAAGTGTGGTGGAAATGAAGAAGAAATAAGCTGTAAATTCAATATGGCTGAAGTTTAATTTCTGTGCCGTCCTTGAGTATGTCTAGGGAGGAAAATTGGCACTCTCTTAACAAAACAAACCAGAGCTTCGTTTCTACATAGAACAAGGTTTGAAATGAATATGGAATGAAAGTAAATATTTAGAAGATTAATTCCTTGAGCTTCCTCAATACCTTAGTTTTGCAAGACTTTGAAACCATCTTCTCCAGGGACAAAAGAAAGTAATTACCTCTCCTCCACATGATGTTTAATCATGCTCTATTTTTCGAAGAACAGCTGTGCAACACTGGCTGGGCTACAAATTAAACATACCTCCTTCAACTTGCTTAGATTTAAAAGATAATGAATATGTTGGGTGACAGAATCTGAATTCAAAAAGACTTTAATAGACCAGAGCTATAAGCTGAAAACAAGATCAAAGTAATCAAGCATAAATGTAAGGTCCTATACTTGAGTCCAAGAAACGAAGTGAGCAAATACAGGGTGGGGAAGATATGACTTAATGGCAACAGAATGAATTAAGCACCACAGAATTTAGAAGCTATATTTTGTAAGAAGCTAAATATGAGTTCATGGTTTCATCTGATTAAAAAAAAATAGAATGCAGCACATGGTACATAAGTAAAAGCATTCATCATTGAAGACCTAACCTAGTTTGATATAACATAACATAAATTTGAGGGACTTACAGCTCTTTGCAAACAAATGCTATCACTGTTATTTTAATACTGGTTCGAGCAGAGATCAAAGGATCTACGCTGACACAATCTTCCTTTTACTAGTTGTACTAAAACTCTGACAGTTTCTGTTATGATAGAATTTGTAAATGCTTAGAATGGCATCAGAATATTATGTATGTTAAAAATTAGCATATATACCACACATGAATGAATGAAACAAGGTGTAGCCTAATGAAATTATGTTGTAGAACTATTCATTTAACTTATGTCACATTTGTTAAATCTAGATTGCTTTCATAGTTCTGGCAAAGACTAACAAGTGACCATTGTGTAACAGAGAAAGAAAATAGAACCTATGTAAAAATCACAGGGTCTAGAAATATGATGTATAAAATATTTTGAGGCTTCAGTCTAGGAATATGATATATGAGACATTTTGAGGCTTCAGTTCAAAGCATAAAGAGTGAAACATGATACATTTACCAGAAAATTAACTAAACTTCTAAACACAAGTAAAAGAGAGAAGTTATTATTATCTTTGTGAATATTCATTATTACAGAATTGGTAAATTTCCCAGTTAGAAAAAGTGTTTTCTTGGCTTCTCTCTCTACAAATAAATCAGTGTAGTAAAAACTCTCACGGGACTGTCGGGTGGGTTTTCTAGAAATATTTACCACAATTGATTTTTGTGGGTTCCTAAATGCTGTAATCCAAAACCTCATTTATCAACTTTCTGTCTGCTTTATTGTAATTGCAGAGTTTTCTATTACTATATCATGACAGGTCAGAGCAGTGCTGTGACAAGGAGCCTCTGTATTAGTAAAGATACACATTCCACACACCAGCCCAGCAATCCAGATTATTGACTGTAATTAAACTCACAGGGGAGTTAAACTTGTTTGACAAGAAAGGGGGTGAGATGATTTGCAGGATTTAATAAGTCATAGCAACAATGACACATGCCTGCCCCAAAATTTTCTCTGAATTTTTGCAGGGTCTGTACACATTTAGAAAAGATCAAATAATTTTGTTCTGCAAGAGAGTAGTATATATTTATAAAGCACTGAATCCTGGAATCACTGGTCCCATTAATTGAACAACATAAGCATGCTTCCTGAAGAAATTCATATACCAAATTTTGTTATTCTAATATCCGTTCATTACAGTCAGACTTCTGGCCTGGGTTCAGAAACAATGCCATTTTTAATGGATTGTTTGCTAAATCTCTTGCTTTCTGTAGTTTGACTCATTTTTTATCATTTCTTCTTCTGATTTTGACTCATTTTTCTTTCCACAATTAGGCGTTGTCCCCTTTCTGCATCACTTCTCCAGCTTTGACCATTTTCTTCTAATTTTTGCCAAGAATTCAGAATCTAATTTTGATGACATTGATTCTGCTATGCTGCACATATCCCCCGACCATTCATTGGAGGTCCATAGGAACCCTACATTCTGGGTGTCCTGATCTCTTCCCACTTCTTCCACCTATCTTCCTGCCTCTTTCTCCCATATTTGGCCAATCCACATGATCGTCCAATGTATGTAAGTGAGACTCAAACAAAAGCATAGAAAACTTTCTTTTCAAAAAGTAAAAACCATTCACTCTTTTGAATATTACTGTTTGAAATGCGTTTAGGTCCTTTGGGGGAATGGCTATATATGTATATATATGTATGTATGTATCTCCGCAGTGGTGGCAAACCAAATCAATAAAGTGTATTTTTTATGACTTCCTTTTATTACAGGATAAGACCAATAAACATTAGAATCATTGAAACCTACAGCACAGAGATTGAAATACTTGTTTTATGTAGGTCCAGTTTCTATTCTCTGAATTTTTCATTAGGTATAGAAACTTTACTGGATACTGGATACAGTTAAAAAAAAAAAAAAAAAAAAAAAGAAGGAAGAAGATTTCAGAACAATGTGAGCAAAATTTCAGATGCAGCAAAATAGAATCTAGAGAAGAATAAATAAAGCAAATTAGCTAGTAGAGTCATGGACTTTAGCTAAGGCTAAAGTGGGACCACAGTGAGGGTAATATCTATTTTTTCAGACTCCTAAATTAGTATCTTCAGCCTGAGCCTCCCATGGAACTCCAGATTCACATACACAACTGTATACTTATGTTCTCCACTTAAATGTATAACAGATATCTCAAACGTAACAGACCTGAAACTGGGCTTCTCAAATTCTCTCGCCAAGCCTGTTCTCCTGTAGTCTTCCCCATCTCAGTCAGTAAAAACTCCACCCTCCCAGTTGGTCAGGTCAAAAAGTGCGAATCGTCTTTGACATCTCTCTGCACACCCCACAATGCCCACCCCAAATGAAATGAAGTGGACAGAATGCTCCGTGGACCTGACAGGCTGTTGTTGGGGTAACCACCATGCCCATAACCTTAATCCTGCACCAAGCCTGACCTGGAGTGAAGTCTCCTCTGCCCTGGGCAGTAGTGCCTTCTCTTCATGCCTTTCTGGGTCTCAAGGTAACTAAAGAGGCCATAAAGACTGCTTACTTTACTCATTTAATCCATTCATGGATCAATCATCTAAACATTTCTCAATAAAACCCTTTAGTAGCTTCACTTCCCATTCAGAGGAAAAGTCATTACAATAACCTGCAAAACTCGCCAGGGTCTGGACTCCTCCGTGTTCTCCTACTTGATACCTGGTTCACTCCATTCCTGCCAAACCTTTAGCTGTTCCCCCAACGTGCCAGGCTTGCTCCGGCCCATGGCTTTGCCCCGGCTCTTCCTTCTATCTGGTACTTCCACTCTCACCACCACCACACCATGCCCGGGATTATTTCCTTACCATATTGGGCGATTGACGCAAATTCAATCTTCAAGAGCCTTGTCTAGCCGCTTTATATAAAGCTGTAGTTAAACCATCTCCATATCACCTGCAGCACCTTCTAGCACCATTCCTTTATTTATTTTCCTTGTTAGCACTTTTGCCGCTGAATCACTGCATGATTGATTGATTGATTGATTTTTATTGATTGTGTTCCTTTCTACAATGTAGGCAAGGGTTTTTTCCTGTTCCCAGGATAGCTACATCCACAGCAGTTAGAACATGTACAGTCCCGAGTAAAACTCAAAAAGCAGAGTTGAATGAATGTGGCATTTGAAAGGAGTGAATACATGTTAAGAATATAGATAAATATGAAGTTTATTCATGAGCCCTGGATTTATCCTCTAGATAATTTTCTCCAAAGTGTTTATTCTCTGCCCATCTTATTTGTTTCTTTTAAAATACATCTCCTGAATCGTTATATTAGATTGCACATTGAGAATGTTATATCACATAATTCCTGTTGACAGCTGAACCTTTAATTGTTGGAAGTGCTTAAGTGTACCTGTTATATTTTTAAGATGACATAGAGGGTTGTCTCTTAGTTGAAAATAAAGGATGTTTGCTCCAGGGGCTGGAAAGTGTACAGAGGTAACAACCTCTCATTCTACCAGCAACTCCCGTGGGGGCTGTGAAATCTTAGGGCGGAGAATCACTGAGGTGGCAAATCCTCCTCTCACTAAGGAGGCCTGTTAGATGGATGGCGCTTAGCTTGCCGATGTGCTTCTTCATTAATTCTCTAACCACTGTGAGGGTGTGAGGGAGACTGCTGAATGTTTTGAAAGGAGTTTTAATTGGGCCTTCAGTCAATACAGTTTTCTAAAACTAAAATTTAAAAAACCTTCCCCAGTGGATAGGGTCAGTGACACATAATCTGGAACAAGAAGGAATGATTTCTTTGAGTTAGTGTGTTTTAGGGGAACACACCCTGTGATTAAAAGCAATTCTCAACTTAAAAGATGAGGCAGGAAAGGAAAGCAGCCAGTTTTTTCTCTCAACTTTAGGGTCTTCAACCAGTTTTTCATTCACCTGCTCTTACAGATGTATCAACAATCAGAGGTACAGAGCTCAGTCTGAACCTAGCAGGTAGGATGTGAAACCTTCTCAGTCAAATCCTCATAGTTTATTTAGGCTAAACAATCCATCCAATTTTACCTTCTTTGTAAGCCTACCTAAAGTCAAAATAAATGATGGACCATTAAATAAAATATGCAATTGGAATTACTAGATTCTCAATGTGATACCTAACATAAACTATAAGCTTTGTCATTGCATTAACTCATGTCTCTTTCCTCATATGCCCGAGCTCTTTATGAAACTGAAAATGATTTTCAGCCTCTAAAGTCTCCCTTCATATATATTGATTCTATATCTTAGAATATGGAAAATTCTTTCAAATGAAAACTGAGGCATATCAATCAACAACAAAAAACATATTTCTGCCTGGGCATGGTGGCCCATGCCTATAATCCCAACACTTTGAGAGGCCGAGACGGTTGGATCACCTAAGGTCAGGAGTTCAAGACCAGCCTGACCAACAAGGTGAAACCACATCTCTACTAAAAATACAAAACTTAGCCGGGTGTGGTGGCGGGCACCTGTAGTCCCAGCTACTCAGGAGGCTGAGACAGGAGAATTGCTTGAATCCGGTAAGTGGAGCCGAGATCGCCCCACTCCACTCCACCCTGGGTGACAAAGCAAGACTCCATCTCAAAAAACATTTTTTAAAATGTATTTCCTCCTCAATGAAGTATATGTTATCTCAATTATATGACACATATTTTAACAGCAGGTTTTTGAGTAAATTTCTTGCAGACAGTCTTTGTATGAATTCTAGATATTCACAGAAACTAGTGTGAGCCTTTAGAATATTTTAAAGAAAAAATTATAATGCTTTCCTCCCTGTTGCTCTACATTCTTAAAATCCCAGCCTCCTTTATGTCTAAATTCATCAGTGAAATATACGAAAAAAGGTAGTAAATACAGCTCTTAATACCAACTTAACATCTGTCATAACTAATTCAGTGAAAACAAATCTGTAACCCCCAAATAAATTCCAAAGTGACTAAAGTCATAATTGCAAATTAGAACTGTAAAATAATTAAAAGGAACTATGTGTGAATATTAATTTAATTATAGCATATAGAAAACTTCTCAAAGCATGAGTCTAAAGGCATAGAATTTTAATCTTCTGTATATCAAATTTCATTATACATATGTAGGAAGGCCAAAACAATTCAGGCAAGAGGACAATGGTAATATATGTATGAGAGGTGTCATATTTTTTGTATTGTTGATATTCTTAATCCTTAAAGCATTTTTGCAAATCAATATAGAAGAGGAATATTTCAATCAAAAAACACAAAAAAATTGTTAAAAATCAAAAGCCATGAAAATATGCATATATTTAATCTAATAAATCCACTTAGGAATCTAACTGGAAGAAATAATCAAAGATAATACAAAGTTTTTGTTAGAAACAAATGCAATTTTACCTATGAAAAATGTTCATTGAAACACTACTTAGAATATCAAAGAACTAAAACAGCTTAAATTTCCAACAATCAGAGATTGTGAGTTATGGCGTATTCATACTCTGCAAACCAGAACAGTAATGCTGCATAAAATATCCAACAACATGGATAATGTACATAACGTATTGCTAAACAAAAAAAAAATGGATCACATAATACTATAATGCAAGTTATAATCTGGATCTTCAGCAAACTATTCACGTCAGCTTTTTCTGGTTGGTGAAATAATGATTTTCCAAATTTTCCACAATAAGTAAGTATTGTATTTGCAATTAGAAAAGATGATATATCGTAAAAGTTGTAGTACTTTATAACCAGCAAATATTCTTCTAATGTTAAATAAAGAACATAACCTCAAGCTCACTTTTTTTTTTTCTTTTTTTTTTTTTGAGACCGAGTCTCACTCTGTTGCCCAGGCTAGAGTGCAGTGGCACAATCTCGGCTCATTGCAACCTCCACCTCCTGGGTTCAAGAAATTCTCTGCCTAGCCTTCTGAGGAGCTGAGATTACAGGCACCCACCACCATGCCTGCCTAATATTTTGTATTTTTAGTAGCAACAGGGTTTCACCACCTTGGCCAGGTTGGTCTTGAACTCCTGACCTCAGGTGATCCACCCGCCTCCGTCTCCCAAAATGCTGGGATTACAGGCATGAGCCACCTTGCCTGGCAAGCTCACCTTGTTATTTTAAGCACTGATTACAATAAAATGATCAGCTCTGCGCATTCACTAAGGCTGACATAATATTGTATATGTGTGTGTGTGTTTGTGATTTTATTACCTATATGTACAGTCTTTTTTATTTCTTATTAATATAATTAGGCTTTGTTCCCCATTCAAATTTCATCTTAAACTGTATTTCCCATATCCCCATGTGTTACGAGAGAGACCAGGTGGAGGTAACTTAATCATGGGGATGGTTCCCCCATGCTGTTCCCCTGATAGTGAGTTCTCACGAGATCTGATGGTTTTACAAGGGGCTCTTCCACCTTCAGTCGGCACTTCTCCTCCTGACCACCTTGTGAAGAAGGTGCCTTATTTCTGCTTCACTTTCTGCTGTGATTGTAAGTTTCCTGAGGCCTCTCCAGTCACGCTGAACTGTGAGTCACCTACACCTCTTTCTTTTATAAATTGCCCAGTCTCAGGCAGTTATTTCTAGCAGTATGCAACCAAACTAATACACTTATATTTTGCAAACTGAAATTGTCTTTGAAGGCAATTTTACTTTGCAAAATTCTTTAAATTGTGAACTCCTCTAAAAGAAAATTGTGTTCACTAAATGTGGGTCAAGAATTATTATATGTGCCAAGTGTCTGCGGCATTTTAGTGATTGTATATACCCCTAATGAATCATTTATGTACCCTGAAAATATTTTCTGCCCTCTTAGCATGTAGGGGTACAGTTCAAAACTTGAGATATTTGATTACCATGAATCTTGGTGCCTGAGGAGAATAAGCTAGAAAGAGTTTTCCTCTTTACTGTCTATAGCAGGAACCACTTATACAGTATATCTCTCTAATTCCATAATTCCTTTCATCAAAAAGACCCCTAAAGTCTATTATGAAGCTAATTAGGAGACTCATTTATTTTTAAAACCCTGCCCCTCTTGTTTACCCACAGCTACTATGTGGCAGCAAAAATGCAATTTGATAGTCTCTTGTTTCAGAAAGGAGTGAAAGAATAACTTCTCTAATTAAAACCACTATGATTTTGTGGGATTTTATTTTTCTTTAAGTGGGAGGACAGTGTAATTACACAGATTGGAATGCAGCCAAAACAGTAAAGTAAAGTTAACTGCCTAAAAGTGAAATACCAGGCAAGACATTGCCTATATTAGTAAGTTGTTGCGGATGGAGTGGAGGTACATGTGGATACACAGGACACTCTCGAGTGGCTTGTGAATTGAACCTACCACTAAAAATAAACTAAATAATTATTATCATGAAATGTGATAATCACACTCAGTTTTCCTCTATAGTAGACTGAGAATAAATAGACTGTCTTAGTCAGTGTCCATAATTTATATAGGCAATGCTGCAGAGGATATTATTTTGTGCTGGATTTGGACTAAAACTAGTGTAGGCAAGTGGACCATCTATTTTTGTCAGTTGATTAATTGGAAGTTGGTTCTGAGTCAGTTAATGGCGTGACTGTCACAAGGGCAAATTGGAGTGTAAGTTTATAGGACAGGCAGCAATTAGTGTTTCCAGATGTTTTACATGGAATCAAGTGAAAATACATGGAAAAATTAAAGTAGAAGTAATTACAGTACCAATGGGATGCTGTTACCGTATTCAGATCCATAACTAAAATACTAGGTAAAGTGGTATAGGGGCTTTATGGAAACAAACATAAATATGAGATCATGAAGTTGAATTTAGGCTTTGCTGCTCTGTACCATTAATGCTAGCATGGTGACAGCAAATTGTCTTGTGAGCAGCATACTATAGGACAGGAAAACAAAGCAATTTGGGTGCTGAGATTGACATCACAACTGAAGGCCCTGAGAACAAATCTTCATCAGTTGTTTTATGTAGTTTCATACTGAAGGATTTTTTTAAGAAGCAGATCTTAGGTGTGGTGGAAATGGAGAGATTTCTTAAGTTTCCAAAAGTCTATATGAATCCATTATTAATGTCACCAGTACTTTTTCATCTTTCCTCCCCACCCACTCTGCTGTTTCTTGAATGTAAGATATTATCAAACTATTCTAGTTTTTTTATGGAGGGAAATGTTTAACTGGCAAAAGCTGAGGAAACAGGAAAGCTGAAGGAATATATTTTGAGTGGTATTTATTCAAAATATAATTATTAAACACCTACTATGTGCAAATCATTTTACATAACATAGAAATTGACAATCAACACTCAATAAATATTGACTTCATCCTTCTTGTTTACTAGCAAGGATACATTTTCTCAGATACAAAGGCGGTAGAATATATAAGAACAAAGATTATCAAAAAATGTAATACAAAATTATAAGACAGGAATTCATAATCTGTGTTCCAGGGGCTTGTTTGGGATTTGGGTCTATGACCCTATTTTAAAATGGGTCATTTTGTACTCACAAATGTATATTTTGGGGGGTATGGGTCTCTATCTTGAAGATAAGTTCATCATATTTTTTCAAGACTCGGTCACTTCAAAAATTCAAGGACAATTGGTTGAAGAAAAGGAATAAGCATGCCTAATAAGTAGAGAACATGCTGATTAGTACAGATGTTTGCTAATAACGGCTTTGAAAATGTTTAAACACAATATATTTATTACCTAGTTTTAGAATGGCACAGAAAAATTTTAAGGCAAGAGTAATATCCATAGGAAGCACATAACTTCTCTGAAATGGAAACTGGGTCACTGAAATACTGGGAAGGAAGGAAGGTAAAAATAACAGTTAAGATTCAGTCAAGGGGCTTGAAACTTCTGAGACATCAGAGTGAGGATTTCCATAAATCCACTTCTTCATGAAAACACTGAAAAAAATTTCCTTCAGAACTCTGAAAATTAGTCAAATACATGTAACCATTTGAGGAGTGTTTTATTTATTAAAAAACTGCTGAACTTGAGTAAGAACAAGAAAGTTTATGGCCTTTTAACTTGACCTAAACCCTTGCCCCTCTCCCCAGTTTTGAGGAGCCTTAAAAACCAACAGTCTTGGAGCACTGGAAGAGGCAGTGCAATTTTGGAACTCCTCAAATAGTAACATCCCCAGAGTATCACCACTATTTAATCTGTCTTGAAGCTCTCTGGAAAAGCTGTATTCACAGGGCATTGTCATTATTTGACCTGATTCAGAAACCAAAAGCCCTATCTGCAGGGCATTGTTGAAAACAATTACCACAGCAATTGTTTAACATCACAGATGACACAATACCAGCTGGGGTGAACAAGAGCCTGAACAAAAACATAAAAGGAAGACCTGCCAATGAGATATCCATAGGGGTCTTTGTAAAACCCTGACATATTGTGAGGGATTTAGAAGCCTCATGTGTAAGTAGGGCTGTGTGCATGCTGAGGAAAGACCAAAGAGTACCCCAGTCTCTCAACTCTGACTGATGTTGAGCCCCTGTACCAGGAGGAAGTGAAGGCAAAGGTAGAATTTAAAACTGTCTGAGCATCGCTGAAGTGCCCCAACACACACAAAGCTCCTTGGCAAAGGGTTGACTTACTGGTTCACGGTACTCTAAAAAATATCTAAGCAATCACTAGCTGACCACTTAGCTAATCAGAGACTTCAGTGGTTGCCCAGTAGAGTAAATACAGACTTTACAGAATTAGCCCTAGAAAATCTCTAAATTACAAACAGCAACAAGAACAAAAATCAACAACAAACCCTGGGGAAAACATCTGACTTTCAGATTTGCCGCATTTTATGATTTGCAATGTCCAATTTTTAAAAGGAAAATTGTGGTGCATACACAGGGGAAAAAAAATTGTCAGTAGAAAATCTGTTCCCTGAGGGGACCCAGATTTTAGACTTACTAGACAAACTTTAATTAAGCTCTTATCAATGTGTTTAAAGAACTAACAGGAATCCTTTTCAAAGAATTAAAAGACAGTATGATAATAATTCACCCGATAAAGATTATCAGTAAAGAAACAGAAATTAGGCCAGGTGCTATGACTCATGCCTGTAATCCCAGCACTTTGGGAGGCCAAGGTGGGTGGATCACAAGGTCAGGAGTTCGCAACCAGCCTGGCCAAGATGGCGAAGCCCCATCTTTACTAAAAATACAAAAATTAGCCAGGTGCAGTGGCAGGCGCCTGTAATCCCAGTTACTCAGGAGGCTGAGGTAGGAGAATCACCTGAACCTAGGAGGCAGAGGTTGCAGTGAGCTGAGACCATGTCACTGCACTACAGCCTGGGCAACAGAGCAAGACTCTGTCCCCCACCAAAAAAAAAAAAAAAAAAAAGAAACAGAAATTATTTTAAAAACACAAACAGATATTCTGGAGCTTTAAAGCGTAATAGCTAAAATGGCATATTTGAGTTGACTCAACAGCATATTTGAGTTGGCAAAAGAAAGATCAAAAAACAGAAGGATTAGTGAACTTTAAGACAGGTCAATTGAGATTACCCAGTCAAAAGAACAGAAAAAAAATATTTGAAGACAAATGAATACAGTTTCAGGGACCTGTAGGACACCATCAAGCATATCAACATACACATTATGTGAGCTCCAGAAATAGAAAAGGGAGTGAATGGGGCAGAAAAAATATTTGAAGAAAATCATAGCCATAAACTCCCCAAATTTGATGAGAAGCATAAGATAAAGTCAAGGAGACCCACACCTAGTCAGACTGTCAAAAGACAAAGCAAAAATGTTGTAATGAACAAGAGAAAAAAAAGACTCATCCTGTAGAAAATATTTAATGAGATTAATGGCTGATTTCTCATCAGAAATCAGGGAGGCCAAAAGGCAGTGGAACTAACATTCAGTATGTTGAAAGAACAATACTGTCAACCAATAATTCTATATTCAGCAAAACTATCTTTCAAAAACGAAGGAGAGATTGAGATATTTTCAGGTAAATAGAAACTGAGAGAATTTGTTACTAGCAAATTTTCCCTACAAGACTTACTAAAGGGAGAATTTCAAACTGAAATGAAAATACACTAGCCAGTAACTCAAATTCACATGATGAAATACAGAGCCTCCATAAAGATAACAATACAGAAGTCTTAATTCATTCAGGATGCTATAGTAAAAATACCACAAACTTGGTGGCTTAAACAACAAATACTTATTTCTCACAGTTCTGGAGTCTGGGAAATCCAAGATCAAGGTGCCAACAGGTTCAGCATCTGGCAGGGTCCCACTTACTAGTTTACAGACAGCTATATTCTTGCTGTGTCCTTACATGACAGAATGGGGTCAGAGAGTTCTCTAGGGTTCTTTTAAATAAAGGCATTAATACCATTAATGTGGGCTCCACTCTCATAACCTAATCACCTCCCAAAAGTCCCACACCCTAATTCTATCACATTGGGGGTTAGTACTTCAATATATAAATGTTAAGAGGACACAAACATTTAGTCCAGTGTAATAGGTAAATAGAAAAAGTTTAAACGTAATTTTACGTGACTCTTTTCTTCTTTCTTATGATTTAAAAGACAGTTGCAGCAATTGTTAAACTGTGTTGATGGGTTTATAATGTACAAAGATGTAATTTCTATGAAAATAATAATTCAAAGAGATGGAGAGAGTAGAGCTATATTGGAGTAAAGTCTCAGTATATTATTAACTTAGTGTTAATATGAACTAGGTTATTTTAAATTAAGTTGTTAAGTATAATTCCAGAGCAACCACTAAGAAAGTAACTAAAAAATTATAGTAAAAGAAACAATAAAATAATTAAAATAGTACACTAGAAAATATCTACTGAATACAAAAGAGAGTAGTTTTGGAAGCATATATAAACAGACATAAAAACTGTAGAGAAGAGCTACTATAATGACAAATGTAAATCCCACCTTAAACTCTCTAATAAAAAGGCAAATGATTTCAGAAAAGATTTTAAAAGTGAGTCAACTATACACTGTCTACAAGAGACACATTTTAGATTCAAAGAAACACATAGGTTGAAAGTGAAAAAGTGAAAAATATGCTATACAAACAGTAACCAAACTTAAAAACTGAGAGAATTAAAGGAAAATATAAACAATTTAAAAATTATAATTGGAAAATTCAATATCTCACTATCAAAAATAGAACACCTGAGCAAAAGATCAACAAGGAACTAGAAGACTTGAACAACACTATACACCAACTAGCCTTAAACATCTATAGGATACTCAATTCAACGACAGCAGACTACACATTTTTCTCAAGTATACACAGACTATTTTACCAGATAGACAATACACTAAGTCCTTAGACAAGCCTCAGTAAACTTAAAAGAATTTAAGTCATACAAAATACGTTCTCTGACCACAAGAAAATAAAATTGGAAACCAATAACAGAGGGAAATTTGGGGAATTCACAAATATGTGAAAATTAAACAACACACTTCTAAATAACCAATGGGTCAAAGGATAAATAACAAGCGAAATTTTAAAATACTTTGAAATGAATGAAAATGAGAATGTAACATACTAAAACTTATGGGATATAGCTAAAATAGTGCTTAGAGAGAAATTTACATCTGTGAATGTCTGTATTACAAAACAAAAAAAGATCTTAAATCAATAGCCTAATGTTCCACCTTAAGAACCTAGAAGAAGGAGAGCAAACTAAACCTAAAGCAAGCAAAAAGAAGTAAATAATTTCAAAAGTTAGAGTAAATGTAAATGAAACGGAGAATTAAAAAAAAAAAAAAAAAACAAAAACAGAAAAATCAAAGAAACCAAAGTTGGTTTTTTGAAAAGATCAACAAAATGTGTAAACTCTGGCTAGACTGACCAAGAAATAGAGCATACTCAGATTACTGAAATCAGGAATGAAAAAGGAGACAGCCCTATTGTCCTTATAAAAGCCAGGATAAGAATATACACTATAATAGTGTATTTTCTTATAAGAATATGATTTAAAAGACAGTTGCAGCAATTGTTAAACCGTGTTGATGGGTTTATAATGTACAAAGATGTAATTTCTATGAAAATAATTCTTATATTCTTATAAGAAAATACACTATTAACAACCCCATACCAACAAAGTGGATAGCTTAGGTGAAACCGATAAATTTCTAGAAAAACACAAAATACCAAAGGTAACTAAACAATAATGGAAACCAACCAAAGATGAATGGAGAGGATCAGGTGTGCCAGCTCATGCCTGTAATCCCACCACTTTGGAGGTGGAGATGGGTGGATCACCTTAGGTCAGGAGTTCAAGACCAGCCTTGCCAACATGGTGAAACACCTATCTCTACTAAAAATACAAAAAAAAAAAAAAAAAAAAAAAAGATTGGCCAGGCGTGGTGGCACACACCTGTAATTCCAGCTACTAGGGAAGCTGAAGCAGGAGAATGGCTTGAACACAGGAGGTGGAGGTTGCAGTGAGCCCAGATCGTGCCATTGCACTCCAGCCTGGGTGACAGAGAACCACTCCATCTCAAAAAAAAAAAAAAAAAAAAAGAAAAGAAAAAAAGGTGAATGGAGAGACAAATATAATTTGGTATGAATAATAGAACATAATTTGGCAATAAAAAAGAATGAATTACTGATACATGCTCAACATGTATCAACCTTGAAAATACAATGTGTCAAGGATGCTGATCACAAAAGTACACATATTATATGATTCAATTTATATGAAATAGGCAAATTTATACAGACCAAAAATAAATTAATAGTTGCCTAGATCTGAGAGGCTGAAAGAAATGGGGGATGACTGATAATGTAGGTAAGGTTTCTTTTTGGGGTGATGAAAATATTCTAAAATTAGGTTGTAGTGATGGTTGCACAACCCAGGTAATATACTAAAAACCACTTTAGTATATCATTTAAAGTGATTGTGCACTTTAAATGAATAAATTTAATGTAATGTGAATTATATCTCAAAACAACTGGTTTTTATTTTTTTAAACCAATGAAGAAATGAAGTGCTGGTTTTTATGTTTATTGCTTCCGTGAGAATATTTTCATCTAGAATAACACGTAATGTATTGAGTATCAAACTCCAGCATATCACCTAATAATCACTTGGCCTTAAACAAGTTACTCGAATGTTCTCAGATCCTGGTATTTCCACTTAAAAATGGAGGAAATAATACATCACAGGGATTTTGAGAGACTATATTAAATAATGGCACACTTTAGATCCCTAATGAATATTAGTTGACTTCCTTCCTTCCATCAGGGGCCATAGGCTCAAGAGAAAAATAATAGTCATGGACAGTTCTTAAATTAGAAATAGGGAATTCAATAAATCCAAGAAACCAAAGGTTATATGTAAATTTTATGTTTTTGTCAATGGAGGGGAAGGATAACTAAATGAGGCAAGGAGAGGAAGAAAAGGTGTATAGGGAAACCTGCATGAAAAGAGAGAGAGAAGTCGAATGAACAAGCACAATGAAATAGACTCAAAGAATAGCAACTTATGTATATTTTTAAAGACATATTGGGCCAAATTAAATGGATCATTTAATTTGGATCATTCTAATTAAAATTAAAACCATGCTGCATTTGCTTGTTCAGAAAAATTCATCTAAAGGTAAAATTTTGCTAGTGGCCCACAGGGCTTTATATCTCAATTTGGTTTGGAATCTGATGAGGTGATGAAGTAGAAAAATCATAGAAACATAAATTTCACCAATAGAACTAAGAAAATAAGTAACCTCTACTGCACTGTCAAATTTTTTCTTGCACTAAAAATTTAAAGGTTTTTTTAATTAACTTTTCAATTGTATTAATTGTATGCTAAAGAAACTTAGATCAAAATATACTTTCATTTGAGTGAGTTTCAATCACTGGTCTTATAAAGAACATTCAATAATATTTGATAGGATTTTACTTCTGTGAATGGATTTTTTAAAGAAGGAGACATACTATGTAGAATAGCAGTATAAAAGAATATAATCACTGAAAGACTAATTTGTAGTTTTCAAGATATAGCATAATAAAGTTCTTACAATATAATAGCCTAGTACATCATAGGCTGATACCACACTAGACAGTACATTATAGGCTGAATACTGTTCTTTCATGAGATTTATCTTTGAAATTAAAAATCATCTAGTTTCTACAATTAATTAATGGTGTATCCTTACAGTTTATATTAACTAAATAGTCTCAGAATATAATTTTTAAGATTCTTGTTTTATCTACATCACAAAGTTTATTCTTCAGTTTTTGCATTTTCAGTTGCATTAATATTATTTGAATGTAGGATAGATAGACTTTGTTTTAAATTCTTGCTATAAAGCATTGATATTTGGGCTTAATAATGGTTTCTCTCAATGTCCTACTCAGAGCAATTTAAGTCACATAATCCCGACCAGAAGCATAACTCCATGGTTGTTTTCTATATCCCTAGTATAGCAGTGATAAAGCCATGAATGCTGAATGTACTGTGTTTTTTCAGCCAACAATGGGCAAATGACATTTCTAAGGCTATGTATCAGTTCCTACTTCTCATCATTAATCCCCTGTCCCTTCCAAACCTCAACTGTTGCTTTACAAATAATTAAGAAGACAATAACAACCTCTTAATGACACCCTGCAGCAGCTTTACGACGGAAAGGGAAAGAGGTCGTGTTTATTGGAACATATTTTCTCTGAATGTTTTCTCCTTTTCTCAACTCCCATGGAAAATTTGCTAACATACATACTTGCTTTTGTTAATGGCAATAGTAGACTTAATGTGTTTACTTCCCTGCTCCTTTTTTTTCCTCTAAGTGAAAAAGATCTTTCAAGCAATGTTTAGATTTCACCTTCAAAGTTTTAGTTGGAAAAATGATTTTCCATATTTAATGAAAGTTTGGTGACTTTCTAAATTTAAGCAATTTTTAAACTCTGAGTTTAAAAATCCCCCATCTCTAAAAGAGAGGTATACCTAACAATGATAGCCTTTTATGGAAGATTAACTGAGCAAAATAAATTAGAAACATCTAACAATATTTGTTGTTATTTTTATAATCTTCATTCTAAGCCCAAATTCTCTAGCAAACAGAGACCAAGATAAAAGCTCATTGGCTATTATTTTATTCAAGAATACAATTTCAGGGAAATAGGAAGAAGGAAAAAGAGAGATGGCATCGAAAAAGTGAGAAATATATATATATATATATATATATATATATATATATATATATATATACACACACATAAAAAATATATCTCCAAACCAAATTGAGAATATATATATATATATATATGGGATTGCAAAGCCTGCTGCATCTTGGTACCAAGCAAACTGCAGACATTTTTGACAATCTTTCTAAAGCCTAGATGAATGACTGCATCTCAGGGCAATCCATTTGGGGAAATAAACAGAGAAGGATTGATCTGCTAGTTCCCATTTCCTTAAGTTCAAAGATCCACCTCAAGGGACATTAACTTCCCCACACTTCCAGGTGGCAAGTGCCTGGATTCTGAGATCCCTGGAATCTGACATCTCAATACCAACAGGGAGGCCCTGGGACAGGAGGGAAGAATTTCAAAGCACAGGCCGTGGAGACAGAATTTCTCTCAGAATGGTGCATCTTGACCTCTCAGAGCCCATGCAGAGCTGGTCACACCACAGTAACAGGGCCCTCCAAGACAGATGAGGCTGAAAGAAATAGGGCAGGCACAGAAGCGTCTGATTCATTCTCCTTCAAAACAAAGTTTTGTAGGCAATATATTCGTTTGTCAAGTGACAGGAAGTCTTTTGAATCAATATATTCTTGTTCTGTTTTGGGGTTACAGGCAGTATGAAAAAGCTTGATTATAATCACTCACAAAAACCTACAAAAACCAGATTTTTTAAGACACTGCAACTAAGTACAACATCTGGCTTTTATTATAAGTCTTTTTAGAATTGCATCTTTAGTTGACAAATAATTGTACATATTTATGGGGTACAGTGTTATGGTTTGATATACATATACATTGTAGAATAGTCAAATCAGGCTATTTAATGCATTCATCACTGCACACACTTATCATTTCTTTGTGGTGAGAACATTAAAATTCATTCTTTTAGCAATTTAAAAATATACAATATAATATTATTAACGATAATCACCATGCTGTGCAATAGATCAGGAGGTCTGATTCCTAATACCTAACTGAAGCTTGACATTCTTTGACCAACATCTCCCCTTCCCTTGTCCACCCCAACCATATCCCGCAAGATCTGGTAACCACTATTCTACTCTACTTCTGAGTTTAACTTCTTTTTGATTCCACACGTAAGTGAGATCACATAGTAATTGTTTTTCTGTACCTGGCTTACTTCACTAAAAATAATGTCCTCCATATCCATCCATGTTGTCACAAATGGCAGAATTTTCTTCTTTTTTAAGACCAAATAGTATTCCGTTGTATGTATATACCACATTTCTAAAAACCTGTTTGTCTATTGATGGATGCACTCTGTTTCCCTTTCTTGGCTATCGTGACTAATGCTGCAGTGAACATGGGAATTTTACAGCGTTGGCTTTTTTATCAACATAAATGACTTAATGTTGATGATAAAAACCAATGCTGCAAAATATTTGAAGAGGTTGATTCTGAGCGAAATATGAGAACCAGGGCTTATGATACAGCCTCAGGACATCCTGAGAACAAGTGCCCAAGGTGATTGGGTTACAGCTTAATTTTAAACATGTGAGGGGCACAGAAGCTACAGGCAAAGACATAAATCAATACATGCAAAACATACGTTGTTTTGGCCCAGAAAGGCGGGACATCTCAAAGCAAGACCTTCCAGGTCATAGGTGGATTCAAAGATTTTCTGAGTGACAATTAGTTCAAAGAGTTAAGGTTTGCTGGTAAATATCTCTTATTAGATCTTAAAAGGTGTCAGACTCTCTGGAAAAGACCTAGTAAGGGAAAGAGATACTCTATGGAATGTAAATTTCCCCTGCAAGAGATGGCTTTGCAAAACCACTTCAAAATATGTCAAAGAAGTCTATTTTGGGGTAAAATACTTTGATTTCCTTCAGGGTCTGCTGTCTGTCATGTGATGCTATACCAAAGTCAGGGTAGAGTTGGGTATCTTATTTCTACAAAGAGTCTGTTTTTCAGTCTTATGATCTCTATTTTAATATTAATGCTAGTCAATTGTGCCTAAATGCCAAAGATAGGAGAGTATAATAAGGCATGAAAGACCTCCCTTCCAGTCATGGCCTGAACTAGATTTTAAGTTTTCTTTGGGATCCCCTTGGCCAAGAGGGAGGTCCATTCAGTTGGTTGGGGGTCAGGGGGCTTAGAATTTTATTTTTGATTTACAATACTGATTTCAATTCCTTTGAATATGTACCTAGTAGAGGGATTGCTGGGTCATTATAAATCCTTATATGTATTACAATTTTGTTAATTAGATCACTGTCTTAGTTAGTTTGAACTGCCATAACAAAATACCATAGACTGGGTGGCTAAAACAACAGAAATTTGTTTTCTCATAGTTTTGGAGGAATGGAAAAGCTAAGATCGAGGTTCTGGCTGATTTGATGGCTAGCCAGAGCTCTCATCCTAGGTGGTAGTCAGCCACCTTCTCTCGAATTCTCACATGGCAGAGATAGAGACTTCTCTCTCTCTTCCTCTTCTTATAAGGCCACCAATTTTATCAAATTAGGAACCCCCCACTTTATAACCCTTTTGACCTTAATTATATCATTAAAGTCCTATCTCCAAATGCAATTACATTATGGGTTAGGGCGTCAACATATGAATCTGAAAGGAACGCAATTTAGTCCACAGCATTTGCATATCACAGAAAACAAATCCATAAAAATGTTAATACAATAAAGAATTTGAATGGTTCAAAACCTTTTTATTTTTGTGAATTAAATATTTTTGTGAATTAAAATATTTCTGCATGCAAAAAATTGTGAGGTTTTCTTGTATAGAGTAAAATTTTCTAATCTTAAACGCAAAACCTATGACAAATAGAAAATATTACTTAATGCTGAAAGCATTATATCCTTGTCATTTTCAGGTAAGAAAACTGTGGTTAGTGATTATCTGAGCCTAAACATAATGTCATAACCTTAAATTTAATAAGTTTGATTAAATTATTTTTACCAGAAAATTTATGACTGATTTCCATAAAATAATCCATTTAGTCAATTCAACAATTTACAGGGCTGAAAATATTTATTGTAACTTGAAATTCATTTTATTTCAAACAATATGGCAGATTAAATCACCCAGAATCCTCCAGAACAAAGTGTGTTAAATGTAACCTTTAAAATGAATGAATGAGCTGAAGACAATAAGGGAAATCCAGGGAGTGGAGGAAAAGGCAAGAACAGGGTACCAAGGAGAAGTATAACGTTGATGCTTCCTCACAGCTTGAGGGCAACTACGGGTTCAGACACCTGGAGTTTGATGTCAGTATAAAGCAAGAACTCAGACTGGAGGTCAAGTCGTACACAGCTGGAACCCAGAAAGGTATACACTTGGCCTTGGAGAGGAAGAAGGTTAGGAGAGAGTGACTTACAAGAAAACTTGACCAGCAGTGGTAAAGAGTATAGAAGGATAGATGCGGCCGGGCACGTTGGATCACGCCTGTAATCCCAGCACTTTGGGAGGCCGAGGCGGGCGGATCATGAGGTCAGGAGATGGCAACCATCCTGGCTAACACGGTGAAACTCATCTCTACTAAAAATACAAAAGGTAGCCGGGCATGATGGTGTATGCCTGTAGTCCCAGCTACTCAGGAGGCTGAAGCAGGTGAATCTGTTGAACTCGGGAGGTGGAGGTTGCAGCAAGCAGAGATCAGGCCACTGCACTCCAGCCTGGGCGACAGAGCAAGACTCCATCTCAAAAAAAAAAAAAAAGAAGAAGAAGGACAGATGATAGATAGATAGATAGATAGATAGATAGATACATACATACATACATACATACATACATAGATACATAGATTTTTAAAAAGGGATATAGAGATAAAGGTATACTTCTCTTAGCCTTGGTTCTGGGTGGAGGTTTAAAAATAATATTTCCTTTAGATTTTATAAATGCAAACTAAGTCATATTTAGGGTTATCGAGCCAGAAATCACACTAACTGTAGAGTTCACAAAGTTGCAGAGAATATTTTGTTTGTGATGAATCTAGATCTTTCAAGCACCTGAAGAAACATATCCCTCACTCAAGCCATCCAGAACTCACAAATATGAACTCAAGTTCAAAGACACACAAAAAAATAAGGAAACAAGCCTCAAAGTGCTAGAGTCTACAGAAACAACAAGAAACATAACCAGTTGCATGAGATTTCAGATATTTGCCTTATCAGATGCAGAATTAAAATAAGAATAAATGAACAGATGTTATATTGAAATAAAGAAGAAATAAAGAGACTACCAAAACTGGTGACTCATATTTGAAAAAGAACAAAAAATAACTTCTACTTCTGAGAAATTTTAATGAATAATATTAAATGGAGCAATTAACTAGTAGAATACAACTGACAAAAAGATTATGAAATAAATATAAACAAATATACATATACATATATGTATCTCTGATAACCTGAAATGTATTTATTGATATATGTATTACCTTATATGTATGCACGTGTGTATCATGTTGAACTATGTGAAATTGCCATGTTGTATGGCAAAAACAGTCACATATAGGCAATTTCATATGGTTAAGCCTATATATGAATATTGGATTAAAGATGCACTATATGATATAGGTTTTCCATATAACGGTGAAAAAAAATTCTTTTGCTTTAAGAATTCTCAGAGTTCTGTCTCACAGCACATAGTCTACATGACAGTAACTTTTTTATCAGAATTGTGGAATTCACACACAGGTCATATACTGCTCATGATAGTGATGCTCAATAGTTAATTGGCTTTGTCAGGCACTGGCCTATATCTTCCCACTTTCCTTTCTAATAGTCACGTTTCTAGACCCAAGGCTCTTGTTTCTCCAAAACTGCTTGCAGAGATAGCTAGGCCTTCTTTGCCATTTATTTAAGGCCACCACTTATTAGGGACATCTGATATTAGATTCTTGTAAGACGAAGATTGGAGACTGGCTTGAAGCATCTGTCAGGAAGCTTTTCTATTTTCAGATTATATTGCATACAAAAACTCTTGCAAGCCAAATCTGTCTCGGAATTAAAATAACATGAGCAACCTTAAAAAAAATTATTCCATGTATGCACACGTATCAAGAAAAACACTGCTTCCATCATGCCACCCCACTTCATTGTTTGCAGGGTATCACTGAAATTCATGTACTCAGTGATCAGAATCTCCTGAACCCTGCCTCCAGACCTCATTTCCAAACATACACCCTAACCTCCAAAACAAATTTGGTCTTTAGCCTCCTCCAATAACAATAGTTATTTTTAAAAGTCCAAACTCTTTAACATGTTATTATGTTTTAAAAGCCCAGGGAGGAGGGAGTAAGGGATCTCCTTACACCACAGAACTTCTAAGTTCCCAGACAATCAGTTGTTCAAGAACACAATGCCATTCCTCACACTTTCTTTGCCTGTAAGCTGTTCTCAGCCACCTGGTGAAATCTACTTCCCTCTTCATATGTCACCCCCTCAGTGAAGTCCTCCTTGATGTCTTCAGGAGCATTTAATGGTTTTTCCTCTATGTCTCCTGAGTACTTTCTTCATATCTCTACTTGTCTCTCGCACTAGACCATAAATTCACTTTTGTCAGCACCATGCCATCTGAATACACCAGTGTCTAAAACATAACCTGGTACTATATATGTCTGCTGAATGAATGAATTAAAAAACAAATGAATGCAGGTTATTTACATCAGAGCAATCATGACAGAAACACTAATATTTTACTGTGCAACAAGCCAGAACAATGTTAAAAGAGTGGTCTTCAAACTCAAAACTGTATCTTCCCGATGACACCAGCCTTAGAAGAACAGTTTCTGCGTTACCATTGTTGTGCTGGAATTCAAAGGGTTTTTCTTGGTTCTTATAGAGACTACAGCTGTACATCCCCAAGGCTAATTATTCTTCTGATCTCATGGTTTGATTCATGTGAATTGTGACACTCTATAAGGAAAGTAAAAAGAGACCCACTTAGTTATAAACAATGCTCATTATAGAACAACCTCCAGCCAAGCCAATGCAGAAAGGCCTCAGGGAATACTAAAAAAAAGATAGTGGATTTTTTTTCCTTGCAAGCACAAAATATTTTTTAACCGTAAAAAGCAATGTGAAGGTTTGTCATCCTGGTGAAAGGATGATTAATTTCCATTGTGTTAGAATATAACATATGGATTACCTGAAAAAGTTTTAAATTTTACCGAGGAAAAAAAGGAAATTTAAGAATCACTGCATATAAATTTTATACACTTCTTTTAGATAATATAGAAGAGCTAGCCACTCACCCACCCTGAGTTTTATTGTACAATTCTGGCTTTTTTATTGAAACTGCATTGAAGCTTTTTTCTTCCCATGTTTTAAACTGTGCTGAAATTATAAGATTTGAAAAGCCTTTGTTAATAGCTAGAGAGTCCTGCCATTACCGAATGCCAAGAGAGTAATGAAACACCTAAAATGATAAGGTGCTAGTGTCTGAGCAGAATAGACCTTTAATTGGAAAAAGTTCATGCATTAATATTCAACATTAAGCAGTGATTAATAGATACCCCATGTGGATTTTTTTTAGGAGGATAGATAATAGTGTGTCCAATTTTAATGTAAATCTAGTGACAATTTCAGCGTGTTACTCTAAAATGCTCTATCTGATTAGTTTCAGAGGCATAAAAAGAAAATCTTTTCTAGTGAGCACATCCTCTGTGTTAACAGCAAAGCTCCTTAAAATAATTTTATTCTCTGAAATTGTTGCCATAGCTAGCTGGAAGATTTTCACGTTTAATAACCACATGTTTTATATATATATATTATAATAATATATATATTATATATTATATATATTTTATATATATATTATATATATTTTGAATGAAATCCGCATAAGGTGTTCATTCTTTTCTCTATTCTAGAAAAAAAAAAAATCTACTCTTATTGACCTCTTTCCTTACTCTAACTGACTGATAAAGGAAAAAGGTTTTATTTTCTCTGCCTTTTAATCTATTTTGATGGTATTTGTTTTTTCTCCAGGGAATCTTTTTTTTTTTTTTTTTTTTGAGACGGAGTCTCGCTGTCTCCCAGGTTGGAGTGCAGTGGCACGATCTCGGCTCACTGCAAGTTCCACCTCCCAGGTTCACGGCATTCTCCTGCCTCAGCCTCCTGAGTAGCTGGGACTACAGGCGCCCGCCACCACGCCCAGCTAATTTTTTTTTTTTTTTTTTTTTTTTTTTTTTGTATTTTTAGTAGAGACAGGGTTTCACCGTGTTAGCCAGGATGGTCTCGATCTCCTGACCTCATGATCCACCCGCCTTGGGCTCACAAAATGCTGGGATTACAGGCATGAGCCACTACACCCAGCCTCTCCAGGGAATCTTTAAATAACCAGGTAATAAGAATTCTCAGAGTGGATAGTACACTAATGTGAAAGTGAAGAATGACATCCAGGATAACTATTCTCTCTTTGTATTCAGGGGGCTCAGTCTATTAATAAAGAGATTTTGTCTAACCATATTCCTCAAATATTGCTGTCAATAGAGTACATTGCTGTTATCCATTTAATGTGAGAAACTCATATTTCTCACAGCTTCATCTATCACCCGATCCCATCCTTTCACCTTAAATCTAGACTTCTAATGCCAAACACCTTCTGGATAAAATTTGTGTTTAACTCTACATCTGAGGTTAAATTTTAATCTACCCAACCAATGTAGCTCTCCTTCCAACATTGCCTGTTTCTCATTAACACAATCAGTTAGTTACCCTGGCTCAAGAAATTGAGAGGAAAATTGGACTTACTTGCTCCTTCACTTCATGTTTCTAGAGTCTCCAAATGAAAGTTTCCTTAAAAAACTTTTTCAAGCCCTGTTTTAATCTAGATCCCACACAAAAGCAAAACAAGAGACCAAATCTTATATAAAGTTAGTTTACTTGAGAACATAGTTATAGAGAACATGCATGAGAGGCAGCAGTTTTGACCAGAGAAGGAGAAAAAAAATTCAAAAACATGCTATTGATGAGCTTCCCCAAGAGCAAGCATTGCTCAATCTCACAGGATTTTTCTGGGGAGCCTTATGAAATAAGTTTGAGAACTAATAGCTTAGGGGCAACAGGGGAAAGCATTTATCCATTGGTCTCCATCCCCATTACTTAAGGTTGGAATTTAAGTAATGCATTTCTGCTTGTGCATGAATGAAGGCCAGATGTGGTCCCATGGTGTATTAGTCTGGTTTCATACTGCTGATAAAGACATACCCGAGACTGGGTAGTTTATAAGGAAAAAGAGATTTAATAAACTCATGGTTCTGAGTGGCCGGGGAGGCCTCACGATCATGGCGGAATGCGAAAGGCACATCTCAAATGGCGGCAGACAAGAGAAGACAGTTTGTGCAGGGAAAGTCCCCTTTATAAAACCATCAGATCTCATGAGACTTATTCACTATCAAAGAATAGCATGGGAAAAACCTGCCATCTCCCAGTGGGTCCCTCCCACAACACGAGAGAATCATGGGAGCTACAATTCAAGATGAGATTTGGGTGGGGACACAGCCAAACCGTATCACATGGGTATTGCATACCATGGTGCCAGAGAAGTCTCGTGGCAGAAAATAAGAATTATATGGTGTAGGCCCAAAGCGAGATACTATAAGGGTGGACTGGGGCAAAGCTAATTGAAACATTTAATGGAACTAACTAGCACAGCAGTGGCTGGGTAAGAGATGGTCTGAGAGGATATGAAATGGCCGATATACCCTGTCATAGTCTGCTCAGGCTACTATAACAAAATACCATAGACTGAGTGACTGAAACAACAGCAATTTATTTCTCACAGGCATGAAGTCTGGGAAGTCCAAGGTCAAGGTGTCAGACCATTCAGTTCCTGGTGTAAGGGTCCTTCTGCTCGTTTTCAGACAGTTGTCTTCTTGCTGTATCCTCACATGGTGGGAGAAAATGAGAGCAAGCTCTCTAGTCTCTTCTTATGCGGACACTAATCCCATCAACAAAAACCCTACCCTCATGACCTTATCTAAAGTACCTTCTGAAGGCCCCACTTCCAATACCATTACATTACGGGCTAGAGTTCAACATGGAATTTTGGGAGGATGTAAACATTCAGTCTGTAATGCAGCCCATCCCTTGCACCATTCAGATCCAAAATGTCTTTTATGAAGTGCAAGCAATCATAGAGTTCCCCTTCAAGGTAATTTAAGTCATAATCTCTGAAAAGGCTTAGTACCAGTTATTATTGGAACAAATTCCAGTCTTCACTATTGCAGCCAATTTCAAGGTCATAATTCATATTTATAACCTCCCTTCTTTACTATTTATTCTATTCATTCCCCTCACTGTTTGTAACACTTTGGCTGGCCTAGGGTTCTTTGCTAGTTGGATCCAGACTTTTATACTTGAGAGATCTGAGCCCTTAGTTGGGTTGCATTTGTTATATTTGTCCACTCACGTTTTCCCTAGATCTGGAAACACAGATATTCAGCCCTTATGAACACTGTGATTCCACACGCACTCCTTCATGTCCCCATTCCATATCACCAATCCTAGACTTCATAGAAATTAGAGTCAGTCCCTCCCTTAGAATAGTCATTACCCACTCACCTTGGCTACCACAATGGCATGGGCAGCCCAAAGTGATGAAGTGGTAGCTGTAGTTTCAACTTAAAACGAGACAGAGTAAAGGTTCCACTTTGTCTCCTGGTCAAAACAATCTCTTTCTAGAAATTAACGCCATGAATCCTGCAAAACCTGTTTGTGGGGATGGGGAGCACAGATTTCACAAGTGGGTCTCTGGGAATGATAGTGAGATGAGCCAATTCTACTTTTGCCCCTTGGTTCTGGGACCCATGTATTTTAGCTACTGCAGACAGCACCATATAACAGCCATCGATTTAGTGCATGTACCACATCCAAGAGAACAGCAACCCAACCCATAGGATATTATACTCAAGTTTTTGTCTTCACTGGGCCTCTAGTAACCATTCAATTATTCTGGTTCTAAGTGATGAGATATAGACAGACAAGTGGGCTGTGTGTTTATATGCCCATTCTTCAACCTTCTGTATCATAAAACTAGTCCCCGAGACTGAGAAAATTTAGTGTAAGAAACTATACAAATATATATATCAGATGTTGTATGAGCCCTAGGACAATAATGGTATTAGCAGTGACCCCAGAGGAAGAAAAGGCAAATCTCTATGAGAAGGTGTCAATTCATGAGAGGATTAACTTCTGCTCTTCCAGGGAAACTGAGTCTAATATAATCAACCTACCACCAACTGGCTATAGCCGTATTCTTGAAGAATTGGTGTTACAATGACGGCTTAGCATCATTTTGTGTGCTGGCTAGTTGGCAGTAGTTAGATAAGCTTTAAAGAAAGGGAACCAAGGCCAGGCATGGTGGCTCACGCCTATAATCCCAGCACTTTGGAAGGCCAAGGCGGGTGGATCATTTGAGGTGAGGAGTTCAAGACCAGCCTGACCGATATGGTGAAACTCCATCTCTACTAAAAATATAAAAATTAGCCAGGCATAGTGGGCACATGCTTATAATCCCAGCTACTTGGGAGACTGAGGTGGGAGAATTGCTTGAACCTTCGAGGCAGAGGTTGCAGTGTGCTGAGATGGAGCCACTGCACTCCAGCTTGGGTGACAGAATAAGACCCTGTCTCAATAAATAAATAAATAAATAAATAAATAAATAAATAAATAAATAAAT